>NC_055680.1:7377012-7678908 GCF_017976325.1 Chelmon rostratus | reverse complement strand
ACTCGATCTTGTGAATTCAATAATCCGTAATTTAACGTTTGCTCGGAGCAAAATCCCCAGGACTACATCCGCTGTCGGAATCGGTAGTTCACAAGGTCACAATTTCCTTTCCTCCCCGTTGTGCGTGTGCACGTGTGATTACAGCATCCCCCCTCCTCCTCCTCCTCCTCCCTCTGTTGTTGGACACGACTGCAAAGTGACAGATGGAGTCCTGCGACCAAGTCACGTTGCAAAATGCACGAGCTGGCTGCACCTTCCATATGCAGGATGTTAACAGCACAGTCTCGCATTGGCTGTCAAACAATATGTGAATTTAAAAGGGGACACACACTGAACTTAGTAGGTTTAAAAAGTGTCTCCTCCACTTTGTGTGACGTTAGAACAGGCCTCTTTTTTTGGGAATCCTCTTCACGCGCGCATCATCTCGAGCCGCGTCCTCGCCTTGAGAAGCGGCCTGCATCACTCATCCTCTGCTGTCTATTTTTAGAAGCCCTCGACCGCCGCGTGCTCCTCTCGTTGAACACACACACCCGTGTTCCTCCGGTCAATAATTAATGTGCCGTAGGCCTGCAGCGAGGAGTCAGAGAGCAGGCTGCCTCAGCGCCGGGCCACAGGACGCCAAAGGAGCGCACAGGGCGCACCGCCGGACGCGCCATGCACCCCGAAACTGTGAGGCGGCGAAATGCACCGCATGACGGCAACCAACCAGCCTCGTCGGCGAGGTGAGGTCATCTATTCAGCATGTTTTCTGGTGCATGTGATCCCAATTTTGGTTGGCTGTCTTGGAAAAATATATAAAATACTAGCTTGTATTTTTGTATTTTCAAATTTGACGTTATTTTTCATGGAATTAACGAACCAGGTTTGGCTGTGATGTCTCTGCAAAATGCGTGATTGGGCTGACTCCTGCTTGGGTTTTATGCTTATTCTAAATGTTTTAAAACTGTCTTTAATTTAAAGTATATAGGCTAAAACAACTGTAGATATTTATTATTTATTATTTCCATGACAAGCGTGTTGTTCTGATTTTAACTTTTTGTCTCCTATCCCTAATTTTTCTTGAAATATCTTTTTATACTTTTTAATGCCTTTGTGTGTCTTATGAAGGTTGAAGGACAATGCCTTGTTGTTGAAATAAATAAACTGCCATGCCTTGATGTCCAGGAAGCACTCCTCCCAGAGAGCCCAGACATGGCCCTCCATGACCACAGAGTACCAGGACAGGTTCCTCCCCCCGCGCTGCTACACGACTCTCGCCTCAGCTTCAACAGAGAAAGACCCCTACCATCCACCGAAGGCGACGAGGACTGATATGACCACTTTCAAGTAAATCTAAAGTTCTAAAGTCTCATATCTCACTCAATGCATCTTTGTAAAACTGCCATAACTCTCACCTTTGAGGATTGATGCGCCAGGTGGGTGGGGTACACCTGTGTATAATTTCACATCATGAACATGTGTTTCAGATCATGCTATGTGACCAACAAGTGGATGAAAACTCTACCAACGGACCCTCAGCCACCTGTGCTGCGCAAAGTCCACCAGAGGCGCAGCAGCGCTCTGCACAATCCAATACGCATTGTAGTGAAAGACTACACATCAGTGTACAAAAGTAAGCAGTTTGAACATCAGTATCGTCCAACATTTCAGGAAAATAAAACACCAAATTCAGAATGCATCCTGACTCAAATCCACCCTCACTGTCTCTTGTTTTCAGACGATTTCCAAGCATGGAAGGCAAACAAGCGCCAGCCATATAAGCTGCACGACAGCTTGAAAGTCAACCAAGGATTAGTTGTCCCGAGCAGTGCTTACAAAGAGGGTCACACTCTGAAAAGTTCTGTTCAAGTTGTGGCTAACTCTAAACCACTCGCTCAGGACCAAGAGCCACAACCTTTGGAGAGCATCACCAGCTACAGATCTGATTATGTCACTCATCCGGTGCAGGCGAGGACACGCAGGGGGGCGCCTGCGTCCCAACCTGACAAAGCTCGGACAATCGAGCCTGCTGTGTCTTTGAGGCCGAAGGTGACTTGGGACATGAACCAAGAGCTATTTGACGAAGCCAGTGTGTTCTTGAAGAAATTCAAGACCTGGTCCCTTCAAACAAAGTTCCACGGGCAAGGCAAAGCCAAAAAGCCGAGTCCGCCGGCAGATTACGACAACTTCCTCTCCACCACACATGCAGACTGCTCGGCACAGAAGTGCCAGCACACCAGACCGATCCTGCCCTGTATACAGACCAGTGAGACAAACAAGAAGCCCTTCCATGCAACAACAACCATGAGGGAGGACTACAAAGCGTGGGACAGTCCGCGACACTTCACCACTGTCCATAAAGAACAGCTGGACAGGCCCAAGAAAACCACCTTCTCAGCGTGCACACATAACCGTGCTGACAGCGGCAATACCAACCCAAAACCTTCTAGCCTTCATCCCAGGTTAAATGCCGAGGAGAAACCTCAACGTCCTGCTGAGAAAGGCGCGCTTTCCAGCTTTGGATCCGCCTCCACTGGCAATGAGGAATTCAGGAGGTACTGGACCAAAAGTCTGGACGCAGGAGTGACTCGGCCCAGTGGTGACATTCATGGCCCAGCAACTAACCAGCTGCACGGTTTCTAGCAGAAGCTACGAGACCAGGCTGACCTCAGGTAGTTTCTACATTTACACCAACAAAAGCCATAAATGGAATGGAGATTATGTAACAGCAGCTATTTTTATACTCGTAAGTATCTCACTGATACTTGACAGCACAACTCGATTTTTTTTATGTTATGTAATCGACAAAATTGAAGGCAAAAATTAAGACGGGCAAAATGTGGTCCATCAGGAAAGACATGTTCCAATGAATGAATGGTGCAACAGAAACATGCGCCAGACGGTGACTGACTGCAAAACCATAATAATGACCCAAAGTGTCCACTTTAAACTGGGGTGAACGCTCCATCTAAACTTCCCGTAACAGTTGGGGGGGGGGGGGGGGGTTACATGAAGATGATAATGAACATGCCCATTATTCCAGCTTGGAAAAGCATTTCCTGTCACAGAAAACTTTAGATGAAGCACAACAACGACTGCAATAATCAAATAATGGCATTTTATTTAAAAAAACAAAAAGGTGCCACAACTAGTTCACATCTTGGCTGGGAGAACTTTCAAATCAATCATATTTACATCATATAGAGAATAATTTTTTAAAAATAAAAGAAGACCATCGATTAAAAAAAAAAAAAAAATGTCGTCAAAATGTCTATATGCATAGCAGCGTTCCACATTATCTTGGGGGCTTGAGTGCAAACAAAAAAATAAAGGGACATTGTGACTAGTTTACACTTGTTCAAGTTTTTCCATTCAGTTCTCTTCCAGCTAATTAGACAATATCACCAACTGCCCCCCTTTAACCAAAGTCTGCACAGTTAAACATGGATGGTCTTCAAAAACTACTTTCAGCAGCCGTCAGTCTTCCTGGAAACGGATGTGCTTGTTTGCCTCCCGGGCCCGGGCAATGATGATTTTCTCGGCTTTGGATATGAGCTGAAGTACGACAAGAACAGAAGAAATTAGATGTGATAGTGATACGGGGAGGCACGATCGCCGTGTGTGCTGTTCGTGTGCCAAATTTATTCCACGTATTAGTCCATATGTGAAAGTGGACTGGGTTCAGGATAAGCTGCTTACAGAATGTGCGTCCTTGACTCCGACCACAAATGCGTGTTTTCGTGCATTGTGAATATAACCATGTGAAACAGTGTAAATATATGACGTCTGCATTATAATGTCACAGCTGAAGATTATATATCCCAAACACCACATGATTTGGATTTCTCCAAATAACAGCCTTGTTTCCACACTCAATATGGAATAGCTAATAAATAATATATTGCTGCGCACTGTAACATGTATGCGTATGTATTTTTTCATTAAAAATTGAAAAGGTGAGCTCACCTTCTCAGTTCCCCGCTTCTTTTCCCTTGGACGATTCAGCTTGACTTGGCGGTCCACTAGGATCTTCTGCCAGTACCTTTGCTCATGGTCACCTTTGAAAGGCATTGAATAGAGATTTATCACGTTATATCATGGCTCAAAATTCAATCAACAGTTGGTGGCAGTGATGAAATTCTTACTACAAAAGCCTTTTGAAAAACACAGAACTCGAGACAAGCTGATGGGCGCTATCCCAATGAATTATTTCCACAATCATCAATTATGAAAACGCCAGCTCGGTCACCCGCATCCTCTCCTCAACTGGAGGCGATTAGAGGTGCACACAGGCCACGCACAAATAATTCTACCTTGAAATGAGGAACGAATGATTCACACCTGAGAGAATCTCCAGCTTCCAGCTCTGCTCCTTCTGGAGCTCTGCTCGAGCATCGCTGACGGCTTTTGCTTCCTCTGGGGTGTGAAAGCGGATGTGACCCTCGGCATCTCCCTCTAAGATGTCGACGTACGCCACTGGAGATATTTTGCACAGAGCGTCCTACACACAATAATCCACAAACAAGTGATGGACATGAAGAATATGAAATGAGATTTACTTGTTTTGTGCACAGATCACTTGGTAATTGCCAAAAGCTGGAGGTGATCATAACTTTCTTACTGGTAATTTGCCACCTTTTATCTGTGATACGGGCCCAGCTGGCCAGTGCTGCGCGTACAGTGAATGGTACAAGATACAACAGACATCTTTTCTCATCCAAATTTTGGCGTTACAAAACCTGATCAACTATTTTGCTTGGAATCCAAAGGAGAGTCAAATTCCTTCATTCTTTGAAGTTTTGCTCTTAAACCATCACAGAAACTTCAACATCAAAACAGGATTTCAGAAAATTGTGTATCCAAACAGCTCCAATTAAGGGTGATGGCACTAGGAACTAAAAACAGCACTGACTTGAGTCTTCTAGTCATTTTTCATGATTTGATAACTGAGTTCTACTGTACTTTGATGAACTTCCTCGCTGGTAGCGGCTTGTTGTCTGTAATCTTCATGATGACACCACTGGTAAACTGAGGGCCTTGGGTCGTCGCTTTCTCGCTTTTGTCTCTCTTTTCCGCTAAAGAGAGGAAAAAAAACACAAACCAACATTATTGTATTAAGCAGAACAGAACCAATCTTGGGTCCTCGGTGGAGAGGTTGGCTGACTTTAGCGTACACATCACAGAGGGCCTGGCCTGGGCTCTGTATACTGACTCAATGGTGAGACAGGAAAGGCGGAGTTTCACCTTAGACGCTTGAGGAAATTCTGGGTACCCACTCAAATACCGAGGAATTTCTACTCCTGCACCATCAAAAGCGTCCTGAGGTTCGCCTAAGCCCACTCGGATCCTAAGTGAGGTCACGACCTACCATTCTATTACAGCTGACAGGATTACATTTCACTGTGGTTGTACCAGATATGATTACACGTGACAAATAAACTTGATTGATAAAAATGCTGCTGAGTCTTAATGTCATCTTCACTGATGTCACTGCGTGGAAAATGCAACAGTTTCTGCAACAGAAACACAGCAGATGTGTGATTTTATTTTATTCCCAACAAGAAACTGAAATTTTGCTAAAATTGTACTTGGAAGCTTGAAAATGTCAGCATCCACACTTAGGTTAATATCCTATCTTGTTGTTTTCAACACAGGGGAATTAAAAAATGGGTTTGTTGTGATGTGACTGACAGTAAAAGGTAAATCACTCCTTATGGCAGTGATCTACTGCATATGCAAATCTTCTGAGGACCACTAGTGTTTTTTACTGGGATTCGTGGAAGCAAAACTCACTGTTTCCATCTTGATGATCACTTTCCGTCTCCATTAGTCTCTTGCGCTCCTTGTGATCAATCTTATTGATGCACTTCTTCAGGGATGTCATGCTGCGCTTCTGCAAGGTCAGATACTCATCCTTCAGCTCAAGCCACTCTTTCCTTAACGTGGACAAAAGAGGAAGAAAGATGGGCATCGTAGTGTTGACGTTATTTTGGTTCTGAAGGGGTTTCCCGCCATTCATTCATTCTTGGTGATGCATGATGCAAAAGGGATGCATCTTACTTTGACAGAACTCGAAGGGGGATGACTTCCTCCCCGATTTTCAGCTTCTCCTTGTGTTTCTTTTTTCTCTTCCTCTTTGCTTTTACCATTGAATCATCTTTGTTTTCTTTTCCTTCCTCAACACCTCTCTCTATTTCGCTTTGAATCAGGGGCTCTAAAAAGGGGAATAACACAGCTCACACAACAAATAACTAGTAGTTTCATGGCATCATGTGGTTTTAGCTTGTGAAAATAAAAAGCACAGAGAGAAAATGATAAGATACTAGGCTCATTACTTTTTTCCCATTTTTCTCACTTAAAGCTTATGAACCATAAGATACTGTGATCACTTACTGGTCTTTGTTACATCTTTTTCTTTCTGTACACCTTCAGTTTCACTCGTCTTTCTTAGCTTCGATGGCACTTCGCTTTCGGATCCCTCTCCCGTCTGTGACCGTCGCCTTTTTTTCTCCGACACTTTTCCCGGTGTTTTCTGAGTGGCAGCCACCTCTGGTTCAAACTCCACCGCTGCCAAGCGCTTCCTCTTCTGCTCTGACGGCTCTGCTTCCATTGCCTGCTCCGCGGCTTCTTCGGCAGGAGCCTGAGCTGTGGCACCTTCCTTCTTTTTCTTCTTCTTTCGCTTTTTCTTCTCCTCTTCTTCACCTGTGGTACATGAACATCAAGACATGGGGCTCAACACAACAAATCGTACTTTTTCTTTATATCTTGACAAGAGATTTCTCGTGAGTCAGGGATTTTATGTCTGCAGGTGGTGGAGAGAAGCAGAGATGTGAAAGAAATGCATCTGAATTCATTGTACCCAACGGTGGATTGTCGCCTGGCAGAGGAATGGGCTTCCTGCTTTTTGTCTTGGGGAAAATCCCTGGCTTCCTGGGAGCATCTTCAGGGGGGTTGTCCAACATCTGTTTCAAAGATCACAATTTTCCATGAGTTTCCTCCCTGACAAAAATAAAAAGGACTGACCAAATTAGGTTTTCAGGCAGCAAAGAAATGTTCATGAGTCATCACCTCTATAGCTTTGTGTGCTTCTTCCTCTTTCTCAAACTCTACAAAGGCAAAACCCTTGGAGTCGCCAGAGGACTTGTATCTGGGGATGCTAACGTAAACCACATTCCCGCATTTTGTGAAGACTCTCTCTATCCAGCTGTGCGTCACATCCTTGGGCAAAAGTTCCTTATTAAAAAAAAGAAAGAAATGCATTATTTTTGTGGTCCAACAATTCTTCATTCTGGCAGGAATATATATGTCACAATACCCAACAATCAATCAAATCATTGCTTTCTGCAAATGTAGTCCAGACATTTCTGTGAAAACAAAACTAAAAAAGGACATAAAACTCTTTTTACCACATAGACTGTGCGGCTGTCGACATTATTTGGGATGTCTCCAATTGGAAGCTGACGACGTACTTTATTTCCCTCTAAGTTAACCTGAAACAAAATTAGAAGACATTTGTGGTCATTGCATTCATTTGACATTCGTTTGGAGCCACGTGCAACCGCTTTGGATTTTCAACACTGTTAGAGAATGACTGTTCTGATGTAAGCAAGTTTTTACAAAAAGATAAACGTCACAGTACCTCTACTACGGACGAATTTTTCAGCGCTCTAGCAATCAGCTTGGTATCAGTTGTCAGCCTTTTCATTCGATTGAAGTCCGCCAAAACAGATATATCAACATCTACGACGAAGACCACATTCAGTACAATGTTTACGACAAAATCCACTGCTGACGTGTCAAAATTTACGTGGATGTAGTGGTGTATTGTCAGCATTGTCAGCCCCTTACATCCATCGTCTGACTCATCGATGAGTTTTCTCAGAAAGCGGTCCTTGTGGAGGTTTACATCCCCGAACCAGAACTCCACTTGCTTCTTCACATCGCCCAGCAGCTGTTTGACACGGGACCTCTTCTTTTTCTCCATCTCCTTGCTGTTACTGCTGGGTTCTGCCTTACCAGCATCACTAGCTGCCCTCTCCGTGTCGATCATCCTGTGGGTGGGACTGCAACACACACATGCACGCTTATAAAACAGCACAGCAAATAAGCGTCTTCACTGTGTCCATTCACATGAACTTTTATATAAAGACCATGTTGATGGGCACACCGTGTGTAGTGGCGTTACTGGACTATAATTTACACAAAATTAAATTCACAGTTGTTATAAGCTCTATGAAAGAAACGCAGAGTAAGATAAGCAGAATCCACAAGTAAATGGTGAACACGCCCATGAATACCCTCAACAAAGAAATAAGACTAACGCTAGCTAGCAAAACAGCGTTAGCTTCACGTACAGCGACTCAATTAAATATCAGTGCATGCTAAGCTAGCCAACTACGTCTTAGCTAGCAACACCGTTAGCAAACTGTTGGTGAAGTTAGTGTGTCAATTCGCGGGTTATGTTAGTGACATTTTAAAAATGCTGCAGGCATGCCCAAATCCGTCGACACATCAATGCATATTCAACTGATATAATCATTTACAAAACTCACCAAATGTGAGACGAGAGGACAGACTGGTTTAACAAACTGCATCCATAAAAATAACAGAAAACAGATAGCTGGCTAACTTCTTACGAACGGCTTCTGCGCGAGATGTCGCAGATTAAAATCGTCATAACAGAATCAGAGAAAGCAGTTTAAACAACTTCCGGTCACTCTGTCGAAATAAAAGCCATAACTTGCTCTATGTGCTTTTTCGTACAGTCTGTGGCTGCATGCATGAAAGGTTCAACATTTTACTGGAAACTGTGCACAAGTTACAATACATCTGTTATAGTACGTTACATATTCAACAACAGCATTCAATGCTCTTCAGAGTAGATGAATGCGAAGAGTCGATGCATTGACATTCAAAATTAAAATAATAATAAAACAGTTCAATATCATAAATATCAAAAAGGAACCTCAATTTTTATTTTAAAACATTCCAAATAGGTAATTGGAAATTGTGTAAAATGTAAATACATTTTTCATTTTGCGTAATTAAATAGTTTCACTTGTGTTTGACATATATCGTGCTATTATTTGGAAGAGGAAAAACACAACATCCGAGTGTAAGGCAACCACCCTCTTGTTTAATTAGCCCTTTCCAGTAACGTTCAGGTTAGCCAACATATTCTGAGGTGTGTTTTCTTTTTTCAACCTAATCCTTTCTCTTATTATTTTTCATGATATGTGTTGGGGTGGAAGAGAGGAACCTAATTGTAGGTTATCATAAAAGACGTCTCTTAACAGTACGCAAAGAAAATATTGTGACGCGTAACCTTGATATCAGTAGATATTGTATTATCGTGATGTCACGTGGCCGGTTAGCTCAGTTGGTTAGAGCGTGGTGCTAATAACGCCAAGGTCGCGGGTTCGATCCCCGTACGGGCCATGAGTTCCTTTTTTAAAATACTGAATGATCATGATACTGGTTGTGGACATTTTAGTAATCGCTCAGTAAACTGTAGGGTGGCTTTAATTAAGATTAACTTGACAGTAAAACATGTTCTGTTTGTTTTTGAGGAAGTAATTGTTTTTGTGCATTAAGCATGAGGAAGACTACTTCTGCATTAACCAGGCTCTAACAATACAGTGTTTTTTCCCTTTCGTCCTCCACAATCAATTTGTTTCACATGAAGCGTATAACTTGAAGATGGTGTAGATATCCGTTTGTCAGAGGTTCAAAATGCTCTCAAACTTTTTGAGCTTCTTGCACGTATCGTCCTCGGTGCAGCTCTCAATCCTGCGCTTGATGAGCTGTGATAGTTTTTTGTAGAAGGTCTTCGCCCACTGGACTTCGAAGCAGTGGACAGATATGTTGCACACTTTGTGGAGTACAGTCACTAACTTCTCATTGCTGCTGACCTCACACCTTGTGAAGACCCATGCCCCCCATGCATCCCATGAATCGTCATCTGTGAAGTTCACAGTTACACTTTCTTTAGCACACAAGGACTCTGTGTCGGTCAGGTCATTCCATATGGCTCTGCATGTAAAGAGGATCAACAGAAGCTTCAGAAAAGTTAAATTGTTGAAATATGGATTAGGATTATTTGTTGAAAAAAGTTATTCACTCACACAACTTTTTTCAGAGGATCTGGGGTCAAATCGCTGAGTGACAGCAGACCTCTGTCGGTAACATGGTTTCCCTCCAACCTGTGAAAGCACACAAGTAACAGCACTGTAAAATGTCCTGAACAGTGTTTTAAAAATTTTTGTTTACTCAGGTTTTAGTGCCCCACTTTGTGCCTATCCATCAGGATATTTCCAATCTTTATCAACAGTTTGTCTCATATTAGGCTAAGGATGCTGCACTTTTCCAACGGACTCAATACAAACATGATTATAGATAAGACTTCCATTCATTTAAGTTCTTTAATATTTTAAGTATTTAACCGTCTAGTTAGCACTAAGGTAAAAGTGTCTTAAATTTGTAGCCATTATACTGAATTGCAGTGCAGTTGACCAAATAGTAATTTTACTGAAGTGGTGATTGCAATGATGCAAAACTAACAGAACAGGATATTCAACATCATATTATCCGTGCCAACTTTTAAAGTGACCCATGATTCAGACAGATCATCTGCCTGGAAAGACTTTCATTTCCCCAAAATAATGTGGCATATTGCAATACTCCTCTCACGAGCTTCTTACCACAATTCTTGAAGCTTTCTTTTCATCCGTATGGCACTAGAAAGAGCCTTTAGCTCATTATCACCAATGTTTGACCATCCAAGTCTGAAATGGGCAACAGAAAGTTTGAAACATAGTCTGGGTCATTCTTCGTAAGATTTTATTCTCTCAAGATTGCACTCTTTACATCTGCTTAGTGCTTGCAATCTTTTTTTTAAATACAAAAATACACATTTTTATTACTGTTATTATTATCACAATCTCGTAAAATCAATAGACATCTTACCCTAGATGGACTATACATTCTGACACTTGCAGTACATCAGCAATGACCTGAACTTTGTCCATACTGAGACTGTTTTCCCCAAGCCTGAAAAATGAAACAGTGGAGTTAGTGGATAAGCCCTGTTACACATACCTGCACCTGATGGTGCTGTCACTTCACAGTTGACACTGCATGCAGAGCAGTATGGGTTACCCACATGGAAACTCCAAGGTCAGACAATGTAACCTTACAAACCAAAGATAGAATAAAGAAAACTCCATGTCATTAACAATGCAAACTGAAATTTACCTGGGACTCACCAAAGACTCTCACATCTGAGCAGCAGGGGCTGAATATCTCGAAGTGCCTCGTAGTTTACTCCCGTCCCTGTCAGATCCAGCTCTGATATTTTGCCCTTTGTAAGGTTTAGGAAGTACTTGATGGTATGGTAATCCATTTGGGAGAGTGTTTCATCACTAACGTTAACTCGTAGTGTCCTTGGTTGTACAGCAAGGGCCAAAGAGGAGTCCTGTTGCTCAAACAGGCAGTGTAAATGGTTAAGGATATGGGCCCCATTTTCACAGAGCATTGTAAGTTCACTGATGATCCTCTGACGAAAGGTTTCCACTTTTTCTTTATGGCAACACAGCCCCACCTGCCTCGACAGAAGATTAGCATTACGTTCAGAAAGGATTCCAGACAGAAAACGGTTGAAAAGGTCCAAATGTCCATAGTTGGACCCCTCTGCAGGATTTGTGGTGTGTTGAAGTGCATCAGATAAGGGGTGATCTGTCACCGCACAATAAACTGCTGCAAAGAACTCCTGAACAGTCAGGTGCGCAAAGGAGTAAACCTCCTCTATGCACCCGGGCTCTTGTGCCACTGTCTTGTCTAGAAAGGTGCTGACAAGGCTGCATCCCTCTAACGCGGCGACATCGGGGTCGCTGCTGTAGAAAAGTGTTTGATGCTCCATCAGCTTTTGGAAGGCAAGTCGACCCAGCTTGAGCACAATGTCGGACAGCTGCTGGACGGGCCCTGCTCTTTGCTCTCGAACAAATGTTTCTGCTCTTGCTTGAGTGTGAGAACGAAGCAAGGCCACCAGATACTGCACATAAATGTCTGTCATGGTCTTGGGGCTCTCCCCACAGAGGTCCTTGCTGTCTTTGAGGATGCAGCACACAATGTGGCAAAAAGCAGGTATGTAGCAGAGCGTCAGCATTAGTTCGTTCTCTGATACCACGGCGAACATTCGGTCAGCAAGGGCACAGTCTTGGAAGTAACGCGAGAAGAAGTCTTGAACTTCAGCCAAGGAGAAGCCAGCAATGAGCACAAAGCGGTCGATGCAACCCACAGGGATGTGGTTGATAGCCACGGGTCGACTTGTGAGCATGACAGAAGCGTTGGGCAGCAGTTCACCTTGCATCAGACTCCCAAAGACCTCCACCACCTCTGCATCTTCATCTGGCTCAGTCACAAATATGTCTACATCACAGCTCCTGTAGTGTCTGAACTCATCAAAGCCATCCAAGATGATCAGCAGTTTGTTGTCATTGGCTAAAATGTTGTCCAGTTCCTTAGCCAGGTGCCTGTTTTTACGCAGCACCATCTCCCGGAGGTTTGTAGGTTTGTCGATCAGATTCAGGTCTCTAAATGTCATGTGGATGATGAAGTCAAATGCAAGATTGGCCCTGTTTCCCCCAAAGTCGAACAGCATCTTCTGCACCAGGATGGTTTTTCCGATACCAGCCACCCCCGTCACCAGAACTTTCTTGACTGGACGGTTTTCATTTATGCTTGCAAAGAGTTTGGATGGTGCAATTTTCCTGTGCTCCCCTGACTTCTGCTGCAAAGATAGTCGGTTTTGTCCGAACGCCAGAACCTCGTGTCTTTTCAGCTCCAGCCCCTGGTGTCCGTCGACCAGCAAGAGATTGACGTAATGTTCAGAAAAAAGGATTTTCTCCCCATGTCGAGTGTTGTAGAAGAGCATGCTCTCACTCCGGCGCCTGAGGACATCCTTGTGTTTTTGCCTGACTTTGACGTACTCTGCAAAAGAAAATACGATTAATTAATAATTTGTCTCTTACAAGGTTCAATCTTCCTTTATTTATCATTCAACACAGGGCTGTACACTTCCTCCTTAACATCAACTGTCAAATCTAACATGATCATTTGATAGTGCTTCATGAAACCTCATGTACTGTTTATAGGAACAGCACAACGCAGTTTCCATTATTTAACTCACAGCATTAGCGTCACTCCAAATATCATCTTAAATCTTTTCTCTCCGTCATTTGAATTGCATACCTGTGGACTCAGGCTGATCTGCGTCGCCTTCCTTGGAGTGCCTCTGCGCTTGTTGATGACGTTGATGAATAACTGAGAGAAAAGTCTTAGCTGCCTCCTCGCCTTTACACTCCAGGATATCCAGCACCTTTCTTACTCTTGCCCGGGGCCCCGGCTGACACAGCACCTCCTCACGGTCATCACGAGTGAACACCTCCCGACTTACTAAGATTTCCAGCACAGATGTGATCCGCCCTTCGAGTTCATCCACGAGGGAAACTCTCAGCACCCTGATTGCTGTCAAACAAGAATGACAGGCATCCTTTTCATCCATAACTGATCTGAAATGAACAGCAGTACAAGTCAGAAAAGTCCAGTTTTGATCTGCTGTTGGTGCCTGGTCTAATCAGACTGTCTAGATTAGACAAGCAATAAAGTAGAAAGTGAACTCTCTATTATAAATATAGAAAGAAGAAGTACTTACCACTTTGATCAGATGTGGTGAGACAAAGTTGAGTCATCATAACACAACAGGTTCATGGTAGAACCTCCCATTATACTAATATTCCCCTTTTATATTTGTGCTCAAGTTTGGACGAATTGCTTAGTTTAATGGTGTGGCATAAACTGCAGCAGCTTTACTCAAGTAACTGGTGACAAATAATGCAAATGAGTCATGTTCCTGTTTAAAACTGTACTTTTACGCTTTGCTCAAGTATTTTTGTAGCCAGTTATCTGCTTTTAACGTGGCAATATTTGCCATTTAAACTTTTGTTACAGCTGCTTTCTTATCTGCTATGCATTTTGCTCCATTAACTGCAGCTGAGCTGTGATCACCAAAATCACTTCACGCATCAGTGGTCTCCTGCTGGCTGAGCTACAACACTCAGCTTGATAAAAAGGCTTTTGCTTTGGCATAATTTGGGGGGATTTTTATTGGGAGAAATATTCAGTCACTTCACTCTTACACAGTGTGGTGTCACCAGAATGACTTTGCACATCAATGGTCTCCTGTTGGTTATCCTACAACACTTGTCTTTGTATTTATTGGTCTTGCTTCATTAATTTTAACCAGAATTAGCTTTAGAATTACCTATTTGGCACTGAAGACTTCCTATTTCCTTTCCACCAGTCAGAACATTGGTTTAGGCTGTACGTTCATGAATTGACATACAGACTCAAACAGACAATACATCTTAATTTACTCCACTGCTTCTTCTGAGAAACAAGACAGTTCGGTTTAGGCTCTTTGTAGAGGTCGGTAGTTAAGAAGTGGGTCCTAAAAAATAAAAATAATTTTCTCAAATTAACTTGTGAACTTCCATTTGTTTTAAGACGAATCAGTGGAAAGATTTTTGACAGGTGTTGCTCGATTTCCGATAGACAGAAGACATTTTCCAAACGTGTTTTAGTGCAATGGAAATTAGACTGTTCTGATCTGTTGTCTCCAATTTGCATCAGTTTCTATGTTTCATTGCAATGCCTGATGGTGAATTCATTAAATAGCATGACGCAGGTGAATCAGTCTTGGCTTTCACTCAGCAGCCTACGAGCTGATCCGTTTTGTCCTCACTCAGACCGTTACCACAGTCTTCACCTTGAACAATGTCATCATCTCCTTATCCTTCAAACCATAGTATCTCAATTAACAATTATTAACAATCCACTCTCACAATCACTCTGGTGCAGGTGCCTTGTTGTGTCTACAAGGATTGTTCAGAGTTTCTCCCTTTCTGTGTTTTACATGCATTTAAATAGCACAGGGTTACACTGCTTGTGTTGACCTCTTCTTTTCATTAAAAGCTGCTTCATTTGCTGCACCTGGTGCTCAGCAATTACTGCAGCTTGCAGCTCTGGGGAAGTGTCCCATGCTGTTTGTTTCATACTGTTTGTCTTCAGGAGGAAGTTGAGGAAAAGGTTTCGACATCATTGCTAAGCAACGTCTTCCTATATTAATTTGAGATGGGTTCACTTATGTGAGACGTGACAGCCTCAACATCTCTGGGTCCAGAGTAGGTGACGGCTAATCCACGCTGTCCAGTGAAAGAGTGTGATAAGACTGACCGACTAGTGAGGCGGACATACAAGGCAGCCACACGAGAAACCATCTAAATAGCAAGCCCGAGGAGAACAGCCAATCCAGAGGACCAGAACACTGGGAGCCTCATGGACTCTGCCCTTGTCACTCATTACAAGGCTCATTGGTGCAGCTGCGTCATTCACCATAATGTCATGAAGGCTGAGAGGGAGTGAGTTACAGGTCTGTAAGTGAGAAACATTTGACATGGAAGGCTGATCTCGCAGGTGTGTCTCTCTGGCCAAATGCCTCATTTTTGCCTAAAGTGGTAAACTCTCACATGTACCAAGGGGTTGCAATCAGCGAATTACAACTTCATCTGCCTCTCCGACACAGGGAAGTACACATACTTATTCTGTGACCACTGAGGGCGATAAACTGCACACACTCTGAAGTGCTCATACTTATTTGCCTGTTTCACTGATAAGAAATTGGGACTTCCTGTGTCTAAACAAATATGGGTGGATAAAACAGGGCTGTTGGGCTTTACACATGATGCACAGCTCCCCTTCTGTATATTGGCTTACCCTACTTCATTCAGCAATGATGTTATTGTCATGTTATTGCCACAATAAGTCTTTACATTGTTAAGATTATGCTCACAGATGGGGTGCGTGTGCTATTGGAGAAGGCAAATCATATGCATATGTGACTCCACCACTAGCTGCACCAAATGAAATAGAAAATCAAAACAGATTATGAAAGGAATGTATTTGGTTTTATTCAATGATTAACCAGGCACGAGCAGAGCGCAACACATCACGTCACCAGCAGAGGGTCCCCATTGCATGCACATCAAATACCAGAAAAAAAAAAAAAATGTGGGGAAATGAATACTTTAAACCCACCACTGTAATTATTTACAAAACTATGCACAAGAACACGCATGAAAATAAATAGTTAAAAGGACAAAACAAATATCTACATAACTTAAGAGCATAAGTAATATGTTAATGATGTTTTCCTCTCATAAAATCAAATAATCACACCTTAATGAAAGGCCAAGTAGTCTCCTGCTAAGGTATGTGTTGCACTTGTTGATGAAGAATCGAGGAACCCTGGACAAAATGTTAAAAGTGCAAACATTAATGACGATCTTTAAAAAGTTCCCAACTGTTCTAACCAAGATCCAAATATGACACAGAGGTCGTATTTATATACTTTAAGTTCAATTAACACTGAAATCTGTCTAAGGAAGAAGAATTACATCAGAAGTGTCAAACGTAACTCTGCTGTTTTTCTAAAATGTCACATTAAAGCAAAAATATTCGGTGGACAGAATAAAACCGTGACGCTCACCTCTCGTTGAAACATGCTGTCACGTTTACAAGTGGTTAAAGGGACATTTTGACAAACATCTTTCCAAGAAATACCGAACTCACAAAACAAAATATATAAACAATGTAACTTTACACAAAAAAAAAAAAAAACTCTACAAGCCATGTTTTTAACAGACTTGGATGAGTTGAGTGCAAAATAAGTGTCATTTTTCTTTTTCTTTTTTTTTTTTTTCCAAAAATTGACTTGCTTCAGTCACACACCTCCGTAGTGCAACCCATGCAAGATACATCTTAATCATGTCTTACCATTTATTCAGCCAAAAATGCACTTAAACACCTGCATTCCTAATTCCTTTCCTCTTTAAATGAGTTGACCAATCACTGCAGTCAACACATGCTAAAATGACCAAAACTGACGGCACAGATCGAGTTCCCAGGTGGCTTATACCAAATGTGTACCATTTCTCAAATAATAGGCTTTATTCATGTTAGCCATTTCCCATTTATATGCAGCATTGTGCTGTCTTTCAGTTTAAAACGAGAGTTTGCACATACCTCATTAATAAAAGCTTATTTAGCATCAAAACTATTTATCAGCACTGTTTTGGAGACCATTGAAAAAAAGGCAAACACACACCTATCCAGTGGTTATTAAAAGCTCAGGGGTCTTCCTAGTATCCCTGGGTATGAAGTCAATCAATTAAAAAAGAAGTTACATGTTTGTGTATTGTAAGCTAAACTGCATGATAATATGCACCCTAATTCAGACATGAAGTGACGGTGCTACAACAGAACGTGGTGGTGCAACACTGTTGTTCCACTTGTTTGAGGAAACCCCTGAAGCTACACCAGATACCAGTTTTATTGCCAGTCACCAGGATAATGCTTCTTTATGAGTTCCCCTTTATGAAACAAGGCAGTCACCACGAGTTTCTGTGACGAACAATGGAAATGTATCTTAGTCACTTTTGCATAATTCAGGAAAGCTGCTGGCGTGAGCTTCGGGAAGTAAAACTGAAGCCTTCATCAACAGACCTGCTCCTAAAATTTTCAAATTCAAACCCACTCATGGTGTCTTTGAGGAGAGCAGATCACAGCCACTCTAGGTATGACCATCCAAACATTCCTCCACACTCAGGTATCCCATCCAAGACTGATCAGTGGAGACAGTTGTGGATGGAAGGACGGGGCATAGAGGTTTCAAGTCTCTGTTGGCCGTCTGAGCGTCCCCCCTGACCTATTCAGGCTGTCCATGGCCCTCATCGTATGTCCCAGCCTCAGGTGTTTCTGCAGGAATGACAGCAGCGACTCTTAAACTGGGGCAGCGGGCAAAGCTCCAGCTGTCGAACCTTCTCACAGTACCTTGTGCTGTCTCGACACTCCCCTGCTGGAGAACAAACAGAGGCTACAGTTTACTACACGTACCCACTTCACCACTCGTCTCCACTTTGCCAATGGCTGGAACGTTTTCTCACCTCTGCCACAGGACAGAATATTGCATCGCTGCCAGCTGTGAGGGCGAGGCCTCCACATGCAGTGATGCTCGCGTGTGGCCTTTCCAGTCCGACGGTGCGCACAGGTCACCTGGCGTGACTGGAAACCGTGCCGCCCGCAGGTGGCCGTGCACTGCGTCCACGGGCCGATGCGCCAATGGAGGGCACAGGCCTCCGTGGAGCAGTTCTTCAGGGAGATGGGCCTACAATTACAAACACAGAAAGAAAAGGATCTGAAAGATGCCAGAAATACTCATGTGAGTGGCTTCTTCACAGAAACATCAACACTGGATATCATCTGCTGATATACAGTGTGCTCACGCCATGATATCTATATTTACCTCTGGATTCCACTGCACATCTTATAGGGGACTTTGGTGGCATTGGTGCCTTGGCAGTAAACATGGCGGTGCTGTGTGGCCAGACTGGGACCCACACATTGGCCGTGACACTAAAAGAGGAGATGTCATCAAAATTCCACACAAGTTCTGCTTTTAAATATAAAATATGCCTCAAAACAAAAGCAGAAAAAAAGGTCACTTCCCTATTTACAACAAAAATGTGTCTCCTAATAGAAAAGGGGGGATTAGCAGGGTGCTTCCCCCTTCAGTGATGTGGAAAACAAATAAAACAAACAAATGCTCCACAGTGCCTGTTATTCGACAGTTGAGAAACTACCTCAAATTAACTGAAGAGTTGGCACAGAGCAAAGCAAACAGCCTTGACGCAGTCCAGGTACACTTGCTGAGATGTGTTTGTGCTCAGACTCACCAGTCCCCAGTGGGCAGTGACCCATCTGGCACAGGGCAGTTGGTTGCACAGCCTGGTGTCAGAGGGTCTCCTCCCTGCGCCAAGGCAGTGCTGGCTCCCCGCCTCTCTTGATCTGCCCTCAGGACCCTTCATGCAGCGGACAGCCCTGGTCTGCGACCCACCTCCACAACTGGTTGAGCATGGTGACCAAGGATCCACTCGCCACCTAATCCAAACACAGAGGAAAAGTGGACTATAACTCGTCGAGTTTATACGATTATCAAAAAGCTTCTGGGATTTTTTGAGCCCAAAAGTACTTGGCGCCTTAGAAAAGATGAAACATGATTGAATCCCATGGTGAAATTTGGAATGCAAGTAAAGGAGACAGCAGGATCTGGTTTTATCAAACCAAATGCTCAGAGTATCCAACTGGACAGACATGTAGTAATAGCAAGGTACCTGAAGGGGCAGGCTTGTCCGTGGCACAGCTCAGCTGACTGGCTGCTGTTGCTCCTCTCAGAGCAAACAGGGCCGTTTGCTCCCACACCATTCGTCTGGACACAGTTTCTTCCTTTGCCTCCTGAAAACACAACAAAATATGATGCTGGATACTGCAAAAATCAAAAGAAGAGAGAACTGTCTTTTTAATCTAATCTATTATTGTTGATTGAGTGAGTGAGTAAGAGTAAGAGTGTCACGGCCTGTTATGTATAAGAGTGTATTGAATAAATTCACAGGACTTCATAAGCATTCATAAGATTTCTGAAGTGCATCTGTTAGACATGACCTTCAACTGAGTCTGAATTAAAAATAGAAGAAAATCCAGATTGGACATTTTTCAGCACTCTTAAATCCTTTTATCCTGTCCGTTTAGATTAGGCGAATGGGATGCAGCCACTAAATCTTCTTTGAAACACTGCCTGGAAACTCTAATTGATGTTGTATGGGGAGTAAACGCGAAGCATCAGGAAATCCAACGTGGCTGTGCTTTGATAAAAATGCACCTAGGTTGCGACTGATCGTGCTCCGAGGAGACAACGGACAGCGCAGCTCGGAGATGACCCGAGCTGTGGCACGCTCTGGACATTCCCCGTCACTGACTCAGCCAGATGAGCCACTGGGGCATGTTGAAGCTTACTGTATATCTGTGCCTGCGGTTATGCATGTGTGTGTGTTTCTCAGCTGAAAAGAATGCTTTCCCAGAATCTCTCAGCCTGGACCACAAAAGAACAACACATATTACTTTAAGATGGACTACATGACAGTGTATTATGGCAAACTCAGCTTGACATTAGGTTCATACTCACTGTCTTATTTGTATGTTTGATTACAAAAACACTTTACAGTATCTGCTCTTTACAAAACTTCATGAGGCTACATCACAGATAAAGTAAGCCCTAGAGGCAGTGGTGCACCGATTTCTTTTTTACGTCTGGACAGAGCCAGGCTCACTGTTGCCCCCTTTTTCCAGTCATGCTGTCTCCTGGCTCTAGCTTCATAATGTACAAAGTATGAGAGCACAGCATCAATCTTCTCATCTATCTCCTGGCAAGAAAGTAAATAAGCATATTTCCCATACTATTGAACTTAAATTAGGACAATATTTAGATCAAAGCTGTTATTTCTTAACTACCTGACCCTAACTGAAAGCTCTAGTAGTAGTTGTTGTCTTATTCTGCAGCTCCAACTTGCATGAGCTGGATTGAGCTACAAACAAGAAACACATCCCAGTAACTGGAAATTACAGTATGTACATGTGCTTCACAAAAAATATGAGCCCAATCGGACAGATGGTGGCACTGTAATAAAGGCCCAAAAATGCAACTTTGGAAAGGTCACATCCCTAACACCGTAAGTCCGATTGATCAAACACCAAAATTAGAATACAACATTGCAGAAGTGAGATAAACATGTCTTTTGTAATTGGCTGATTGAAAAACATGGCCGCTGCCATCAAAACCAAAAAAGCTACGCAAGAGGAGGAGCGACTTAGCAGGTCCAATCATCACAATCTGGGTACATATCTTCAGTCCGTGTTTGGCAATAGGCCTATGAAAGCCAACCCCATAGGGGTGCCACAAGAGCTCAAGATGCCTGTGAGCAATCCTAATTAAATTCACTGGAGACAACCTGCGCTAACTCCAGAACAAATGCACATTGCATCAATGCATCAACAAGTTGGAATATTGCCATAACCACAATATGATTTTAAAAAATAATTCAAATTACAGTTATTATTGCGAACAATGTCTTTGTGGCCCGTACCTGTAATTTGCAGCCAAGATGAAAGAGATGTAGAACCCAGACGATTCCTTGCGGTGCAGGTGTACAGACCCTCATCCACCTTGCTCGGAGACTGTATCCTGAGTGAGCCGCTAGGCAACAGGCCTACTCTGCCGACACAAAGAC
This sequence comes from Chelmon rostratus, assembly GCF_017976325.1. Taxonomy (NCBI): domain Eukaryota; kingdom Metazoa; phylum Chordata; class Actinopteri; order Chaetodontiformes; family Chaetodontidae; genus Chelmon; species Chelmon rostratus. The sequence goes on along the minus strand of NC_055680.1, from coordinate 7,657,693 downwards.
AACACAACCACTGAATCTATAACAATTCTGTCAAAGAACAGTCAGCTACTTCTGTACAACAAAATCTGAAGTTTTGTTAATGCTTTTTGCACAAAAAGTCACATTACAGGGCAGTTCTTACCTGCTGTTGTAGTGCAACTCTTTTCCATTCTTTGTCCATGTTAGGGATGGGTCAGGGTTCCCCAGTGCCTCACACCTCAGCTCCAAACTAGCAATGGGTTTCTGCAACAAAACCGGTGCTCCCACATGAACTGTCATGTCCGACGACGGCACCGCTGTGACCTTTCTGGACCGCTGGATTATCACAGGGCTTCTTGGCCTGGATGTGTGGGCTTTGATGTTCGGTTTGTAAAGGAGGGGCCCTTGCGTGGAGGATTCTGCGCCGTCCGGGGGATGAAGAGTCGACTCATTGGTTTCGTCTTGCGCCGCGGTGAGCTCGCTGAGCAATTGTGCTATTAGTTGTTCCCCCCCTGGTCCACCAAGGCCTTCAGAGAGGTTGTGCGTGATCTCGTCTAGCCTGTGGGTATCAGCAGTGAGTACGAGCAGGCCTGAAAGCTCTGAGCTCTCATCCTCCAGGGTCGACCTGTTCTTTTCACTGGAGTGTGGTTTATCACTAATGTCCTTTTCATCTTGGAGAGAGCCTTTAAATTCAAGCAAATGCTCAACAATGCTGTCATATTGGTTGAGGGAGATGGGTAGCTCCTGATATCTCTCTCCTGTTGAGGCCACATCTGATTGACCAACCTTTTGCTGGCCATCTGCAAGGAGCCATGACTCTGGAACAGAGAGCTTCTGCTTGCTGCCAATTATCTGCAGGATAAAATGCTCTTGTGCTGGACCTGCGACACACGTGTATATCCCTGCATCAGATGCACGAGCCTGCTGAATCTTCACATATCCAAGTGATGTTATGGAGAGGTGTGAAAGGCTGACCAAGGGTTTCCCGTCCTTCATCCATTGGATTTGGCCCTTGCGGAAGTGCCGGGTTGGGCAGCGAAGGACTACAGTTGTCCAGGGCAGAAGGTAGGCATAGCCTCCCACTACCAAGTGTAGCTTTTTGCCCTTCTTCCACTGGATATACACCTTCCTCTGGGCCAGTATGGTAGGATCGGGCTTGACAGAGTCTGTGATGAAATTAACAGGACAGGTAAATTGCTAAATTATTGTTATCTGTTATCTGCTATCTGTACTTCTGTGCATTTGTAATTGTCAAGCAAAGTCCATTTACACAAGCTTATGGAATGTATTTCTTGTTAACTCAGAGACCTTTCCACTAATTTCCACTCTCTTAGCAGTATGAATTGATGAAATAGAGCCAAACAGAGGGTTTCTTACTCTCACAGAGCCTGAGGGAGCACGGCCGGATTCTGTTGGGCCGTGCCATCTGGGAGCAGTTCTCAGGGTCTACGGTCCAATGCCCCCCGTCTTTACCGTGTTTTTTGCAGACTGCCTGTAGTCTCTGAATGCCATTACCACAGGTAACTGAACACTGGACAAATGAATTATATAGTAAGATATGAAATTGCATAAAATTTAGATTTTGACCACTTCAAAAGGTAGATTGGTGCCTTGAGGAGAGCCTACCTGGGACCAGTCAGTTGTGACCCACTGAGGTGGGCACTCTTGCTTGGCACAGTGCTGCTGGTTTGCAGGGCTCTTGGAAGGGCAAAAGGTGTCAGGCAGCTCCAGGATGCTGCCATCTGCCAACCGCTGTTTGCACAGGACCTGCCTCCTTTGAATTCCACCACCGCAGCTCCGGGAGCACTATGACAAGAAAAATACAGATGTGCCAAGGGTTATATTCGCAATATGTGCTAGATGCTTCGGTCTAATAGCTGGACCAGGAATTTATGGTGGTGAACTTCCTAGGTGAGATCCTCTACCTGTCCCCAGTCACGTGTATCCCACATAGGAGGGCAGTCGAATCGGTTGCAGGCTTGGACTGGACTGGGCTTGGGGTTCTGACAGTCTTCATCTCTCAAGACCTGAGTTCGGTTGCTGTCCCGAGAGGGCCGGTGCGTGCACACCACAGTCCGGGTCATCAGACCAACCCCACAGGTAGTAGAGCATGAACTCCACTCTCCTGTTTCCCACCTGTGAATACAATGTTAATCATCAAACTACTGTATGTCATGATTTTTCAACTCTGAACCTTTGTCGTTCCTGATTGACCACCATACATCTTCTGTGTACGTTCATATAGCCCCATTATCCAATCCATAAAGGACTGCAGTCAGGAAGAGTTCAGTCAGAGTGCTCGATGTTTTCACTTGATCCCATGAGAAGACACTCTTGCAGTCTTATGAATGTGTAAATTCATGAAAGTGAAATTCATGAAAGTGAATACGCGTGAAGACGAAAAGAGTTATTCACGGGACCTGGATTTAGAGACATTTGAGAAATCCCTAGGCATTACTTCTCCACCCGCATTTTCCCAATGACCTCCATGGACCAATATCAACTCTGTTGTCCAACACGCTTTCAAACAGGGTGATCAATCCAGCATCAAAGTTTGCTTTTATTCCAATCTTGAAAGTGATGTGGCATGTGTCTAACTCGTCACGATGCCTTGAAACACATCTGAAAGCTCTGGCTTTGACCAAGATGGCAGCAACTTTACATCTTGCTTGACAGATTAGGTGATATTTCAAAACTATTCATATTTACTCAAGGGTCCAGGGACTGAGGAGAATTGGGAATGAGGCTTGTTTCTGGACCAGTACTATACCCACAAGCCAAATTCTATGGCTGTTTCCCTTCAGAGGGAACAGTATCCAAAGAGTGTAGCTTAATATGGGAGGGTGAAGAGGCCTCAGGGAGGGAGCAAAGGGCCAAAGGAAACAAGCCCAATACAGCGTTTGTTGTGCCTGAAAACAAGACTCAAGGCCTGGAAAAACAGGCAAGGGCAGGCTGCAAGCCGCTGGCTTTTCTGACAAGAGTGTGAGTGGTGGAACAGCGACTTTCTGCACGGTGTTAACTTGAAACGTGTGGCCCACCGCAAAATCCACTCACCGTTTAGCCACGGCTCAGTTATATTAAACAACATGTCATTATACTGTTTAACCATTCAGGTATTTCATGTATTCAGTGAATTTTGTGTGCGCTGTTGACGAAAATTGTTTGCAATGTAACATTTGCAAGTCCAACATTGTTCATCCACTGTATTCCAGATTGGGGCCCAATGGGTAACAGTTAGTACACACTAAAAAAATGCAACCTACAGTACTTCTAATAAGACTAACATTATAGTTGTACAGCAACTTGAAATTTAGCAGGAATCTTCATCTTCCCCAGAGGATGATTACAATGATTTTAGTTTTCTCTGGACCCTTCTTTTGGACCAGATAGCTCCAAAACTAATGGCCAAGATTTCCATGAAATTTTATTGTTCCCAAAAGATAAATCCTGACGTTTCTCCATAAGAGTTCCTTTCAACAAGAAACAGCAACCTTTAACGGGCAGATGACCATAACATTTGTTGAGCACACGCCTGCTCCCCACAGGATAAATCCCTTTAATTTTCAACACCACTTAATGAGCTTTCCTTCAGAGTCAGCCCAAGGTCGGAGTGTCAACTTCATAGGTAGGATATTGAAAGGTAATAATAATGATGTTTTGAATGAAATCTTTCAAGGACATTCATGACACCCAGAGGAGGAATCCATCTGGGCTCCCATGGGCTTTCTAACAGCATCCCCTCAGGACAGATGTTATATTGTTAACCCCTCTGGTAAGGTGGCAAATTTGTCAGAATGACGTGTGTTCATTCCAAGTGGAGCCGTGGAGGCCTCCTGCATTCCCGTGCCGACATAACCACGGGGAAAAAAAGTTGTAAGTTCTTCCAAGGACAATGTGACAACTGAGCCGAGCAGGTAGCCCACTTTACACAGCTTGTTCAAGGTCGCCGTCATGTATAAAATGTGTAATCACAGAATGGGGGTGGGGTCATTGTTGTTCCACCTTTAATCCAGCGGCAGAGGTATTCTGCATACTCATCTGTGTGTGTGATCTGGAGCTACACGTCACACGCTGGCGTGCTATCTGAAATCACACAGCGGGGCAGCATTATGCCAGCTTTGCTTGGTTGGTTGTTTGGCGACGATGAATCCTCTTCTCAGCGGTATATCTGTGTCAAAGGGGCCACTGACATCTGATCTCTATTGTGTGTGATTCTGACCAGGTTCCACAAGCTATCCCACTGGCTCATTTCCTGCTCGCAGTGATACAACCATCCATCTCTGTCATTCTGCTTCAGTATCGCTTGGACTCAAATGGCCTAAATGGTGATTTAATTGGCCCAAGAGGTTTAAACTGAGAGGGATAACTAAGTGGATTATAAGGATTTCAATCTCTTTTATACACAACCAGTGATTAGTAGAGATTAATTGATTCAACTTGTGTGATGTGTGTTTTTTGATAGTCTGAACGTTAAGCAGTTCCAGCTGTAGAACCCAGGGATGCATCGGGACTCTAGGAAATGGTACATGAATGTCCCAGCTCTATATATTACATATTTTGCTGGGTTACAGTCTTGGAAAACTAATAAAGAGCAGAGCCAGATTTCAGTCCTGTTGTTAATTAATATTTTCTGCAGCCAAACCCTTTTTTCCAACAACACATTTCCTCCAAATTTTTACTGCATCCATCAATCAAATGTAGTTCATGCACAAACCATTTTAAACAAAGTCTAAATGATAATGATGTCAGTCTGATTTGTGGGTTTTACCGTACCGAGGTGGGCAGGGCTGAGTTTTGCAGTCCTGGAGGAGTTGCGGGGGCCGACGGGAGCTCACACACAGGCTCTGGTCTGCCGCCTCCCTGGTCTGCTTGTTCAGGCAGATGACAACAGCCTCCTGCACACCTGGGATCAGACAGCAGGCGGTCACAAGGGATGTCCCAAGAAAAATTAGGTGTGCAGCGCTCATAAGTGTGTTCAACTTTTTAAAATGTTAACATAAACATACTTACTGCACAGCATCTTCTAAGAATAAATTGCAAAAAAAATGCAAACACGTGCATACAGCTACCCGGATAAGGCCCCTCACTGAAATCAAGCAGTGGTTGTATCTAATGGGGCACACATACAGCTGCCTGCTTTAACTCTATCCCGAACTGTGGATAAACTTTAAGGGTGTGATGTCAGGTCATGTTAAAAGAAACGTAACATAAATCTCTGAGTCTGCTTCTAATGTTGGGGACAATAACAGTGAAACGGGCACTTCAAACGCCACAGTGGTGTGATGGTTCACAGGAGCGCAGCCCTGAGGGTGTGTATGTGACATCTGATACCAGTCTGTAATCATCCCCGAATGGGAGTTTGTTGGGTTTGGGCGAGTGCACACACACACACACACAGACGTTGACAAAGGCCGACGCCCATGTGCAGAAATTAAGTTCCACATGCACACTCGTGCAGACATTAACGCACAGACATACAGGCTTGAATGTGGAGGTGGGGAGATTAAAGTCGGCCTCAACGACCGTTGGCAGGATGTTTAGGAAAGCTGTCTCTGTCTGGCGCAGCATTCACTGCTGCTGTGAGAGTCAGCGATGCCTTTAAGGTTAAACTCGCTATTCCATCCATGATCATCTAATATCATGTAACTCATTTCTACTTCAAAGCCCGTATTGGCATGGCTTTAGTCATCCGCTGACATAAGTTCACCGGTTACTGCTGTGATGTTTCATTTTAATGCAGCAACTGGGACAAATGCAGTGACACTGACTGACTGGGGTTCGCCTTGACGATTCACAGTACATTCAAACTAAGGAATATAATGTACGTGCTGTATTTATACAAAAAAAACCTGATTCCGTCATGGGTTTAACATTACATCCCGCTGGCTATTGGTAACAATGTCTTTGGCTGTCTTTTGACCTCTTTTTAGGCTACTCCAGCAGCATGCAAAGTTAATAAGCAAAGATAAGCTTTTTCTTTACTTCCTCACATAAGAGAGGTCAATAATGATCCATACCTCCCCCACAACTCTCTGAGCACTCCGTAAACCCCTCATACTCCCAGTCGTGCAGCTCCTCTCTCTTGGGTGACTCCTCCTCTTCCTCTCCCTCCTTCTGGCTTTCTTTCCCTTTGCCCGAAACGCCAGAGCAGGGCGTTCGGTAGCAGGGCTGACTCGTGGCAGGTTTGACCCCCTCACACTCGTCATCAGGCAGATCAGCAACCGTCTGGGAGAAGGACAGCAACACCTGGCACTTGACGGTCCGTTGCTGGATCCCGGCGCCGCATGTCCTGCTGCAGGTCTGCCAGGGACCGGGGATGAAGCTGGGGAGGAGAGCCAGCAGGATAATTAATCACACACATAAAACGAGGAACAATATGCTGTTCATTTAGTTAGTAGCATTAGGACCAGGAATTCTTGGATAAATGGCTTTCATGCGCATCCTTCCTCATCTTAAAGACTGGATCAGAGAAGGAAATACTTGTAGATTATTGGCGTTCATGTCGAGGATGGGTGACAGTTAGGGCCCAGAGACTGAACTGTCACCCCTTTGACAGCTCTGGGAGAGAGTGAAAGAAATGATACATCTGGAAATGTGTAAGACAGAAAGGCGTGTGAATCCCTCTTGATCTTGTTTTTGAAGAATGGAGGGGAAATCTGCTTCATGCTGTGTTTTCCATAATGTTTCAGTGATGCTCAGATCAGGTGATGGGGGAGATCATGTTGCCTTTGGGTGCATTAAGTGCTCATGGAATTAAGCAGCAGTGGGAGGATTCTCATTATGAAATATGCAAATATTAAGACCAAAGGGCATTTGTAGTGCACCAGACACCCTGTAATAGACCCGTATTAAATGATCTTTTCTATAAAGATGAGAGCAGCCCTCAGTCCTAATACTCTTCCTAAAAATGAACACATCTGAATATTCAACCTGGGAGGGTAAAAGGGTTTAAAAGCAGTGCATCGGCCATTAAAGCCAGTTCTGCCCCTGATCATGGCTACAAAGCGGTTAGAGGAAGCCCAAATGTTTACAACATTCATCAGCTGCCCTGTCTCGGGCTGAGCTCACCACTGCTTCTTTTGGCAGATGCACGTTAAAGGGGTTTTCAAAACACCATAACAGAGTTGTTCAGCACATGCACACGAATCGTAAACACCGGATCCTCAAGCTGAAATAACTGCACTGAATCACCACTGTGCCTGGCTGAATCAGGAGTTGTTGTATTTGCACTGGAGCTCCCCTAAACTGACTAAAAGACCATGAAATCCACAGAAGCAATCATGGAGTGATACATCTGTTGCTGATAGCTGGTTGCTCAGCATTGCTTTATAAACAGTGCTTGCATAGGTCTAGTTTTGCACTTAACAGAACAGCGATACAGAAACTACTGCTGCCCTGCAGACAGTCAGATCAGCAGCAAATGTCACTGTGTTATAAACGGGGATGTAGTTGTTTAGCTTAGAAATAAAAGGGAATGACTACATACACAGTAACTACAAATCCATTGAACTGAAACAAATGAAACAAGTCATTTGTAATTTCCTTCTCTTACATCAAATAGAGTAACTTGGCTCTGCAGCTCACTTTGTAATTACGGTCAAGTCTCTTAAAAAAATAAAATAAAAATGGTATTTTCTTTTTGCTTTTTGGATTCCTTCAATCAAAGTGGAATATGATTGGTAGAAATATTGTTTCTTAACCCATGTTTGTGAAGTTTATTCAGCCCTGTGTTTCCAGTACATCGCTGCACTCCTCCGTTTACAACACGCGTTATCAGTGTCCATGTGTCTCACACAGATACCGACCAGCATGGCAGCCTGCACCAACGTGCAGCATTCTTCCTTGTTTGAGCAGTCCGACCACAACACAAGAACACCCTGCCGTTTTATAAGATGCCTCAATAAAGAGCTCATAATTACAGCTAAGTTGGCCCTTTATGAGTGCTCGAGGACTCGTTGCCGTTTGGACAAACAAATGAATCACCGGTAGTTAGACCTTGGAACACAAGCAACAAAGTCAACACGTGAGAAATGTTTATCTTCAAGCGCAGTTAAATCACATCTGTCGGCTCAAAAGCAATCTTGATTTCATTCGTGGAACGGAAACAACATATTTTTGCAGTGTCCGCCAAAGCCCCATGTTAATCATATCAATTAAATTTCCATCAATGGGAATATTTTATTTACTCTTGGCGGTGGTAAGGTTAAAAAAAAGCACTTTTGGCCGAGCTGTGGAACATATATGGGTTCAACTTTTTGAGCAGTTGCACAGCGGTGGCTCGGGGCAGGCATAAGGCCTGGCAATAGAGGTGCAATAAGTCTAACGCAGGAATTTCCTTCTCTTTCCCCTCACATCCGTAACCTGGCCCCATATGGTAGGCAGATATTGTTGTTGGCTTGTGAATGACTGCATATTATATGCAGATATTTATGTGCTTTTGGAGGAAGGACATGCTTTTTTTTTTTTTTGCATTAGAGCAAAATCATATGTTTTGGCGTTTGGCGCCCCCCCCTCTCTCGCTCCAAAGATAAGTCAAAGTAACAGATGTTTTCAGCTGGCAAACATGGTCGCTAATACGAGTCATGCAAGACGCTGGGTATAGTCCAAATATTGTCCATCTTCAGAGGACGGCCTTTATTATTCAATTGATGTGTGGGCCGAGAACATTTGGAACATCTGACGCTTGCTGAGGTAATGCTGGTGGACAGTGACTGAGCAGACCGCTGCTTTCCAAAAAGATGTTTTTTCTTTTTCACCTTCAGCTTCCCCTTCCACCTCACATAACCTCATACAGCATATTCACTGCTTAGATCTGACAACACCCCCGTACCTAACCCCCTAACCCCTAACCCTAATTCACTGAAGCAAAACAGCATTACACATTTAACTTCAGCGAAGGCGAAAAGTGAGCATTTTGACTCCAAGTGGTTGTAAATGGCTGTTGACATGAACAGAATCACGATGCGATGGTGGCTCCATGGCAGCGCTGCGCCCTGTCTGCTTCAGTTTCACCTCCAGGTAAATCCAAAGCTCCGGGTTGTGTAAACCATTCTTGAAACCGTGTATCTGGTATCTGACTTTAGCCCTACAGAGTGATTTAAAGAATTAAATTTCCCCTGATTTTTCCGGGTAATGAAGCTTGAGAGTCATTTATAGCTTTAGCAGTTGCATCCTCCTAACTCATTTGTGGTTTAAGGCCGCGACACCTGTGATGGTTTAAACAGAACGTTGACTCCCGGCAGTAAATTGCAGGTATATGGTTTTAGCGCAGAGTGCCAGTACAAGTAGAATAATATATTTTAAAGTTTTAATTGCAGCTCCTCCTGCAATAGAAGGAAGCAGCAAAAAGAGATGTTTTTAAAGCACCAAGGTTTAATGTAATTACCCCCATTAAGGGGTAATTACATATTTTTGGGTCTAAATGACTAAAATGTACAAAAAGATTTGGAATTGGTCCAGTAGCTCGCCTCAGCCGGCAGCCAGGAAAGAGGCTGCAAAGAATGTAATCCTTGGGGGCAACGTACGTCCACTGAAAGTACTTGTTTTTGTCACTGTCAGGCTCAGGTTGTTATTTTAAGAGTCTGACAACATTGTGGATAACACGATGGATCCCTACAGTGACAGACCCTTTCAGGCATCCTGACAAAAACAGTAATTTAACCTCAGAACTTGGGAGTTGCTGGTCTACCACTGCCACTGCCTATTGTATGACTTTAAAGCACCAAGTACTGCCAGCTGAGGCCATCTACTGGACCATTTCCAAAACTGTAATTGTAATTACCAGCCATTTAGACACCAGACTGTGTAAAAATAAGTTTAAAAATACCAGAATTACACTATAAAATCCTTCTTTGTACCCATGCACGCACATGTGGGTGTATGGTACTCACGTTGGTTCCTCCGTAACGATGATCTCCTCCTCCAACTCTATGGCTTGCTTATGCCACACAGGTTTTGCCTCAACTGGGAGGGTATCTGGAGCAAATCAGCCAGCAAAGACAAGGGTTGAACATCACACATCACAAATTTATTGTCGGAATAAGTACAAGTTTGGTGAAATATGCGCAAAAACAACACAATGTAACCCACCTATGGACTTATAACAGGGCACAGTCACCAGGCACTCCTCCTTGATGTGGGGTTTGGTGGTGGGGTTACAGCCTCCAGCATGTAGTCCCCTGTGATCAATGCATAACACCACCCTGTAGCGCAGACCCTGACCACAGGTCACTGTGCACTGGTGCGAGACAGGACAGGTCAGGAGATATTGTCAATTAACTACTGATCAACTTAAGTCTTGCTTCTATAGTTGCATCCCTTTGCTTGTGCTTGACACAAAGCCTCAGCCCTTGACTCAAGGGAAGTAAAGACCTTCCAAAATCCCTGCAGCTCTCTGCACAGGGGGGAACTTTGTGCAACCTCTGCCAAAACAAGCATTTAAAGGCAAGTTCACAAGGAAGAATGTGCTAGGTAAACAGCATCCAGGTTTTTAGAGGGCCACAGATTAGGCTCCCTGTCCCTCTGCTTGTGCCTGTGTAACTGGTGAGGTTGAAAAACCCCCACGAGGAAGCTGCATGGGACATTTCTGGTTAATGTAACAGCAACTATGCCAAACTAGTAAGCTAACAAGAATGTTAGATGATCCAGATGTGTTTGGCAAAGAAAGAGTTTAAGAATCCATATCTGCTGCTGACTCTGGGGCTTCAAATAAAGGCTGTATGTTTTGAATGGTGTGTTCAGGGGCACGGGTGGTGAACGGCACTCAAATTGATGTTAGCAGCGCTACTTTGAATCACATAGCAAGTTCGTGCTTCCTGTTGTGAGATGATAAATTCCAAGGTCAGGCTGTTGCGTGTTTTTGTTTCTCCCTGAGACAATTAATCACCCTTTTTTTTACCTCGTGGGCTAGTTAGGAGCCACTGTCGTGACTCGCAGACAAAAAAGACAAATGGCTCATTTACCAATATTCGACTTGCCAAGTGGTAACAGCTACAGAACACAAAAACATCTATTTACAATCGGTTTCTCAGCATTTTTTAACTGAACTTTCTCATCATTTCTAATTTTGCGAAGCAGCACCTCACAAAAGAGCAGCTTTAACCAATTAAGGCTCAATGTGGCCTTATATTTTCTCTATACTGTGTAGAAATAATAACCAGTAAGAACAGTAAAAAGAAGAAAAGAGGGCACCTACAGGCGACCACTCCTGTGCCAGCCAGGTGGGGCAGTCGAAGGTGTTGCAGGGCTGCAGGATAGCTGTCTTGGGGGAGTAGAGACACTTCCATTCCTCAGTGGGAGTGATGGTACCCTGCATGTCCTCCTCCACACAGGACACCGAGCGACTCTGGATGCCTCCGCCGCAGGAGGTGGAGCAGGCGGTCCAGGGACTGCTCTCCCATCTGACATTGTAAAAGATTAGTCATGCACATATGGATGGAGATGGAGTCCAAATTTGTCAGTAATGTCATCCCACAGTTGCGAGTACATACCGAGGCAGAGGGTGGTAGAGGTCATATGGCATTATTTGCTTGTAGCCATCACTAAAAGGCAGAATCAATTAAGGAAATTAGGGTTTAGGATTACATAAAGTGCTGTTGGCAGAGTTGGCGCTAAGTCTCTAACCTGGCCAGGCAGGGCTCCATGTTGCACTCCTGGAGCTTGGGTTTAGGTTTGATGTTCTCTGGGTAATAATGGCAATACTGATCCACAACCACCCGGCCGCTGCGAAGGTCAAAGCACTCTGCTGATGTTAGCTGGTACCCTACAGACAAAAAAAAGTCACTCATCTCAAAATATATTAGACAAAAACTGACACTTATCTATCAACACACACTTAACGGAGCAATGCAGCTCGATCTTACCTCCACCACACGTGACGGAGCAAGGGAAGAAGTCCGTCTCCCTCCAGCGGTGGATGATGGGCTGGTAGTAGATGTACTGAACCACACTGTCTGCTCCACCGGCAAACTGCACCTACAGAAACAGTGTTCATGGTGTGACCACTATGTTTGTTTCAGTTGAAGAAACCAAGCCAAAGCAAGGATCCCGGGATCCCGGGATCCCCAGATTTATATGGCACCAGGGGCGAAGTGTAGGAGTGGTGGGTGAAAAGAGCAAAACTAGCATGAGGCAAGCTACAAGGTCCAGATATTTGTTTAAGAGTAACTAAACTCAGCTAAAGAGGACTCTAACAGGGCTCCCATGCCATGGTTGGATGCAAGGATGGATGGAAGGATTTAAACCTGTGTTGTCTGGAACAAAACACTGCGGTCTTGTAAACCTCATGCTCCTCAGTCCTCAGAAGAAGTTTTAGTGATATGATCCTTGAAATGGAAAACCACAATGCTAAAACCAATTTCCTCAATTAACATTTTGCAAGGGTTGCAGCATTATCAATGGGAGTTCCCCTTCGTCCGGTTTAGCTGCCATCTGAACCGCAGCTAAGCTAGTCTGATGCTAAGTGATTATGATATTCTTTTGCATGAGTCTTTCTGCCCTCTAGTGGCCAATGCAGTAACCCCCTAATGAATAAAAGGTGCTGTTCTTACTCCAGTCGCTTAATATATAAGATATTCATGATTTCCAATAAAAGTTACTTTGGATATGCCATCAGCCCTCCTAACTTAGCTAAATGACGTTCCTCATTAGAAAACCTGGCCACATGGGCCAGGCGAGGGAAGGAATAGGTGACAGCAGTACAAGTTAGTGGGCCACAACTACAAAATATCATTTATGTGTTAAACTGGGTTTTTAAACTGGTATTTTCTGATCATTTCCTCAGATGACCCTTTTCTGTGCTTCGCTGGAAATGTGAAAACAATAAAAACTGTTGCAGTTTTGTTTGTTCTCTTTTCAGCTCACTGTTTTCAGAGCGACGACATGAGCCTGGAGGGGAAAAGGCTGACGCGGCTGAAATTATAGTAGCTTTGCTCACTGACAGCGCCAACAAATCACTGGAATCTATTTCAAGATTTTCACACACAAACATCGGAGGAACTTGACCCCGAGTAACCTGAAATGTCAGCTCCTGCACATTCAAAGGTTCAACACAGGTTCTGGTAGCATAAGTGTGTATCACAGGTAGTGATAAATAATTCACTGGAGGAGAGAAAACTATTTCTTAGTGCTTTGCTTAGATAAGATAAAGACTACTAGACCGGTCTAAAGAAATTAAGCCACATGGAGCAAATGTGTATGTGCCTCATTGGACATTTTGTCAGGTTTCATAAATATTTCAGCAAACATTTTCCTTCTAACCTCACACCTCAACCATAGTGAAGAAATGCCCAAAGCCAGATTATACCTACAACACGTATAAATCAGACACCACTGCCACTCATTCACAATCATGTGTTTGTGGAAAGACTGTCTGGCAACTCTTTAATAGGATTTTCCATTTGTCCAAGCCCTTTCCAGCACTGCGATATGAATTGGCTGCCTGCCTCGTAACAGATTAGAAAATTATGCATTTATGGCCTCTCAGATTTCTGTCTCCTGAATTTCTATTTATTGTCCGATCCTGACTCGTGTTTATGAGGGGGGAAGTTTTCACAGGCGTTTCCCAGTCCGTGGCCTGTATAATTTTTAATGTCCACTGACTGGCCCTAGCCTGAGAATGTGTGTGTGTGTGTGTGACAAAGCAGAAAAAGATGTTTGTGTTATGTTTCAACAAGCGACATTTATACCGTGGAGCAATATTAACTGCGGCAGCCAAAGGCATGAAATTGTTTGGCATCATTAAACCAAAACGAACCACTGGATTTGGCGCTACAAATGTGTGTGATACTACTGTTATCACTGTATGACACACTGTTTCAAAAACAACTGTTGTCCCTTAGAGAGCGCAAGTGGACCAAAAAGTCTTCTGCATTTCATATTGAAGCGGCTGACACATACGCTGATATCTTTCAATCTAAACACGCGAAATCAAATCTGTTGTGAACTGTGCATGACACGGGGAGTTCAGCAGGAGTTTGTGGAAGTAAGAAATTTATCCTAGCCCAGTTTGGCTCAGCTTTGCTCAGCTGCTGAAACTACAGTTATGAGTTGAGCTGCAGATAAGACAACAAAATGTCTGATCGGTAGAGTGAAGTTAAGTAGCTAAAGTAACCACTTTGCTCCTCAGAACTTTCCAGCTCACTCTATGTAAATCAGTATTAATTGTTAAGTCGTTTTGGCCAGTTTGGGGCAGTGGACAAGTTGTATTCACATCGCCAGCCATATAAAGTTGATATTTTGAACATGTTAGTGAACAGCTGAACCACATTCGTCGAGTTTCATGCAATACTCGCTCTCCTTTTAGCTCTGTTTTGGTCTCCACCAGCGACTGAGAGAAATATCTGGTTCTTTAGCAGCTTTGGTGCTGGACATTGGGTGTATCAGAGCATTTTCACCGAAAACTGCTGACTGGAGGTGGATGCTGATGAGAGTGGTGATTGTGAACCAAAGTAGTGACGCGGCGGGCTGGAAAACCAAAACAATGCTGGAAGATGCTAACTTGAAAAGCTGCACAGAGCTGAGGGAAACTCAAGAGTTCAGTGATGACTCTTTTGTCACTTTGAAAAGCTGATTTCACATTACACATAACAAACCGAGCCGCTGTTAGCTCTTACTTTGACTGTGAAATCAGCTCCGAGCGGGCCGGTGATCCTCAAAACCTCCTTATCTGAGAGTTTCTGGAAGTCCAAGGTGGTGTTCTCCAGGTGGTGCTGGCCTGATTTATCCAAGAGCAGTTCACCTTTAACCCCCTGCAGCGTCTTACTCTCCACATCTAAAGAAGAAACGAAGCAGATAGCTGGAGCACAATAGACACATCGGGCATCAGAAAACATACCAGAACAAGGAAACAGAAGCATGGGTATGCTCACTGACGACCACAAAACTCACCATAAACAGCAAGAACTCTGTGCCTCTTTGATAAATGATAAAACCACTATATTTTTCATCATTACTGAGTCACCACACTTTAAATACCCTTTGACCCCTTGAGACAGACCATTATCAGATCCAGTTACATAAAGAACACAGGCTGGTTGCTGTGTTTGCAGGCACCGAGACTCACTTTGGCACTACAAGGAGGTTCATGCGGGTCTGCTAGCGGGCCAGCGCCGCAGTAACCTCACTTTAGCCTTGGTCTAACAGGGTCTCGTGTGATTCCAGCACGGACATTTGAACAAAAACAACAGGGGCACACAGAAACAAGCAGCAACTAGCAGCAGTCATCGTCTGCGGACAGATGGTTACAATTTAAGTGCCCTCGGCCAAGAAGGACAGGGGAAAAAATCTGATGAAAAAATCTGTCCATTCAGAAAAAGACGTTCTCTTGGCCGGGTTCAGGAAGCAATCTGTAAACTAACCATTGCGCAGAAGGAAAGGTACAGACACGGAACATTTGTTATCGATTTGATCCATTGGGAAGCTCGGTGCCAGTACTTTGACATCACTGATATTTGCTGGAAGCCTCACGCCTTCTCAGAGCCAGAGCAAAGGGGGGAGAAATAAATACCTCGTCTGGTTATTCCGCTCCCAGCTACTTTAAAAATCTGTCTTTACGAGAGAAGCCCAAAATGTAATGTATTTTGGAAGAGGAAATAAAAGGTTAATCATTTGGTTGAGATATTCATTAGAAAGGTCAAGCAAATATAACACATAAAATGAAAACATAATATTCCTTTTGCATCACGAGTCATTCAAACATAACATGACCTGCAGTAAAACCCACAGAGCACATGCAGGATCCTTGTGTTTAATGTGCAGGTATTTGGCAATAAAAAGTGCTGCCAAATATAAATATAATGTTCAACTGTTTTGGATGGAAGGGCACCCTGGACCTACCAGGACTTACACAAGTGATCCGGGCCTTTCAGGACGAGACGTACGTGGCGACTCTTATAGGGGATGACGACAACTGTGTCCTCAGCTGGATGAGGCAAAGAGACAGAGGAAAAAAGCATGAATGATGCAGGCTTTACATTGGTGATGTACAAAAATGACCCTGATGACATCACTATGACATCACCAGGGGTTATTTTTCCCACGACTCCCCACGACAAAAGTACACCAATCCTAATGTGTTCAGCTTGAGTAATGAGTTTAAACTTAATGTGTTTCAATTCAACAAAAACTGCCCAAGTACAGATTATTTACTTTTTCCTGAAGCATGCTGGGACTTGTAGTGTCCTCGCACCAGTCTGCAGGATGAGCCGTCTCCATTGCAGACACCGCAGTTGTCCTCCTTTACCGTGCTCCCCAACTCATGATCACAACCTACAATCTATAAGAGAAGAGAGACAAAGCTACACAATAAAAAACACTGAACAAGATTTCTACCCTGATTTCTGATCTTCAGCTTTAAAATAAACTCGAAAGAGTTAAACTCGAAAAGAAAAGCAGGAAAAGTCCCAGTGAAAGCACTAAATGTTGGTTAATTTAGACCTTCAAAATGTATTTAATTACATAAAATTTCTTCTTTCATGCCATGTAAATGTTATAATCAGATAATCTAAACAACCCTCTGGTTTCTTCTTTCATATTCACACCAGATCTGTTATTTGTTGAAGATAACATGAAAGATCCCCTTTGAGTTGATTATGGGTTTTTCCAAAAACACACTGCACCGCTTTCTGTTACACATTTTCTGCAACCATCCGTGGTTGATTGATGGAGCTTTTCACAATTTCTGTTGGTGAGACAAAACCGACACCACAGTGTGATTCTAAGCATGGTAAGGGAGTGCGTTAAAAATCCCCGTGTGTCTCTGCACACACGGTGCCCTGGGACGTAATTTCATCCAACCGGGAAAAAATGCATTGTAAACTATTTCCTGGACTGTCAGTCAAAAGGCCAGTCTCATCAAAACATTACCCTCATTGGGTATTCATTTGTAAAGCAGATGGCATGATATTAGCATTTTGAGGGGGTGTAGCTTCTTTTAGATTTATTCACTTTTTAGTGCTTGCATCCAAACCCAGCTATTATGACACAGATGTGAACCAGCACATATACAATTGTGTTGAAAAAAATAGATAAACCAATTAAATGCATTCTGTTTTAGAAAGTATTTCCTTTTTACAGGCTTAATTTGTTGCAGTTTTTTTCTCAGATTGGAGATTTTGAGGCAGCACTTCCTGAGCTGAGGGTTACAGTTTTGCTGTCATTAGATTATTGTTTAAAATTTGTATTCTGTCTCATACTGTGAACACTTTTTCATAAAAATCTCAATATGTCATTATCTCAAGAAGAATTCTGGAAGGAAGATATCTGCTTGAATTAGGTGTTTCTGTGTTGCATTAAAAGCTTTCAGTCTGGCAAGCTGCAGAAATACTTCATTTGTCTCATTTGTCCTTCTGTTCTCCAAGACCGCTTCCGATTCAATCCAAGCCTGGGGCTGTTCGCAACACATTGTTATGAGATTGTACTCTGGAAGATACATTTTTCAGATTTTCTTAATCATAAAAATTGATCTAAATCGCATTTTTGGTTTCTGGGAAGTTTGTCTTGGGACCCCAAAACTGTGCAAATGTCCAAACACCGAAATGATTTCCACAATAGATAAATTAAAAGAAACAAATACGAGCTCCTCAGTGGTGAAAACAATAAAGCTCTTTGATTCCTTCTCCTACCTGGCAGACTCCACTGATGCACATGTCCAAGGACTCGGTGTAACAGCGTGTCCCATCCAGCACCTTGGGGGCCAGCTCCACCACAAGGCCCGAGCCCTTGGCTTTGCACTTGAGAGCGCAGGGGTTGTCCGGGTCGTTGTACACAGGCAGCCACTCGTGGTACTGACCCTGGAATCGCACGTCGGCATGAGCTGAACACTGCTGGGCACGGAAATCACCGGCGTCGGGAGGGCAATCCTGAGGGTAAAAATGTATTCAATAAAGTTTTAAAAGTAGTACAAAGGTGGTGGTGGAGGGATTGCTGAGACTGTGTGAAAGTGGTGGACATCATATTAAATGAAAGCAGAACTAGTTCCCCCACTTCCACAACTTCTCACTTTCTCTTAAACAACAAGGACCAAGATCACTAAATTAGACTCTTAAATATTTTCACAGTTCCTCAAGTTTCTCATTCACCATTTACTACTTCAGTTTATCTCAACAAAAGCCAGTTGAAAGCTCTGCTGACATCCATTACAAAGAGATGACTTTGCTGAACTTACCACATTACTGCATGTGCGATATTTGATATTCTGCCCTTCACAGGTCCTGAAGAAGACAAAATGAACATGTTGGTGAACTTCGGGGGCGAATGGTAAAACAAACCACAATGCACAGCAATCATCTTCGCCGAGGCAGACGGTTTTTCAACCGTTGACTCTTATCATTTTTTGAATTGCTGAGCAGAGTCTGGAATCCTGCAAATGATGATGTGGCAACCCACAACCATGGGGTCTGTGGCGCGTTTGCAAAGGTTTAACAGATTTCATTTAAGATTTAATTCACGCAGTGTGACTGTGCATTAATGAAGGCGTATGGTATGTTGGTATGTAAGTGTGGGACACAATTAAGTGTAGCAAATAACATATTATGATGAAGTCATGACAGATGCCATAATTTCCATAGCAATGGTGGTAAAACAAAAAAGGCAGAGATTCTGCAGCCATGCCTGCAGCTCTTGGTGGCTGCGCTGAGCACAGCATACACAGCAGTGCTTTGAGTTGTCACCATGCTAATCTGGACACAATGACAATGCTAACACCGTGATCATTAGCAGGTATGATGTTTACCATGGCCACTCTCTCATAAAGTTATGCCAACATTTGCCAAAAGTGACTGGGATATGCCTCCATTTTCAGTGGAAGTCAAGGCTTAAACAGGAAACTTTATACCTTCACAGATGAACTGGAGGGAAAAAAGTAAAAACAATAAAATGGAAAACAGGAGTCTGTAGGTACTGAGAATAAGAACACATGATACATGTCTTAGTGATCAGTCTTTGAATAAATCCTTGCTTTAGAAACCAACAGTACTGCACATGTGGTGGTAAAGCGGACACAGTATCGCCCTCCGAGCTGTGTCTGCTGAACAGATTGGAGCAGTTTGGATCACGACTCTCCGCATGACAGTCTGCAGCGCTTTTGCCCAAATCATGGAGCAAAGCACTTATTGGAAATTAGGATTCTTTTGTGCTTTGATGCTGAGCGATGATAAACCATTGATGGTGGCTATGATAGGCCAATCATCCAAGACCCCAGCAAAAGCTAATCAAAGGATATTCTTTGGAGTTTGGAAACTTGAGAGGAATTCCTGTGTCATCGGCCCTTAGCTAATCTGGAATCATGATTGGAGGCTACATTGCAGAGTTTGGACTCACAGATGAACGAGGGCTTTAGGGTTTTTATAATATTATTCCAGAGAGCGGAGGGAGTGGATGTGAAGTGTGTGGCATGGCAAGAACATTAGACCCTGTGACGAATCCAGACAGTCCCTTATGCCAAACCAAACAGCAGGTCATGGGGCTTGAACCCAAACAAGAGACTCTCAAAGACCGAGAGTTGAGAGACAGGTAGCAAAGATCTGGATCAGTGGGACAAGCAATATATAAACTAGACATTAAAAAAGGCAAAGGGAATAAAGTGAATTTCCCTTTTCATTTCCTCTTGACTTTGGAAGCCACAACGTGGAGGCTAAGCTGAAGTAGGCTCGGGACGAGGGATTCATCATGGCGTCATCATAGGTTAGGGAAAAACGACTTGGTTGAAATATCAGAATTCCTGGAGCACAAAAGCCATAACTCACAAGACTATGATCCTTCTTTCCTGCCAAATACACACAAAGCACACAACTACAGAGAGTTTGCTCATCAATTAAGTACACACAAGACTGCATAAAGTAAAACTACCATCTGGCATGCCAATAACTTCATCCTGAGACAAGAAATGAACTAAAATCTATTGTAACCATGAAAAATTTATTGTAATAACTTCTTATAATATTGGATATGCAGTTAAATTTGTCTGGCTCATAAAGCCCATATATATGTCATCAACTCTTCTTGCTAGATTGAAAGTAATTGCAACCAGGGCTCCACAACCTTTGCCATAATATTGATACACTTGAGGCAAATGGGCACATGAGTTTGTGATGCCTTCAAAACGCTCTTGCTGTGAGCGCTGCAACTGATCAGCTTAGGAAAGTTGAGAGCAGTCAGGCCATCTAACACCAGGGACACACACAGGAGGTGGAAGCGCTGCCCAGCTCCTTTCGGCGCCTGTGTTAACCAATTGGGGTGCTCAGACAGAGCGCGCCGCGGCATGCGGCTCTGCATCTGGTTTGAGATCTGCAGCGATAGCTTCGGCGTCTGTTTCACTTTCTCCACGTGTGGTGAGCGAATCTGGCAAGAAAACGCACTGATAGTCTATTATAAATGATATAAATACATTACATACAGTTCAGGCTCTCATATAGAGCATGATATAAATGACCTGATTCTGAGAGATAATGAAACATGCATGCCATGCTTTCCAAACCTTTGGATTTTCCCTTTTCCAGCTCTTCTCCCTGCTGTTTCAATCCTCCCAATTTCTTCCTCCCGTAGGATGAAATATCACAATATTTATTAGAATCACTGCTGTTTGTGATTGTTTGTTTGTGAAGTGACAGGTGCCCCCACTGATCCAGGAACAGATACAAAGCTTTGTCACAGAACAGGAGAGGAGTAGCATCACTTGTTGCCCAGCACAGAGAGCTGGCTCCTGGTGTGAACGGCCAGGCTCCACCTTGTGAGACAACCTATCGCGGCGCTTCTTTCTCTGTGTCCCCAGTGGTTGGCTTGTTTGGCAGCACCGTTATCTTCTTTGTTTACATGACGCACTTTTGTGGAATTTTGTGGAACAGTGCTCGTGCTAACCTTTCTAACAGGACTTTTTACATGTTTGCACATAAATGTACAGTTACACAGCAGCCTCAGCGTGTGCTACAGAGGTTACTGCTACATAATCCAAGACTCCCATAGCACAGACCCCACCTCAGGTTTTAGGGGAGACCTGGCAGGATCCCTAGCTGTAGGTAGCCTATCAGTA
The DNA here is from genome assembly GCF_017976325.1 of Chelmon rostratus. Lineage (NCBI taxonomy): Eukaryota > Metazoa > Chordata > Actinopteri > Chaetodontiformes > Chaetodontidae > Chelmon > Chelmon rostratus. Next base: position 7,636,710 of record NC_055680.1, on the reverse strand, counting down.
ATAGCCTTTATCCAGGCTGACTGGCCAACATGGCTTTACAGTTCGTGTTATATTGTTGTCTGTTGGTTTGGCATGCTCTTGACAGCTCTACAATTGTGTTTTTAAATTTTCATATCATCAGAGACATGTGGACTAGGCAAGTAAGTCCAACACTTTGACACTCTTACAGCAAGATGACAACTATTGGCTCAGATTGTCAAAATTTGGAATAAATCTGATTTTATCCATGAGATATATGTTTCAAAAGTAATGGCTGAATTACAGTTGATTTTTTATTACACATTCGTGTTCCCCTAAGGATGAATCCTGATGTTTTTGTGACCCCCTAACCTTCTCTGTCAAGCAGCCAGTTTCCCCTTGCACACAAGACATATAAAAACCAAGTGGGAAGATTGCAATGAAATTTACTGTGCACATTCATGCTCCCTAAAGGTTGTAGATTTTCCAGTTTGGACCCTCAGTGACCACTCCTCTGGCAGCACTCTCAAGCCAAAATGTCAACTTTGCCTTGAAGATGTCTCATAATCTCATGGACAGACTGAGAGGAAAATTTCCAGAGCACATTCATGATCCCAAGGGGATAAACATTTCTGAAATCAGTGACCCCATGACCTTTTCTGTAGCACCTCCCGAACATGGCAGAGGCACAGCTCTAGGGATGGCAAATGCAGTCAGTTGGATAGTCACTTTGGTCCACATTGAAATATGTCAACACCTTTTGGACAGACTGCCATGATTATTTTGTACAGATGTTCATGGGCCTCAGAGGATGAAGCCTACATACCTTTGTAACCCCCTGATATCATTGTTTTTTCGTGAAATGCCTTGACAACTAGTGGATGGATTGAAATTGGAACAGATGTCCGTGGTGCCCAGAGGATGAATCCTAAGGACGATCTTGATCCCCTGACTTTTCATTTAGTGTCATCAGCAGGTCAAAGTTTTCACTTCTCCTGTGAAATATCTCCACATCTGGAGGCAGCAGATGGGATGCACTGACATTCTATCTGACGGCACCATGAGGTTTTGCTGAAATATCCATTGTTGGACGATTGAAACGGCTGAATGGATTGCAGTGAGATTTGGCACAAACATTCATCCCTTGAAAATGAATTTTAATAACTTTGATGATCAAAATCTAGATCTTTGAAATGAGTTTGGATTTTACATGATTTATACTTTACTGTGGTTCATCCTGGCACAACATGGGCTCAGTGGCATGAGAATGGAGGTGTTTTTAGCACTGCACAGGCCACTCGGAGGGTGGTCCTCCATACTGTCGAGTAGGAGACATAATCAAGGTGCCAGGCCCAAGTTAATTAGAGCAAGTTAATCAGCCATTGCCTTGGAAAATTCACTTTTAACAACCATACCACTTAAAGATTTAAACACAGCTGTGGTGTGCCTTTGGTGAAATTCCAAAACGCCACAGTTATTTAATGTCACTGCCAGGAATTTCTGCAAATCAGTGACTCAGTGAATGGTGAAAATGTCCTTATCAGCAATGAGAAGTTTCTTGAGAACTCTTAACTTGCTCCTTGTCCCTGCCCAGGACAGCTCGTCTTTATTTCCCGATGGTAGAAGGTTATCAGTGGGGTACGCGCCTCTTTGGATTATTTAGTCAAGTCAAAATGAAGTTGAGACTGGCCTCTTTTTATAAGAGAAAAGACAAGAGTTTGCCAACCCTGAGCCTCATAAATAATAGAGCAGCACTTTCTCCTTCCATGACACCCAATCCATATGTCCACACCCGCTTCAAACCAGCTATGCTGTTGTTAATAATGGAGATTGTGATCAAGTGAAGTGTGTTGTGCGGGTGGGACTAATGAGGGCCAGGCAATCTGTGTTTAGTCTATACTTTGCATGTGCCCTTCAGGGAAGTTGAATAACCGTTGTTTTTTTCTGCAGTAGCAGTCAGTCGTACATGTGTGTGTGTGTGTGTGTGTGTGTGTGTGTGTGTGTGTGTTTAAAGGTCAGAGAGTTGGAGTGGTATTGGTTTGGAGGGTGTTGCAGGCCCGTTTCCAGTCTCTCCATCCAAGGAGTCACACACACACACGCACACACACAAGGGGCCTTGTGCTGTGCTTTTTAATGACGCTGTTTGATCTGCCACCCGGTTCCAGGCTACTGCTCCCCTCATTCCCACGCAACAGCCGAGTGAGGTGGGATGAGGTGGGACGGAGGGTCGTGCTGTTTGCTCAAGAACCCCATACATTGCTGCTGCCGCCAAAGGACACACGAGTTTGTAAACAAACCCCCCCTGGACTCACATGAGCGTGTAACGTCTGCACATACACACACTGCCTACACACCACACGGAGCTCAAACCCCAAACACCTCTTAACACGTCAATTGCTTTTACAGCCAGTAGCGTTCTGAGGTTTGCCTGACCAAAAAATTCTGGGCAAGCACAGAGAAATGGCTGCTGCTGATATCATGAAATGAACTCCTCAAAAAGCGATTGACCTCAATGTTTGCAATGCATTACATGGGGGGTCTGGCACTTTAAGTTTGAGGTTTTGACAGCCTTATGCTTCTTATCCTGGCTTCGCATTAGCAGCGCAGACAGATTCATGGTTATGGCACACTGGAAGCACCTTATTGTACATCTGGGTTGTGACCTCAGGGATGATGTGCTCTCTTCTGTCTCAGGACAGTTGCATTGTTTTATGATCTCACTGGCTGCTCCTGTCACTGCTGGAGCTCCCCCTGAAGCCCCCAACAGCGAAACAGAGGTGACTTTGGCAGCAAGGCACGCTGGCTACTTTAAATGGGAGAGCGATACATTTGGGGAACTGTAAAAAAGAGGAATGCAGTGAAGTCACCCTGCAGCTATTTCCCAGCCTATAAATGTGACATTTCTATGGAAAACATACCCTCTCACTCCTTCTGTCTCCTTTTTTTTCACTTGTTCCTCAAATCCATTTGTAATTGGCCACTTTGCCCAGTACACTTGGCCTCGGGTTTTAATCCTGAAGCCCACTGGGTTAGCTTGAAGCCTAACCAACCGGGTGACTTTGGCATGAGGATGAAAGGGCCGAGAGGTCCAAAGTGCAAGTTCCAGTTCATCCGGAGATTTAAGCCGAGATGATGAGCAGTGGGAATCCAACCAATGTGGGTTCATTGCTTGCAGAGCCCAAACTCCATCACAGGAAGAGTTATTAACAGTGGACATTGATTGTTGTGCTCTGATTTGTGAAGAATCATGTTGGGCCATTTCTGAAAATCAGATCCCTCATGTCACTGATGAATTTGAGATTTCGGCACATGTGGCCATCTAGACAGTTTTAGTAGGTGGATGGGCAAGTGATCTCAGTGGACCCCGCAGGGCTATTTAACAGTCACATAACAGTTATATGTCTTTTGAGCACCCTCATTACAGCCCATGGGAATGAAGCGATTGGTGAGACTTACATTAGGGACGCTGTCTGGATTTATTTGGCAGAGCGGCTGTGAGCAACAGAAAGACCCTCCCCCTTACCCCTCGTCCTTCCCTCTCTCTTGAATCTTAAAGCCATGATATGGCACTTTAATGGAAACCATTCCAAGCCCAGTCAGGACTTGGCTCTTTAAAAGAGGAGATTACCTCGGATAGTGTTTGAACACACGCTTACAAATTGTCCGTGTGATGTTTCCATTTATCTGAAGGTCAGTGAGGTTGGAACTTATTGGAAATTATACATTCAGTTCACTGTATATCCTTCCCTCCTGTGGTGTAAGCATAGTTTAAAACAGAGACCTATGACAAAGCATCCTTCTGTGAGTACTGTACTTATAAATGTCAATGTGTTTACATCTCAGGTCCTAAAAATAGAAATATTGTTTCTTAGCAATTTTGAAAAAAAGTGATTTAAGAGAATTAGAAATTTACCAGCTGAGGAGAATCACTGTTATGATTTTAGGTGAGGTGTAGGTATCACATACTGTACGTAATAAGGGTCAAGAGGACTCTAAAACAGTAATAGGAAAAAGTGATGCCCTACAGGACACGCAGTTTCAGGCCAAATCCGATCAAAGCATCACAACAGGACTTGATCGGTTTAACTCATTAAACTGGTGACTTGGGCTTCAGATTCATTAAAGTCGGAAGGCATTAACACACACACAGCATGACACAAGTGAGCTCTCTTTCCTTTTGCCCCTGGTGTTGCCCTCTAGATTGTCACACCTGTTGCATCAAGTATGCATGAGGCTTTAGGGTGAGGAGTGGCTGAGAGGTGGCCTTACTTGGAACTGAGGCATCGTCTGAGGGAGTAGGAGGCGCCTCCTCCGCAGGTACGGGAGCACTCACTCCATGAGCCCCAGGCATCCCACAGAGTGTCTCTGTCCTCTTCTGATCGGGCCGTCCGCGAGCTCTGCACAACAGAAAAGAAGGAGTTTATACATGAGTATGTGCTGTCAATGACTTGAGTAGTCCATATTTGCAACATTATCACCTTTAACATGATGAAACCATGTTATGCTCTAATCTCCCTTTCCTAACTGAGGCAACCTTTATGCATATTCCTCCGCCACATGAGTCGTGGCTTCCTGCGTTTATTCTTTTGCAGAGCACACGAAACAGCCTGAGCTGCTAGCTGAGAGCCCAAACTAAATTCCAGGAGCTGCTGAAAATGAAACAGAAGTGCATGTGACAGGATGAGAGAGACTGCACGGGGAAGTAATCAAACTCTCTCGACTTTTGCCCTTTTGCATATTTCAAATGTCTGAGTCATCGTTTAGATTATGAAATGTTAGTCCTCTCTTAAACTTTAAGCCTCACTCGTGTGCCTCTCTGCTAATTGCATCATGCTGGATTTGGCAGTAGAGATGGGGATATTACTGCAGGATCCAAAATCAATATTATACGAAGATGAATTTTGCGAGGACAATGAGCATCTCAGACGTAGAGTGACAGCCAAAACATTAAGATCCTCTTCAAGCCATATTAGACTCTTTTAACTTCTCTTTGCCTTTCAAGGCCTTTTGTACCCAGCCGGACAGGCAGAAGATGTTTATTGTAAGGCTGGCACCATCATCTGATGTGGATCATCTACGGCTCCGCATGAGTCATGTTTCTTTCTCTTGGCCCTACTCGGCAGCCGTGCTCCTCTCTACGCCCTTTGCAGAACGGACTGAATGGAGCAAGAGGAAAATAGATTGCTTTTGCTATCAAGAACAAGGACAGCATAGCCCGGTGGTGGTATTCTGCTCTGCCAGCGAGACTGAGGCCAAGAAAAAACTGCTTCTATACCTGCTGAATGGATAAAAGCCTGAGTCATGAAAAAAAAATACTCTGAGGTTGGAACTAACACTGGGACAAATCATCCACCTCCTATGGCAGCAGGAATGTGGTTTAAAGGACTAGAGGTGCAAACACATTCAATAAAATAATCTGCCACTCAGCAGAGGTTTTAAGGCCATGAAAAGGAGTAGATGGATGGAAGAGAAAATTATTATTCCCCACAATAACCTGAAAACTTAGGCAGTCTTTCAGGTGTTGATGAGCCATGAAAGAACATTTTAAGATTGCAGAAATGCAGCTTTTGTGTGCTTTGGACAGCGTCCCACCACGGAGTCCTCACACCACAACAGTGCAGTCTGTTCATGCACGTCCAGCAGAGTTTTTGACAGGGCCTTCAAAATCCCAAATCCTGCAGATTAGGAATGAAATGTGCGGCACAACAAGCCCACTTACCCTGAGCATACTGAATAAAGGAGCGACTGTAGAAACTTTATGTGTAACACCTGCTCTTTAAAAGATTTATGCCTGCTGAGCTGACAAATAGTTTACAGTGAATGTCCGGCCTTGCGTTTGAGATACACAGCCTTGAGATTTTAGAGGAAAAACACAGGATACGCCAAGTTATTTTGACCTCTTTGGCCCCTTTTCCCAACAGCATGGCATTGTGCTTCATCTACAAAAATAAATGGATCTTGCAGAGAAAAGCAGATAGAAGGTAATAATAGTGCTTTGATTGTTTTCTTTGGGTCACAGTAGCAAAAACACCCATGCTCTACGCTGCAGAGCGGGATGGTGGGTTCACATTATTAGAAGTGTGTGGGGACTGATATAAATGGCTGTCAGCGCTGATGACGCCTGAGGAACAGCAGAAAGGAACGGCAAGACCTAAATACGCAGCCAGTGGCGCTTGCAGCCAAACATATCTGCAACTGCGTTACTTTCTGCACGGGCCAACTATTTCAATGTTTGGATCCACGGTAAATAAACACAGGCTGCGCTCTGGGCAGCCTGTTAGCACACCACCTTAATTCTCCTTTGAAAAGCAATCAGTGAATTTTTCAGTCAATTACGGTTGGGAGCCATGTGTTGTGAAGCCAAGAGAGCCGGAGGCATAACAAGGCTGGTGAGGAAAGAGGAGGGGAAGTAGATGAAGGGACGGAGGGACGGAGATGAGGAGGTTGTTTGGCCGACTGTGCTGCTATTGTTCTCAACGGAGGCGGAGGAACACAAGGCTCCGCTAGTCGGACGGCCGTCCTGCTGGGATTTAGATCCAATAATCACAAGGCTCAGATATCCACTTGGAGCCTTCCTAACCCTCCATCATTACACCTCCCACCTCTCCTGCTCCGAACCCTCCAGGGTTTTATCTGCGCCTTAGCGGTACCATTCACACAGCAGAACGCATGTGCATTTAAACATATTTACACTCTGGCTCTTTTATTATGAGAAAAACAGGACAAACATACGACCACACAGGCCCCTTGGCTGTCGCCCATCCGGTGTTTTCACAGCAAGTGGAAGAGAGGAAATGAGCATATGATAAAAGACCAGTGATCTGCGTATAATATGTTATTCTGATGGACAGATTCTATTTAAGTCACCTGTCAGCAGCTGAGACTAAGGACATTTTCCTTGAAGATGGAAAACTCCTCGACAGGGGAAAGAAACCCGACGCCGGTGCCTTTTTTGCAGACTGTGTCAATATACATACGATGGCCTTTTCAGTCGGCAAGACATACGATATTTGCACATCTGCTGAATCCCTTGTCGTCTGCTCCACGCTGCACGGCACTGTACTCGCCATCATGCCGCAAGCAAGGCAGTCACCGTATTGTAACAGGGAGCCCGAACCCCAGATAAAACGGCTTGCTGACCTGCATGACAAGTCTACTGTTGTGACTTTGAACAGAAACACAGAGGATGCACGGTGACTCTGCAGCAGCAGCAGACAGGACGCGTCAGGTCACACTAACTGCCCTGTTCAGGCTGCTGTTGAAAGGTCTCCAGCATCTGAAGAGTGCGTTTCTACTGCACAAAATCACATACTCATAAAACACAAACTGCAAATGCACACACACTTTTAGACAGTAATCTATAAAGACACACACTTTCTGAATGCATCACTTATTGTAAGGGGATAAATGACTATCACCAAACAGAAAGATTTTTTTTCCAGGATGAAAACTGAGGTGGAAGAAAGTAAAGATTACAGTACCAGGATGAGAAGAGCTGTCACCAGAAGCTTGCAAGCCAAGAAATCTCGCTCCATGCCTTTTCAAAGTGTGTGAGTCAATCACTTCCGTTCTGACTGTGTGTGTGTTTGTGTGTGAGCCCGGTGTGTGATGCCCTCGTCTCTGGGTCACTCTGTGTGTCCCGTCCGCCTGCCGTCTCCTCTCTGACTCGCTCCCGTTCTTCCTCAGGAGTAACTTGGGGAAGGGGCGGGAGGGAGGGAGCAAGGGAGAAGGACTGGGAGTGTGTGTGTGTGTGTTTTTGTGTGCAATGCATGTCAATGTGGGGGGAGTAATCGGGTCTGGGGGCGTGGGGGGGTCCGAGCCCCACGAGTCCTTCAGGTCTGGCACACTGGCCAATCAATAAATGGGCCTCAGTCAAGCGTGCTAGTTCAAACAAGGAGCTGGGCCAGCTGCAACTTCACAACTTCACACGTTTGTGTGTGTGTGTGTGTGAGACAGTCAAAGAGTAGGAATAATGGCAGACAGACAACAATTGTAAACCAATTTTCTTCCCCCTTTGATTCTTTCCATTTCTTCGCCTGATATCTCAAATTTCTCTCTCTCACTGTATATTCCATTTTTTTTCCTCCCTGCCTGCCTCGCTCTCATTTTAACGTTGCTCTCACTGTTCTGCTCATTTCTTTTCAGCTCTGTACGCCGTTGCTCTGCCGGATGCCAGCAAGCTGTTTTGGAAACGTCAAAAACTCTCAGTCACACAGAGCGAGCTAATCTGCTAGCATGTTTATTGCCGGTTGACCATGTTTGGATGCGGGTTTGCCAAAATGTCGTTTTGTGAGTATATTAGGGGGAAAAGCACAGACACACAAACTGGGACATATTCGGGGGCATGTCACTTCATGTGTGTCTCCTGACTGTGTTTTGCTTTACGTTGCATGTGAGAGCCCCATGGAAATCAGTTGACATAGCTTGGTCACTGAAGCTATCATGATAGACTTCTCAGCCACGGTGATTTTTTTTTTTTTCGATTTCTTTATGAGGTAAAGGTCTACTTCAATGGAGCCTTTCATAACATCTGGCAGTTTGAGCCAGTGAACATTTGCACTGTGGAGGTGGGGAACAAGCCAGGTGTCCCCTGGAGGGACAATTCCTCTGGTTATAGAGAAAAACAAGCAGCAAGATGGACAGCTCTTGGCACAGAGGGAATATACTATACACTGAGTAACTTTCCAGTTTTAAGGTTTGCAATGGCAAGACACGAAAACAAAAGCTGAAAGAGAAAGTTGAAAAAGAAATAGAGCAGGCAGAGTTAGCGCCGAGCCAGCGGTGCCCCTTGATGTGACTTGCGAGGTAGCAGGCTATCATTCAGGCATTTCAACCGTGCCGTTCCAAAGACAATAAAAACTCTGTGCCCTTCAAATCAAGACTTCAAATCCACCTCCCAATCAAACACCAAATCAAAAACCACATAATTGCTATCAATTAAGGCTGCGAGGAATGTGCTGCACTCCAGAGCAAATAGGCAGCAACCCTAATCACAACATCGGAGCGGATGTTTCAACCCTTAACCAGCACACACACACACACACACTTTTTATTCCTGACTTATACACAGCAAACCTGTCTTGAAGTCTTAACTTGCTGCTGACAGTAAGAGACTTCGCTTGTTTAATTTGGTCGTGGGTAGTGTCTGCACATTCTGCGAATTGGGGAATTATCTCACACACGCTCAGCTATCCACTTAACACCAGCGTATTTTGCGGTGCCAGCGGGAAGGGACGAGGACGTGTGCACTTTCACAGGCCTACAAAGAAATTATACCCCCTTGCACCCTTAATCCATAACCTTCTGATATTTGCTTTCAGAAGAAATCCTTCTCATATTTGCAAATGTATGACTACAGAAAATAAACCGTGGCATCGATGATGTGCCCAGAGTTTAAAACTAAACACCCGAGGAGGAAATTAAAGTGTTTGACTGACGCTGACTTGGAGCCAGTTCTCAACCACAACATTGCTGGAGGTGTCTCCTGACAGTTCAAACAATAATCCATGAAGACGATGAGGCGAGAAAAAATTAGATATCGCATTGTGATTTCACACAAGGGCAGGCTCGGATATTAGGTTGCATGAGGGAAGCATGTGAGATTAGGGCAGCTGACTGTCCACAGACAGACGCTCATCATCATTTTAATCGGTAATGATAACACTGTAGTCCCTGAAGTCAATGCTGAGATCTGGGAACACGGTGAACCAACCGACAATGAGTGAGCTGGTGAGCCAACAATTGCGTCAGGTTATCTAAATCGCCTTATTTGCACCCCAAATAATAGTAACCCTTCATTGCACAAAAAACTCTTAACTGACCTCTAGAAACCTGCTGGACAAGGGCCACATCACATATAAGGTTAGCCAAGGTAGCATGATTATCGCTGATTGCTGACTACTTTTGGTTGTGGGGTTAACAATGTTGTTTTATAGGTTTTATTCTGAAAAGTCACAAAAGATCTAAATTTAAATAGCAACGTATGATTGAAAATTGAGCTTTGTCCTCTTCACTATCATGTTCTCCAGCACACAGGTCCACTCATTAAAGAATTTGAGGGTAAATTCAGCAATAATACAACAGTGATACAGAAATCGGAAAGTAACTTGTTCCTGAAATCCTTATGTCAAACATGATGAAGGTTATGTCTGCCTGAACATTCATTAAAGGTGTCATATTTCAGCACAGTATCACGCAGATCCGCTAGAGGATAGCGTGTCAGTGTCTTGTTTCACCTCACCTAAGCTTGAAAAGTACAATGTGTGAGTGTGCAGTACCAGCAGGGGGCGATATTGACAGGAGGGAAGGATGAATGTAGCATAAAGAGCGCAGGGAGGAGGCCGGGGTGGAGGCATGGGTCAAACACAGGACCTTCACACAGGGGACTGGTGTCATTTCCCGAGTGAGTTTTGTCTTATGTAAGTAAGTTCATTTACAAAACATAACTTCGCATGCGTAAATAATGTACTTATTTGTTCCCAAACCACGAGCCTCTTGTAAACCTAACCACGTAGTTTCGGTGCCTAAGTCTAAACAAACTACGAACGCCACCTGAAATATTTTTCTGCAAGCTTTATTTTGAAAGCTGTCACACACTTAATAATATCAGGTTGCATATTTTGGAGGGGTTAGCTTGACACAGGCCTTCACTTAATTTGTGTTTTATAATCACCATTTTACATTTGAAAACTTTTGCATTGCTTCTGTTTGTATCACAGTGATGAGGTACTGTTTTGTTGTGTGACAGCACAAGCAGACAAGCTGGAAAGGCTCCTGAAAAGCAGCCTTCTGCTATCACCCTTATCTTGCAGTTTTTCGTGGTGGCTCGAGAGTCTCCCAACAACTGTAGGTCGAGGTTCAACCAGGTCTGTCTGTGAACGGATACAACCTCCCAGTTTGCCTTGCAAATATATTCAGCTTGTTTAAAACCTGCGTCATTGATTGACTCATGTTTATTGCCCTGTCAGACCCCTTTTTAGTCGCCATCTTCCCAAGATCACAGCAATCAGCTAGGCGATAACAAAGTCGCTTTTAAAAGAGGGAGAAAGGATCATGTCATTCCTGCGCAAAAGCTAAATGAGTGAAGAGGCGTCAAAAACTCTTCCCAGGCTCACTGTTGAGATGACTTGCTGAAACAGGAATGAGCTTGCTGTCCACAGCTCTAAGTTAACACAGTCACGTTGGCTTTTTTTCATTTTTCCCGAATAATATATTTTAGTGAAGCAATATAACTGTGGTACATTTAAATACATAGTGAGTACACATCACTGTATTTAACTCCAACAAAATGAGCTGCTGATCCTTAATCTGGGACTTTGGCTCGGTGCGCTCACTTTTTGGCACCCTGATGGAAAACCAACCAATTAATATCCATGAGAGTTTGAATATTGAGGCAAAACATACCAACAATGCTTCTCTAATTACTCACTGTGGGGTAAAATTATAAGAGAAAAGCTCTCTCATGCAAAATAGTCTGACAATGTTTCTAGGTCTTGTAAAAGGGTCATCATGTAGGCTTTCCAAGCGGCAGAAGTTTAACAGATCCTTTCCTCTTCTTCTCTTTGGAGGAATAAGGGTCATATTAAAAGACTGCCACATCATGGGGCGATGACCTGAGTTAACAGGCCCCGAGTTCTCAGAAAGAGACAAATGAAGCTAAAGTTACCAGGGACTGACATTAAGTTACACTCAAGAGCCCAAACCCTCGGCTCCCACGATTAGACTTAAATGGTTCAGGCGGGATAAATGGTAGCCTCCCACCACCCCCACAAACGATGTATGTGCTCCAGTCATGATTTACACCAAAGCCATTGTTTAAAAAGCTTTCTGGGCCACAGTACAAAATGTTTTACCAGGACAGGGATTTTACGACCTGCACCTGAAAATCAACCACACTTCCCAGTTCCCCAAAACCAGAGGATTAAAATAAAGATGTAATTCTTTAACAATCAGCTAAATCCAATTCAAGCCAGATGGGAGGTGAACTGCAGAGCAGAAATTCAAAGTAAGCCGTTTTAATAATAAAAGTGCTTTAAAACACTCCCATAATATTTCCTTTATCCGTCTTTATCTTTGATCATCAGCATTACATTATTTTTCCTTTTATAAACTACTTCATCATGATTATTTGCTATTACCTAATACTTAATACAGGGGGAGGTCAATTGAATTGTTGGGTCAACAAGTGATACAAGCAATATTTGGTTTCAGTATTTGGTGGTAATCTGAAGATGACAGATTTACAGAGCCATAAACACACCTTCTGAGGATACTGTATCATGGCTGAGGCGGGAGGAAGAACGGTGCTGCATGCAAGGCCATTTTAGGGATAAATAATGTGCACAAGGGAAAGACGAACGCCAACTTGGCCTTTAACGGACCCATCTCTGCTGGCTTGTAGTCCAGCAGACCTTCTGACTGTAACTCCCCACAGCTCTGCAGAGGAAGACATTTGTTCTGCCTGCATATTGGTCCCAGAACTTTTTACAACATGAGTGAAAGTAAAATGATTTGTTTCTCAGAAAAGCAGCTGCATAATAAGGTCTTGTCAGCTTGCACAGGCCCGTAACATCAGGTGGGGCCGCGCTGAATGGCTTCACAGTGGTACTTTCAACGTTTAAAATGGTGATTTCACATCTGCTTTATAGGCAGGACAAAGGTTAACTATAGCATCAGCATATTGTAAATCAATGAAATTAATCTATAAAATCTAGACATTTTTTTTTTTTGATAAGAAGGTTTGTATGACCTCAGACCCATCTGCTTACTTTATCAAGTTTAAGACTTTACAGCCAGTAGTGCTTTGAGCTAAATGCTAAAATCAGCATGTGACCATGATAACAATTGGAATGCTAACATGCTTATGTTTTAGAGTGTCGTTTACATGTTAGCATGCTAACATGTGCTAGTTATGGCAAAACACAAAGTACAGCCAAGGCTGATGGGAATTAAAAAACAGGCCAGAGAATAAACTGTTTAACACTGACATCAGGATATTGTAAATCACTGAAATCATTAATATATAAAGGAATTACTTCTTGATAAGGAAGAAGTTAATAGCAGCAAGAACACATCTGCTCACTTGAAAAAGCAACCTAAAATATACTCAAGACACAATATTTCCTAGTAATTTACTGTGCTCTTTATAGTGACATTTTGAATAAGCCAGTAACCACAATCTGATCCCGCCTGAGCAAACCTCTAAAACGCCACATGCAGCCCACAGCGTAGAGGAGGAACAGGGCACGTAATTAAGAATCAGCAGTGACATTTACTGCTTCCTGAAACTGCGCTCCAACGTTCAAGGCACTGAGCTTTTCCCATTCGCACATCCAGGAGAGTTCACGTGTTGTAGCTGATTCTGGTGATCGCACAGGCTAACTCCATGAGTGTCCCACTGCACCAAAACGCCCTTCCTCCCTAAATGCCTCACTCCTTCACCAACCGCTGCCACTGTGGCGTTTTAAAGAGGGTACGACAGAAGGGGATGGGTATAAATTAGCAGTGTAAAGCCGCCGGAGCTGGCGAAACGGGCCCACCAAGGTGGGCTAGCAGGAAACGGGGAGCGTGGGACCCACATCCAGATCTGGGCAGACGCTAAAGCGCTGCAGTTTATTTATGGACTCCTAGCCAGCATCAAGCTTAACTGATCCCTTGTGTTTCAAAATAGAGACCATATTGCCATATCATCTGGATTTTTGACCTTCTCTGAGCAGTTTACACACATTTTCTGACACTGTACTCTATTTTCTGAAAGCTCAAACTCAAACCAATAAAACTAGGTGACTTTAGGGCGGCTATAATTAATATGTTTATATTATATAAACAGCAGAGCACATGATGAATAGAAAATCATCAGCAGTCTGCAGTTTCCCTCTGCTCTACATATCATCTTAATATCTTTCAGCTAATTGTTTTGTTTCTGTTTTCGCCTCAAAACCCTCTGTACGTTACCTGCCTCACAACAGCAGGCAGCTAACGACAAGCTAGCGAAAGAAGGACGAGCATTAGCAGCTAAAGAGCAGAATATTTCAATTCAGGAGTTGGTGAAGACCAAAACAGAGCTTAAAAAAAAGGAAGTGAACCTTGAATTTGTGGGGTGGCAGGAAGCACAACTCCAAAATAAAAGCTATGGGTTTAAAAGGCAGCTGTTTGCTAACCTGTTAGCCATAACGACTTAACACCCAAACAGCTATGAGGTGATAGCATGTCAAAACTTTAGCTTGACTCAATTTTGAAAATATAAAATCCTAAAATTTACAAACATCATATTTTCCCTTTTTTTGTAATAATTACGCATACAAAAGTGCTGTATGTTTTTAAAATAGCGACGTAGCTCATAAGTTCAGTGATAGCAGTGCTAATGATTTATACATTAGTTAGTTAGTTAAAAGTGGACATTGTACATTGGTTATCATCCCTGTACTGCAAATGATTCAGTTTTGTCCCTCAACCAGATAATGAATAATGTGTTAAAGAATAACACATCACATGTAGTAACAGTGCAGTCCAGGGATAAGGTGAAAACATCACTTCCTCTCCACAGTGGACAGCAGTGTTTGATCAACATGTCCTTACATCCTCTCTGTCCTCATCCTGTGAAACTGAACATAAGGCATCACTGCTCCATCTGGAGCTGTTCACATTCAGCACGCAGCTTGGCCTGGTCACCCCCTTTCCCCCGAAACTCCTTCCTGTCTGAGCGGCTAATTTGTTTTGGTTTCCTCGTGCATTTCATAATAAATTACTCCAAATTCACAAGCACGCTTATGAACCGCTTCGGGGGATGAGAGGTAACGTTTCTTGTTCATAAAAAGATGAAGCCCAGACAGAGAACCGCTCCCTAATAAAGGCGCTTCTATCTGATGACATAGTGGCGGCGGCAGTTTAGACATGTGGGAGTTGTAATCATTGTAATCACTAAGCATCAGTAATTACCAGCTTGCTCTGCTCTTCTGATTCTGAAAAGCAGAGGGTGCTCGTCTTAGAGAGCGTCGTTTATCGCTTGGCGTCGTGCTGCGGTTCTTTCCAGATCAAACAAACACATCAAGGGAACAACAGCAGGCATTAACGTTCACTTTTAACAGATTCAAGAACGTACTAATACATTTGAGGAGCAGGAATTCTGCTGATTTTGACAACGACTAAAACTTGTCAAAGATTAGGCCGCACTTCTGAATGGTGGGGTTAATTATTGAATAGTTCAGCCACTGCGACGGCAATCAAAGGTTGGATTATGACCAAATCTGTCCTCTTAACAGCTCTTAACAAGGTAAGACAGCTCCCTGGCTCGACTGATCATGACTTTGTGTTTTTCTTTGTTAAGAGGTTTGATAACTTAATCTGCTGCTTTAAAAGAGGACCAAGTTTGCTTTGCTCCAGGGCAGTGACTCTTGATGAGTATGAACCCTGGACAGCTGCGTTATGATGAAAAAAATATTGCAGCCACTTGCAGTAATCAACACTGTGAAACCAAAGATTTTTGGCTGCAATCGGCTCCATCAGAATGCAGAACTGTAAATATGACATCTGCGGTTATGTCAGGATCCACAGCAGGAGAAAGAGGAAAAAGGATATATGTGCAGAAACACTCAAAAACAATGGAAATGTTGCATTATCCACTTCATCTACAAACAGCTCATTTCAGTTAATATCACAAGGCCAAGAGACACAGAGCCAACATCCTGACTAATTACTGAGAGTTAAGAGAAATGCAGTTCAAAGCCGCAAAACAGGTTTTTGAACTGCAGACATGAAACAGGCTCTCTTATTAACCTCGTCCATAATTGCAAAAGGAGACACAACAGTTCAACGGCAATTTTTTCAAGCAGAGACACCAAACAGCAACCCCAAATCAGAAAGGCACCTGGTTTGTCTCAGCAACTTCTAATTCATGATGTGCGAGGGTGGTGTATTTACATTCTAAGCGAGTTGAAGCTTTTCAAGCCGCAAAAAGACGTGTCTGATCTCCTGTATGCGCTACACACAGCTAGGGTTTCAGTTTTAACCCCAAAATTGAGTCACATCAGTAACATGTGTTTTCCATCATCCAAAATGTATTGTGTGTTGTCTTTGGCTCGGAGACGATCAGAGAAAGTGATAGTAATATGATAAAGGTGGTCAACGGAGCCTTTAACCCTTGGAGCGTCCTCTGAAATCTGACATTTTTTCACTTGGTAAAATAATGATGCAATAACGAGGACAGCAAAGGGCCGTGTGTGCCTCAGTTGCTTGCTGTGACCTGTGCCTGACCTACAAATATGGAAACCATTAAAGAAAAATGGATGACACCTCGAGCGCATTGTTCCAGTCCCCTTTGAGAAACACAGGAATTCACTGAATCTTTTATACGCATGCAATTAGGTTTTCAGCGCAACACTTCTCAAGCAATTGTTCATTTCCTGATGAAGCCGCGTCTCAAGCTCACATGCTGGCTTTCGTGATTATTATTGCTCTCATATGAACTAGTCAGTTCAGAAATTTTAAAAACTAGCTTGGACCTCAGTCATTTCTACCCCTCACTGCTCACCATCCTAATCACTGTCGATATTATACTGAGCTCAAAGTGCTTCACCCTTTGCAAACTTATGAAAATGTTATGTTTGTAGATGAAGGAAAGCGAGACAGTGTCAATAGAATCGGTGCACAAACTGCAACAACACGCAGCTACTTGACAGAATGGCTTTTGTGGACGTCCGTGTGCAGATTCAAAGCAGAAAATTGTGTGTGAAGCTAAACACTTACTGTGCACAAGTTTCACTGGCCCTGATTTTGGCTGTAAAAGCAGTGCCAAAAAACTAACCAGCAATAAAATATGTGCATAAATTTTACTTCGACATGCTCAAATCTTAAAAAGTATCTTCCAAGGTTTAAAAAAGATATAAAACAACAGCCTTTGAGATTATTTGTGCAAAATTTTATTCACCCTTATTTGATTCAATATCGGAGAGTTCTTATGCAACACGCCTCTCTGTCCGTTGCTTGCCATGGTGCTGGGAGTGCTGACAGCTCTTTCATGCAGCCACACTTCAACACATCAACTGCGCTTTGTCCTGCAGCACCCACATTCAGAGAGAGGAAACAATCCATCAGCCTGCCACAGCACTGCTCTGCAATCAGGCATTCCTCGCCCATATGCTTCTGTAATCAGCTGCGAGGCGCTGAGAAGATGCAACCAAACTGCGAAAAAAGGGAGGCAGAGGGAAGGATGATGACATTTATCCACCAGAATGTGTGAGGTTGGGATATATCATGAACTGATCATCTCTAATTTGGCTGACTTAAGGAGTTGTTGTTACTACAGCATGAACGGGAGAGACAAGGAAGTGAATGAGAGACAGTGAAAGACATCCTGAACAAGAGCGGCAGAGCAGGGTGGAAAAAGAGCACATGTAGTGACTCATTTGAGCCGCTTCATCTGTACTTTCTCTCTTTAAGCCTCTCTCTTTTTCAGACTGTCACTCCATCAAGTCGTCTTTTCTCTTTCCATCCCTCTTGTATAAAACGTGCTGGATAGCGTTTCAGCCAGGCCTGTCGAAACCCATCGAGCAGATCGCAGATCTATATGGAAAAGGAGCACTCACGCGCCCGCCATCCTGCCCGTTTTCTCCCAAAACCACTGGCATATCAAATACTGAGCGCTCACTCGTAGGTCAATGAGGAAATATGGCCCACGGGACACATATTATGGTTTTTCACCAAAGCCTCAAGATAAACATGATTCAAAAAAATACCCATCCTTGCCTCCAAATTTCCCCTAAGACTCCTGCCCAACGGCGAAGAGGAGCTTTACAGCTACTCTATGCTGTGGGAAAAAAAGCAGGACAGTAGGCTGTAGTAGCAACGTAATGCCAAGTCTGAAGAAGCTCAGAGTCCAAGAAGTGTTACCACAAGATACTGGCGAGAGAAACAGCTGACATCACTGCTCTGTATGGAACCAGAGGCGAAACACGAGAGGTATCCTCGCCAACTGAAGAGGCAGACCAATGGTGCCAACTGAATGCCGTGCTGAGAGCTGTGGGGAGAAATTATGAATCTGTCGAAGAGGTATTAGCTGTAAGTAGTGGCATGGCACACTTATCAAATTACTGACACCCTCTGTGTAATATCAGACCTGTCAGTGGTGTTGAAATAATCAGTTATTTTATAATCTGTCCACCACTTTAATCTTGACCAAAATACCTCAATCACTGGTGGATCGCCATGAAATTCTATACAGACTTCATGTTTCCCTGTGGATGAATCCTACTGAGGTTTGAATCCCCTGGTTTTTAGTGAGATGCCTCGACAACAACCGCCATGAAACTTGGTACACGCATTCATGCTCACCTCAGGATGAACTGCAGTTGTTCCCCTGATTTCTAATCGAGCACCACCATGAGGTCAAAATTTGAATTGGTCATTTATGACAAACTTTGAGTTTAGCGCCAATTAGCAAAGTTAGCATGCTAAACTAACCCCTAAATTCCACCTGGCATGTAACATCAGCGTCTTTTAGCTCATTCTTGTGGTTTTCCAGCCCCCAACCTTACGGTTTTGGTTCACTCTAAAGCGGTGTTTTTGGCTGCAGCTGCTTAAAACACACTGTGCGCTACCTGCCCAGCAATAAACAGCTGAACATCATGTTACACGTGCCAGCTAAAGAGCCACAAGTTTCCCTCAGGAGCTGGTGGAGACCAAAAACAGAATTAAAAGAAAATGTGCTGGATGTCTGCTTGATGTGTAAACAGACAACTGTTTGTAACACGTTCACCATATCTATTTAAACATGATAACGTTTCAGTTTTGTGTGCACTTCTTGCTTCTGCTGCACCCAGCTGAACAAAACATCAGTCAAATCAACTGATGCAGGCGTAAAAGTAATGGTCAGTGAGCAGTTTTAGGATGTGGCCGATGTCATGGGCGGCATCTGAAATTCTTTTCCCTCGCCTTAAAGTCTGAGGGTAATGACTGCGCGGGGAAGTGTCGAATTATCTGTGATATGGAGTTACAGGATTTGTGCAATGATGATAGGTTGTCGCTCGCCATGGATGCCTGTATCAATGCAGTCTGAGGGTATTGTGGGTAATGTGTTTGTGTGCATAAGGGTGAGAGCTCGAGGGACAGAGAACAAGAAAAAGAAGAAAGAGAGGAGGAACTGTGTGTGATATATAGACTGCACATGTTTGCATGCCAAGTAATGCATCATTCCCTTAAATACACTTTGAGAAAAGCCAGTTTATATTGCGCCACTCACACCTTGGGCTTTGTGCCTTTATAGCACTGTTAAAGTGTGGAAATCTCATCAAGTTCCTCTTTCACAGTTTACAAAACAAAATCACCGCGCGCACGCTCTTGAAAACAAAACCTCCCGAGTCCTCCGCTAAGGTTATAGCATCAAGTCAAAGCTTGCCCAGGTGATGGAGAGGGAGAGGAAACATTCGGATGCTTGACTGAGGAGTAACCGCACAGGAAGAGAGCTGCAATGGATCAGCGCACCCCCATCCCGTCCCGCTCCCACATTAAAACCCCTCTACCCTGTTTTCTCGGGAGCTTTTGGGCTTACAGCTGTCCAAATATGCTACTGTAGTGAACTCCCTACCAGTGAGGTGTTATACAGGCAGCGGCTGCTCAGGCAGTAAAAGCGAACAGCAGGAGAGGAGCCATAATAATGCCCAGCCTTACTTCTTTCCATCTTGACACCTAATTGAAAACTATTTTCCAGGGGCTACATTCTCTTTCTTATTTCTGTCATTTCAAAGTAGAAGAAATGAGCAGAAAAATGCTCTGCTGCACACATCTTACAAAATATGTGCAGATACACGTTCTCACAGAGCCTCCAAATCCATTTTGAGTGACAGCACTGTCGTGAGAGAAAGAGGAAGCGATCACCAAATTCTCAGCACCTGAAATATCTTCTGCCGCAGCTCAAGAGCAGCATCTTGTGTGTGAGAGACAAAACTACAAGTGCCTTTAAAGCTCATCTCTAAAGCTCTTCAACAGGCTGGAAAGACGCATGCTTTAACCTGAAAATTAGGATTATGTCGCGTGTGCTGTTCATTCTTCATCCGCATCCAAAGTGTCAGTGAGCAAGAGATCAAGCACATCTTGAATTTGACCTGTGGCCTTTACAGAGAGGTCAGAGTCACAGGAAAGAGAGAGAGATGAGACATTTCTGAGCAGGAGGGACCAATAAGATATTCATTAGTCTTGTATTGCAGGAGTAGGGTTTCTATAAAAACTCTAGAGAAAGCACAAATCTCTGCGGTCCAATGGTCAGCTTCAATTCCATGGAGCCTCGTACAAGACCCCTGGACACACACATACAGACCCTGGGAGGTGCAAAAGAAGGACAAACACTGACGAGACTTGTCTGGAGTGCTTGGGGTGGTCTGAGCCCTCTCGAGTGTGGAAGGGGTTTACATAAACCTGTAGCTTCTGGCATCAGACACAAAATGAGAGGGCGTTAAAATAAATCCCTCTCTCCCGCCCATAGGCCAAGCTGACACCTCCATCCATCACACATATGTACACATTTTAAATCATGAGCTGATACCTCGCTTTGCTAACATCACCAAATTCTTGCAAACACCGATAAGATAGATAGGACGTACACAAAACAAGATTGGAAAAGAAAAGCAGCCAGCGGGGGCCCGTGCTCGAGCGCTGGTGTATTTGAGCGTGCCAGATGGGAGCCGCAGCCTGAGCTCATCTAGGAGTGCTTCACTCTGCGCCCTCTAATTGCTGTCTGTTGCAGCGTGCCGCCATGCAATTGAGGGCGAAACAGCGCCAGGCCTTCAAACCTCTCCCTCATCCCTCGCAACCTCCGCCCCCCAACCCCCACATACACCTCCCACCCATCGCTCCATCGTCTACGGCAGCCCAGAGAGAGATGGAGTAGAAAGGAAGCTCCTCTGCCGTGCTTCATCCCCTATCATTATCCCACTGAGGTCATTCACAAAAAACTGATTGTGAGAAATGTTGCTCATTTGCTTGCGGTTCAACCTGTAAAACCCAAGGCGCCACAAATCATAAGCTAACGGCATACGCCACATTCTTAACTTTGAGGAAAGAAAACTCTGCTTAATATCGCAGGGGTCAGTAGGAATGAGCTGAAAAAGATGTTTTCTCTTTTTTTTTCCTAATTCTGTTCCAATATTTTTTCATTTCTAAGTGAATGGAGATGAGCTCTTGCTGCTTTCGGTGCAATATTAATGATTTCTTCAGTGATCAAGTGATTGATGGCTTTATATTGTTACCACAGACATTCACATTTGGCTCCGCAGTGATGCGAAGATTAATACCATAAATCACAGACAGACTATCTTTACAGACACGTTGTAGAACAACACAATGCAGGCTTTTCATCGGGGGACAATGTAACCCGAATAGTTGTCTTTAGTCAACTAACACCCTGGCTCCCGGCCTGAGGCCTCCAGACAATGTTTTCATCACGGGACCTTTATCTTGCGCTGGGGGCCTATAAATCTGGAAGCTTCGATGCTCCACTGGGTCACCTTTCATTGTGCTTTGGGTCAGGAATTAAAATTAGAAGAAAAAAAAGCAGGGGAAAAGGGATCCAGGAAGTTTGCATGCATGTTGTGGGAGGATACACATCCCCTAAAGCACCAGATGCTGCTCCATACAGGACTGAGTAGGGTGTTTCCTTTTGTTATTTTGTTGTAAAGGGTCCATTTATGTTTCTACTTTCGACTTCTGAATAGATCTCAGATTTGTTCTATTTCCAAGTAAGTATATTGAAACAGAAAAAAAACAAAGCTCAAAGCAATAAGTTTTACTGGTTCAGCAGCTTGTCCACATTTAGTGTCCGGTGCATGCATCTGGGAAACATTTCTGGAAGCTTCTGCTGTTTCTACGCATGTTCAAATGAGAGAACGGGCCGTGCTCACAATCAAAGAGCGTTTGTAAACCTCAAGCATCAGCACTTATGGGTGAGACCAATTAAGCCACAGCCTCACTGGAGCTGTTGTTCAATGGAGAGGGCAACATGCGAGATCTGTGGAAGACCACGAGGCCATGTCATCTTTGCTTATATAAGATGTTTCTAGTGGGAAAAAATGTATAATACAGGCATATTTCTGATGAGGAGACACTGAATATAATAACACACCATGTGCATTACTCATCTGTCCTGCTAGGAATTACTGTGCTACCGTACTGGTCATCATTACACCGTTTGCCCTAAACTTTTCCTTTGGATGCTTTCTTTGGCAGAGGGCTTTGTGTATTTTGGATCTGTTACAGCAGCTGTAGTTTTGCAATCAAAGAACACAAACCCAAGCTAATTAGCAGAAAATCATATCTTTTAAAAAAATCTTTTAAAGGCCTTCATCTGCTCTTGCGGTAAAGCCAAGTCATATTTGGCTAACCTGCCAGGTTTGCAAAATAAGACGTTTAGTCAATCATCAGATAAAGAGAAAATGTAAAATGCACTGATTCGTCTCCATTAAAACTGCATCAGAAGACTTCTCCAGGCGTCTCTCACTAATCTATGTGGCATATACATACATTAGCACACATAGGATACTCCTCATGCTCCCTGGCTGCACCATTTATGACATTAATTATCAGTAATATACAATAATATGACACCTATTATTGCTAGATTTTTAACTTTGCATATACAGGCTATACTAAATATTGAAAGAGTTCATTTGCTAAAACAGACAAAATCATTACCCAACATCATCCAGAACTAAAACACCACTGTCACCAGACTTCTGCAGAAATTTGTCTCATATCCACCTTCTATCTGCTACACCGAGTTGAATAAATAAAAAGTGCATGTGTGTGTACTGTGTGTGTGAGCGTGTATGCGCAAGTGTGTGTGTGTCCTTTCAATAAGCTGCCAAAGATGCAGGGTTAAGCCCCAACCTAGGACACAGAATTCTTAAAGAATACAATTTAGAGGCAAACCTGCAGAAGATTAGAGTGTGCACGTGTGCATCTATGTGGTGCGTGTGCACCGCACAGCGACTGCATGAGACACTCAAACGAATCTTTACATACGATGTAAAGAGATGCTTAAATTATGCTCATTTGAAGTCAGAGGCTTACTTCTGTGTTGTATAAAGATTTGGTGTAAGTATTCCTTCTTGTGTTGCAAGCGCTGTTCACTTTTCAGCTTGGAAGAGTGTCAGGGTCATTATTCAATTTTGTGGTTTGTGAACAGATTACTTTCTCTCCCAGGGCTCCCTTACAGCAAAAACTGTGTGTGTGTGTGTGTGTGTGTGTGTGTGTGTGCGTGTGTGTGTGTTTGGGCCTGCTGTAGGTCTCCACACATACACTTTCATGGTCTTGATTTTCTCATGTTTACGCTCACACCAGCTTACACCAGTTTGCAGTGATGCACCAGAGCGAGACCACCATGTTCTCACTGTGAAGATCAAAACCTTCTTTCAGTGTGCTGTCAGTCCTGCGCAACCAGAGATGTCGACTTAAGCGGCGGCCTGTAAAGGACCGTAAGCTCCAACTAGCAGACAGACAAGCTCCGCTGCTTTATGAGTTTAAATTACATTTTTGGAAACAACGCTCTCGCTGTCATCCAAAACAACTTAAACTGAGCTGAAGGACCCTGTTGTTGATTATAACGCTGCAAAAGCAGTGTAAAAGTAGAATTACAGCCTTCTTCATTTTACCTTTTGAGATACTTGTGCCACAATTGGCATGTTACTTCTTGAGTTGTGGTCAAAAATGTGTTTTGTGAGGTCATAGTGACCTTTGAACTTGTTGAACTTCAATATCTTTTGCATGTTTCTGTAGGCCTGGAGCATAGTGCTCATACCATCCTGCATTCACTCCTCTCACATGCTCACCCATAATGTCTTTGCTGTCATTGTCTGAGGCTGTCAATTAAGATATCAGCTGTTCTAATCAGCTGGTCACATCTGTCCACTAGGACAGCAACACACCGCCCAGCCTTTGCAGATTCTTCAGCTTCATCATTTCAGTCAGTCAACAGAGTCATCAGCCACCAGTGTCCGGACTTTCTCTCGCTGCTGCTCAGGGCAATGCCCTCTCATTGCAGAATCTCCCTGTGGAGTCTCAGCACCAAAGACTTTCTGATAAGACTTGACTATCACATAACATCTGTCATAACAAACAGCTATCTTGACTTCATTCACTTGTCTCTCCTGATTGAAAGGGGATAAACGGCAATCACAATTTCCCGGGGCCCAAAGCAATGCTTTAAATTGCTTCTGACAAACAGTTCAGAACGTCAAGATATTTCATTTCATGTGTGACAAATAAAAGCAGAAATCATTTCTGAAAATAGTTGGTGGTTAATTTTCTGTCTATCAATTCATTGACTAGTTGTTGCAGCTCTGAAAGAAACATGTGCCATCTTTGATGTTACATCTTTGACACATCTTTTTTTCAGACATATTTTCACTTCTTTAGAAACATCATACAATTTGACTTGAGGTGTCATGAACAAGTTCCATCAAAGTGGTTCCCATTTCCAGTACTGGACTCATCAGCATTTTTGAACTATGGTGGCGTTAATGGCCCCAGAAAAAAAGCACCTGGCGGTTCATTTGCCACCCCTGCTTCCAGTAAACCTCTCAGCTGTAGATAAAGAAAGCCAAATCTACAGGAAGTAAAACAGGACATGGCTTCCCAGGTAGGAAACCTGGGAGATGTGTTATGTTTGTCCTGCCACTGCGCGGTACATGCCCAACCACTACCACACAGAGCCGTTAGCACTCACTTTAAAGACAGGGGTCCGTTTTGGGTTGCAACTTCCTCACTGCTTAACCTAAATTCTGCTCGGCATGGGTGGCAGGGATCCTTCAGCAGCAGGTTATTACTGCTGTAACTCAGGATAACGCTGTTGCTTACACTGGATATTGGCAACATACTGCAGGCTGCCTGAGCCAAGGGCCCACTATGAACGCCTCACACAGAAGCATACATTGGAGTGCTACTGAAGTTATTTAAGTTAACAACTGCCACCCTTCAGATAGTGGCTTTATTTCAAGTCAAGAACCACAAGGTGAAAAACAACTTGTCCCAGACACATTTTTATGTCAAAGCAAAACCTCTGTTGACTTTTTAGAACCAGCTGTAAAGTCCAAGAGTTTGGGTGGGGAACCATGCAGAGCAAGAACTTGTTAGGTTGAGATGTTATTGTTTGGCTGCAATATTTATTTTCTCTTATTACCCTCTTATTCAACCAGCATGAAACCACATTCATGGCAAAGGCTTTGAATGATCTCGCCCACGTGCCCATGTGCAGCACCAAAAAATCAAATAAAATAAGAGGCTTAATGGTAACAATCGCCTGCACTTGGAGGCAATTAGTGCATGCAGTGCCAAAACCCAGAGCTAAGACATCCAAAAATTCCTGGATGAAACCTTTTGGCATCAACACATCCCCATTGTACAAGGGTGTCTTTGTTTGTGCCTGTGCATGCCTGCGTGAATGCATGCCGAACGTGGAGCAGAATACAAACATCTGCAACAGGGAGTGTGACCTGAAATGTAAACAATTAGAAATCAATCACTCGCCCAGAAAATGTGTGCGTGCCTTCACACGCCGAGGAGGAGCGGAGGGTGAGGAGAGAAGCGTGTGAGGATGATGGGGGAGGAGGTGGGGGAGGCAGGGATTTACCCATTAATCAGAGACACAGTTTTGGATGCTGTGGATGTGCAAGGTGACATGCGATACTGTTGACTGTTAAAGGAGCAGAAATCGTATACACATGGATTCCCGTATTGCACAACACATGCACATGTCAGCATGCAAATACAAACAACTGAGGGATTATATGAGGGAAAGAGTCTCTGCAGATGGGAGTGTTCGTGCAACGGTAGCCAGCAACAGACACACTGCTGGCTGCGTGCATTCACACACACCCACATTTGTTATGTGGGTGCTGTGGTGAAGCCTTGTCCCTGGTGGTATTACCTCAGCAACACCGCTCCAGCACCCACAGTGCGCTGGTGTGAGACCACATCAAGCAGGGGGGAGATATTCGATGTGGCACTGTGAGGGCCAAGGCTTTACTGAACACATATGTTGATGGAACAAACACAGGGGTGAGAGAAAGATCCCGGGTCCAAAGCCACGTGGCTTCACACCACATTCACCAGCACTCAGCACTTTCTTCAAGAGCACTGGGACCAAGCCTCCAAACAGCGCTTGCATGTGCCAAACACCAGTCAGCCAGCCAAAGCGCACAAGTCAGGAAGGCAAATGTCTCCTAATTCACTGCTCGCCTGCTCAGCCCCTTTCTTTTTCGTGTTTTAAAAGCACACTGGACATGAATTCTAGCTCCGAAGGAGTGTTGTCCCGGACTGTCTCGCTAACAAATTTCATAGCCAAGGTATCTTTCAGATAGCTGGCTTTGCGAAAAACAAACACTGGCGTTCATGGCTAACTGGCTTCGCAGAAGCAGTCATTAACTTGCTGTTTGGAGCCGAGGTTTTCCAATCCAACCGCGGCACGAGCAGCTTCACATGGAGACAGTGTTTCTAATAAACAACTGAGTCAACAGCATGCAACGTGGACAGATCCAGAGAAGTCGATTTCACTAAACAAAACAAGTCTGACAGTAAATAACTGTGAGCAAAAACAATGAGTTCACAAGACGGGGATGAGACGCGTTGTGCTTTCTGTTAATGGTGGGCAGAGAAGAGTGGGAACTGTGTGAAAATGCCAGTGAATGCTCCTCTGCTCCAGTATGTCTGTAGTGTTCCTGCATGTAATGTATTGATGCGATTAAGTCAATAAAAACACCCCCAATCAATGTCTGCACAGTTTTTCACTTGCCAAGAGTTTTCAATTCTTACTATCTGTGCACTGAAGTTCAAACGGGGGAATGATGACACCACTTTTTAGTTCGATTTTGAGGAAAGGAACATCTTATGTGCTTTATGTGATATCTTGAAATAAGCTCATCCGAGCATAAGTTTTGGGTAATCTGCTTATATGTTTGCTTGTTTTCTTGAAACAACCAGCCTGGCTTATTCAAAGACAACAAAATTTGCCGACCAGCACCTCTGGAGCTCACAATATCACACATTATACATTGAAAACCCAAAGCATAAAATTGACAGTTCGCCTTTGTGTGCAGGGTTATGTGCCAGACTATTTCCCGGCCTGGAGCGGTAACTTCCTGGAATTTGCGCTGGTTGCCAGGCAACTGGTCCCAGCCAATAGGTTGGCATCAATCTTTTGATCTCACTCTCGGTGTGTGTTCAAATGTCAAATGTCTCCTATAAAAACAGACTCGATGGTGATTGTGGTGATGTTTATAATTTGTTTAGATACTTTATTTCTCACCAGCACACATTGTGTGTATTCTTGCGGCCTCATAAATGTATTGATTGCATTTCCTTCCTCATTAAACTTTTCCAGAGCTCTTTGTTTTCAGGGAATTCCAAATGGTTCACAAACATATCCTTGACTTGCTAGTGGTCCATAAACGATCCATGTTAGCAGCCATCGTCTGCCTTGCCTTTGAGGGCACGTTGCTATATTTCCAACCATGTCAAGCCCACGAACTTTCAATCTGTGATGTAGTGTCAAAATACGGGCAGGACTGTGCATCCTTGTGCACGTGCAAGAGATACTAACAGAGCTGGGACCCACTTTTTAAAACTTCGCTCAACAGCACCTCTAGTGGTCAAAAAGTCCACAGGATACACAGGCTAAAAGTAAGCCAATTTCACGACATTAAAAGCTCAGAAATCCCCTAAAGCTTTAACTTGAAGTGGTGTTAACACCAGGGGGCACAGCCCATAGAGGAAAAAAACTTGAGCCTAAACATCCTCTCTGCCTGCCAAAACTAACATGCCCATCCTTTTAATGAAGACAAATGAAGTGTTTAATTGTGCAAGACTGTTGCCCTTTCCACCTGGCGCTGCATGGAAAACACAGCTGCCAAGGCAGCATGCAGCTGAGCGATGGGCCTCTCGCTCGACGAGCCGCCGCTGCCTCGGCCACTGAGCGCTCCCCCTGCTTGCCACCCCGACTGGCCCTTGGCCCCACTCGCCCAACCTCAATTACTCCAAACCCTGACACCCTGCCAAAAGGCAGAACTGTCTGGGCATCTATTCACCCTGAAGGTTTTTTTAAAAAAGGAAAAAAAAAAAGCCCCTGACTGTTACTGCCTGAGGCGCAATTGAGCATGTAAAAACATTAAGGCCCGGATTGCTTGGGCATGTGATGAAGTGAGAGAGGCAGAGGGCAGAGAGGAAGGGACGTCTAACAAAACACCTCACAGAAAGATGAGAGGGAGGAAAGGCGAGAAAATAAAACAACAGGGCATAAAGGACATAACCGCCATTCCATGAAACATGTGAAGACAGGCAAGGTGGAAGTGTCCTCACACCGGGCCTCAAGTCACTGCTGTAAAGCAGAGCTCTAATGACTGTCATTACCAAACACTGTCACAACCCATAATATCCTGGCCACTGTTGGTATGGACAACGCAACATGTGACCAGCAGCAGCAATCAGTGCAAACCAGCTATCATTGTAGCATAAGGTGGTTTACAGAGCAAAAGAAATTACTTATATGTACTCTTTTTCATTAAAGCGATGTAAATCAATAATGTTTTCATTAAACTGATCAACTGGCATACGCTTAATGCGCAAGGTTTTGCTCATAATGACATCCAGAGAGATTCACCAGAGTTTTTATTCACCTCTCTTAGCTATTGTTTAGGTTTCCTGGCCTGCGGATTCCTCTTTCATTGAACTCGATCCCAGCAGGCAGCTCTGATAAACCCACTGAACACTACCTGCCCTGCAATGAACCAATGAACAGATAAAGTGAGCAATCAGCTGGAGAACACAGGGGAACATTTAGCTGCTAAGAGCGAGATATCCCTCTCAAGAGTCGGTGGAGACCAAACCAGGAGATAGAGGGAGACTAAATATTGCACTCAGGGTTAGGGTCATTAAGTACTTGACCACGACTATGTTGGATGTTGTGTTTTCAGCTTATTCTGCTGCCCCCTAGTGGCCAAAAATTCAGTCAACGCAGCTTCAAACATGATCTGACATTACAGTTCAGCTTTGTGTTCTGATGTAGGATTTGTTCTTATGAGAAAGTAGAGAGATGAATCTGTTTCTTTGTAAAAGACTAAAATCTTTTGACAAGTCTGAAAAGTTGTATGTATGTCATGAACACAAAAGTGTGTTTAAAGCACACATGGAAAAGCCTACGTGCAGTGGGAAACTCGACAATCACACAATAGAAGTAGAAACTGAACTGAAACATGTATACACACACACTCATCTGGTAAATGTAGGATCACCTTTCAGTAACCCACTTTAAAGCTATCTGTTGACAGGACGATCATGTTTTGGCGTCTAGGCTTCAGCCAACTAAGGAGTAAAACCTTGTGGTGCATCACCCTTTCTTTTTCTCCAAAGGCTGTTTCTTCCTCTTTTATCCCAATGCTCAACTTCATGTTCTGACAACGATAAGAAGTTTGCAGCACTTGTTCCCTTGTCCTCCCTTTCTGTTCCTCTTTCTCCATCAATCAGGCCGAGGCTGAGTAGCAGCTGCCACCTGCTCATCGCCTTCGGAACAGAAACTTCTCAAGAGACTGAGTTTCAGGCTCCACTTTAACCTTTAAAATTTCATTTTGACAGTGATAATCGCTTACAGATTGGTTATCCCCCTGCAGTTAAATAAATCTGACAATTGAGCAAAACTTAACAAAGAGTTTGTCACCATTAAAACATGTTCTGCAGGTTTTCAGTTCGTTGCTGCTCTCAAAGCTGCAGCAGATCAAACTAATGCTGGAAAAATTCATTCATGGCCAAACAATGAGTAGGCATAGTCGGAGTGAGATTTATGACCGGCTTTTCTGTTTATCTTCACAGTCTTACTCATTCAGTCATGTTACAGAGGGGGAAAAAAAGACTTTCTCAGACTAAGCAGCCAACATTTCAGCCATCAGACCCCCCGCACACATCGATTCAGGAACTTCTCAACCCAATAAACTTACTTAATATTTGTTTATGAGTGCTGACATTGTTGAAGCTCTACAGTACATGTTTGCCATCACATAATAAATATGGGTTAATTTCCAAAGGTATGTTAGGCCTTAGCTGTTTAAGACAGCTATATTCCATCGAAGTAGCTCTTGCTGAGGCTGCCAGGAAAAACACTTTCCTTCAGAGAGAACAATTCATCTGTGGTCCCCTTGAGGGATAGGGTAAAGGGTGCTGGGGAGGTCAGTCTTATTGCCCACCAACCGACCCTGGCACATACTCATGAAAGTTAAACAAGAGAAAGAGAATACACTTTGGAGCCTGAGATCCGCCTCCTGGGTTGCTTGCTAATTAAGCTGCGTTTGTCTTGGCTTGGAATCAAGCTTAATATTGAACCAAGATCCAACGTAGAACAGCACTACAGGCGCGGAGAGACCGAAATCGACCGAGTGCTGACAGGAATCACAAGTGCGGCTCCTGGGAGTCTGCAGGCTCCCCATCTGAAGACATGCTAGCATCGTGCATGCAGCAAAGGGTGGCCTTTCCATTCAGGACACCATTTTTTAACCTGTCTTGTCATACAAATGAATGTGACATCAACCTTGCACTGGCTACATCTAGTTTCTGACCCTGAACAACCCATAAAATCATCCTAGATGCCGTCAGTCTCCTTCATCTTGTCTTTATAATCATGGCATCAAGGTCAAAGTGAAGCTTTCTGAGCAGCTTAGCTTAGCTTAGCATAAAGACTGAAGGCAAACAGCCAGCTTGGCTCTTTCCAAAATTCAACCCTCCTCTGAAGCTCATTAAAGTAAATTCACTTCCTGGCAGAGAGTTATATGACAGGAACGATTCCATTATGTCATTATATTTAATATAAAGCGACAACCAGCAGTCAATTAGCCTAGCTTAGCACAAGGAAACTAAAGTAAAAAAAATCGACAAAATAGATTGTGTGAATAGCTGGACAGAGGTTGTGTTCTCCCCTGCTTCCAGTCTTTATGCTAAGCTAGGCTAACTCTCTTCTGGCTCTTCCTTCATATTTAGCATACAGACATGAGAGCAGTATCACTCTCCTCATCCAACTCTTGGGCAGAAAACAAATAAAATCTGAACTGTTCATTTGAATTTAGAGTAAAGGGGAATGAGAATCACTTTACAAGGCACCTTATTTGCACCTGTGTGTCGATGGAAAAACAATGCAACCGAGTTCATTCTAATGAAACCCATACAGAGCAACGGAGACCTGGATGGCATGAATGCAGTATGTGGGAGTGGACATATAATACAGTTTGTGTGATGTTTGGTTTGAAAATCACTCGCTGTTACAAATTCAAAAATTTCCTTGAGGTCAGTGCATCATAAATCACACTGCTGCTTGGCTGCAACACGAAATCCAAGTGCTGCAAAGATAGCTGCTTGTGGTTTCTGACTGCAGTACTGTGAGCATGTACCACTTCCTTTACATTCTTCACTTCTAACAGGAATTTAAATGGCGCTTCCATTAAGTCTGCCTTTGGGATACAACAAAGCAGTAAAAAGCAATGATAGACCACAATACTGTCAAATATAAATCACTTTAAAATACTGGGTAGGGCACAGTTAACACGAATATTATCAGTGTCCGGAATGATCTCTGCTCCCCTCTTAAAACTGAAAATGACCTCTGCCCGCCGCCGATCTGTAAGGCAATCCTGCACATGTGAATGTTCAAATAAGCCCTTGTGATCCTGTGTGATGGCAAGTTCAAGCAGATCATCTGTTTCAAAAGACACGTCAGTGTGTGCATCAGTGTTCAAAGGGCGGAGAGGGCTGCAGAATATTCTATATGTTTAGGTCAAAGGGTCATTTAGTGGAGCGTGGAAGCATGTGAAAGGTGCATAGGAGGGACTTTTCACCTTTCACCTGATGGAGGAGGTCGTAAGTGTGGGTAAGTCCATATAAACCAGAAAAAAAAAACAGAGCATAGTCTGGTCAATTACATAATGTCTTCACAGCAAATTGAAGGATTCACCTCTAGATAGCACTCCTGTTAGTGATAATACCATTAAAAAACCTTTGATCAATTTTTCCAGACTCCTCTCAAATTGCGCCAGAACAAATCGCATCACAAAGGAATGATGAGATAGGCGAGCCGCATGTCGATTTCTGTGACAACAGCAGCTCAGGCCTCCCTCCCACTCAATTAGATAAAACATCTGGGTGAGAGACCGGCTTAAGAAAACTGCTACGGCCAGGACTCATGTCTCATCAAAGGTGATGACAGAGTGGGAGTAATGTGATGCAAAAGAGCCACCCCACCCTCCAACGTGTGTGAACGAGTGTGAAGTGTGTGTGTTTCACATCAATCCAGGTCAGGCCGCCCTCCACTCCCAGTGTCCCATGATCATCACTCATGTGGATTCATGACTGAGGTGGAATATGGCTGATTTTTCACTCCACTGTGTTACATCAACACTGCAACAGATTTATTGGCTGATTTAGTGTTATCTGACATTTCCATTTATTTCTTATCTCAGTTGTGAGGGGGAAAAAAAGGTGGAGGTTTTTGAAGTTTATGTTTGAAATTAAAAGCGATGAGCGCAGTGTTTTCCGATCAGGCACTCACGGGGTCTTCTGGTTTTTGGCCGACATCATGGAGAGGCTCTTCTGGAAGGTGGTCTCGGCGAATCAGAGTGAACTCCCTGATGAACACTGCTTCGCCATCATTGGCCCATACTGCAACCTGGAAAACAGAGATCCTATCAGAGGTGTCTCGTCGCCTTTGGATTACAAACACACAAAACAGCATTGAAACAAGTGTAAACGCTTTAATTTAACGTGGCTGGATCACACTTGCGCGATGCGGTTTGTTTCAAGAAAGCAAGGAAAAGCATTGAGCCACGTTTGAAACCATGCTATATAAACCTCAGTTTGAGCCATTACATTTTCTTAATTCATATTGACATTCATGGAAATAGCTTTAAAGATACCTTCAAAGATGAGAGCAGGGCTGTCGCTTACTTTACTTAATGCATGTTTGTTTTACATGTATTTCAGTGCCTTGCAAGTATTTGACGAGCACCTGAATGAGTAATGCCGCTATGCAGACGACTTCTACTTTTCCTGCACCTTCAAAAATGTTAGAAAACATGTAAATATTTCATAAATCTGGGAATTACAATGCTGTGGGATTAAATTAGGAATAATTACACAGATCTGAATGGGCAAATTGGATGATTACATGGGAAGAGGAGTGTTTCAAACATATAAAACCAAGCCATATTTTACAGTAAACATGAGCCCAGTGATGCAACAAGCTCTTTGTTATTCATATGACCAGACCGTGCTGTTTCACCACTCTACTCTGAAGCAGTGGTGATGGTGGGAATCTCTGGAGGAATTCACAGCAGCAGAGATCTGATATCCAAAAGAGGTAGCAACCCACCTCTTCAGGGAGACAGGCAAAGGGGGGGATGGCATCTTGGATAGGGCCCATTAGCAGCACAGCAGGGCCCGCATTCTCGAGGATGCACAAATGCACAGAGCGCGGGCCCTCAGCTGCTCTCCGTGGGTCATAAACACTGTGTAATGACTCGGGTCAACTGCCTGCCTCCCGGGCCTGTGCCATGGCAGAGCGAAGCAGAGCAGGGGATGTGGGTTTGGGGTACTTGAGGTTGTTTGCATTGTAGGGGGTTGCAGATTTTAAATAGAAAAAAAAGAAAGTGCTGCTAAGCAACTGCAGCAAAACTCACACCAGCTTTGTGTGGGAAAGAGCCACAGAGTGGACTCTTAAATAAGACAAATCAAATCTGGTCTAAAGCCCCACACTCAGCACCGCTTAGCTGCAGTCACTTAGCCTGGGGAGGCATCTGGAACAACACATAAGTCAGGGCAGTAAAATGTGGGCAAAAGCCTCCATGAACGATCATAATGTACAAGCACAGTTTTGTTGGGTACGGATCTGCACATGTGGCAGCTGTTGGGCCACAATCTAACATTTTGGTTTATGTTTCTTTAAAGATGAATAAAAGACAAAATTGCACTATTTATAATCAGCCACCTGCAAAGTGGCCGTGTGTGGTGTGAAAACACATCTTATACCTGTGAGAAACCGGTAAAAAATTTAAAAAAACGTTGGAAATTGGAGTGTTTTTTCTCAAATTGACTCAACAGTTTAAAGTCTTCTAAACTACAAACCCAAGAGTATACAGTAAATTACAGGCCTGTATTAGATGCCTGAACACAACATGAGATCTCTGCTGACATGAGCAACGTTGCACTCAAGCATGTCCTCTCTGCCACTGATGCTGAAAATTAAAATGTTGCACAACTACAAGGCAGGGGTAAAGCAAACATAAGTTGAGCATATGAATATAAAGAGAAGCTTTGCTGTTGTGTGTGTGTGTGTGTCAGCTAAGATGTACTGAAAACCACTTAAGTGACCAGATGTCCTTGCTCAAGGCTAAATGGAGGCCCGGCTGAGATGAACATACAGATTGTGTCTTTCTCGGGAGATTTTTTTCCCCCGTCCGCAGAAATTATTTTCTCACACACTTTCGGTGTCTTAACACCAGACAAATCTGACAGCCATTTCCTTGTCATTTTGACGTTTGCATCCATCCTCCTTATGAGACGTGCAATACGCTGGAATCAGACTGAGCCACGGGCTAATGGTGCATGACAGCTAAACTCTCCCTCACTGGAGTCTTAAAAGGGGGATCTATCAAACTTGTTTCCCTAAGCAAACAAGCTGCCTGTCCAGTGCCAATGTCAAGCATCCTGCATACCCCCCCTAGATGAAACCATTAGGATCTGGCAGAGGAATGAATATTTTAAAGGTCCAAGTCCTGGGTTATGCTGTCATGAAAAGAAAGATGGTTGATAACACTGACAAACATCCGTTGTTTGCAAATCCTATGAAATACAGGTAATTTGCTAGATTGCATTCACTGACAGCATATTATTACAGTAATTCTTGCACAGCAGAGAAAATGCAATGATGAGGTAAATAATAAAAAATATACTGGCTTTTGGTAAAATGCAGAAAAAGTCCATGTATCCTGCATCATGCTCCAAATGCTGGCTCTTCTTTGGTCCAAACTGAAGTATCAGCAACTCATCATGAACTTTTGTTCAGACATTCAGCGTCCCCAGAGGATGAGTCCTCACGACTTTGTTGATCCCCTGACTTTTCACCTAGCATCACATTGCGGTCAACATTTTTGGTGTAGATTTTGTTTGTTTAGTGCTCCTTGGCAAACTTCAGTCTGCCACCACGCTAAACTAGGGTGTTGAACATGGTAAACTTTAACAACTAATAAATGCTGTGTGCTACACTGTTCTGTAATCTAGCTAGCTGTGAGTGCTGCCTGTTGTATAGATGGGAAACCAAAGTAAAAGAGGGAGAGTCAGCTAAGAGGGGCTTTCGGTTGCGTCTTTGACTGTGTTGAACAGTCTCGGTGAACGATGAGCCGACCGCGCCAGTCGTCTGGAAGCAGAATGAGTCACTCGAGTCCCAAAAACAAGCCCCACACTTTTTGCCAACCCCCCAACCACTTCTAAAATAAATCTGGCACACTTGTCTTATTGTATTAACAATGAAGATTATGTATAACGTTAAAAGTGTCACTTGTTGTGACAAACCCAGATAATAATTACCCAAAGCGTTTTTAGCTAAATGTTTCAGCTTTATGGCAACTTTAATGTTTTGAGTGACTTTTACCACTGTCATAAACCTCGTTTCCAGTCGCACTGAGTGATAAACCCACTGCATGCTAACAACCCAGCACAGTGCAGCACATAGCTCGAAGACTAACTAGAAGACTTGGTATTAGACTTAAATCTCCAGGTAGTGAGGAACAAAACTGGGAAACTGTCATCACAATAGCAAGAACCACTTCCTAAGATAATAATATGTTGTGTTTACAGCGTGGTGCCAAAGTGGCAACAAGTACATCAGTGAATGCAGGTTTAAACATGTGCTCAAGCTGCCTAAACATACTAACTACAGCATTAATCATGTTTTATTTGCCACGAGCAAATACTGAAGGAGAAACAAATACTTGGAGATACATTCAAAAATCAACTTAATCTCATGTTTCCTATAAAAAAAATGTTGCATGATATGATTGTTATTTTTAGCAGACATGTTGTCCGGCTATTTGAAATCCTATGAACTCCAGGTTGGCGGTGGGAGCCCACTTCAACACCACTACATGGAGTCTCTTTCCTGGATGGGATCGAACGAGTGTGTTACATTCTGTAGGAGCATGCACAAACCCAGCCAGTGTTTGAGTTTATTTGAAATGAACATGACAGGGGTTAAAAAAACACACACACGTCTGGTTTGTGGGGTCACGCGTGATTGAAAGAACCAACTCCAACAGGCATCCCGATCTCCAGAGCTACACATGCGAGGCTCCGATCCGGTGCGTGTGAGCGTGTGTGTCAATGTGACAAAGGGTAAGGGTGAAAGCAAAACAGGGAGCCGGGCCGGCGATTCATTAACCTCCGAGGCGAGTTAGATTTCAAAGAGCCCGTCTCAACCAGGGAAGGGGAGAGGAAGTGAACTCAGGGGCAAGTCGGGTCTTCAAAAGCACATAATCAACAGTAATAACACCAACCTGATATTATAATTGAGCTTTCCTATAACGTGGTGCCAGCTTCCACTGTTTGGGTGGAAACTGTGAAAAGCGAGTGACTTTTGCCATGCTACACTAGGCCAAAACCTAGACTTATGTTTCGCGCACTGCTGCCTTTGATTAATAAGATTCCGTCCAGTGTTTAGATAAGGACACCCCTTTTTCAAGACTGGCTCCTGTCTGAATGAAACCTAAGAGGAAAAGATATTTTTGCTAATCCACTTTCAAGGGGATTCATGCGAGCTTTCACTTAACACATTTTGGAGGAGGAAACATTGCGGCCTTCGTTTCCTCTCCTTCTCTGCTCATCTTTCATAAGCTTTCATAAAAGAGCGGCCTTTTTCTCGTCCGAGCCCTTTCTGCCATTTCTGTCCTCGGCCCCCACACATCCATCCGTTGGAGAACTTTTTCCGCTGACCACGAAGGAACCCTGGGATTATGACGCACTTAGCTTCATATTTGCTCATCTCGGAGCAAAGTCCGCCGCTACCTCAGGATTTCGGCGCTGATAAAGGTTGAGTCATGAAGGCTGTGACAGAGTCTTGGCTCGCCTCAGGCAACAAGACACCCTTCGTCATGAAGGAGGAAGAAAACACTGATGGTTACAATTTTCACTTCAGGCGTCCACACAGCATACCTGCAATGCAAAAGCTCGTGAGTGAGTTCTACTTCTATAACACCGAAACACCGCTTTCATCACATTCTCTGATTCCTGATAGATTGTTTAGTTATCTTAATGCTCTTCCTCAGACCTCCTTTAAAGATGTACCTTCTTCAAAATGTCTCTGCTGGAGTTCTCTCGACTAGATTTTCATGCACTGTACCTGTCTCCCAGGTGGAAAGAGATCAACCTGTCTCCACCACTGCCCTCTTCAACTCCCACCACTTCTCATCTTGAACAGCACAAGGAATGAAGCCTCGGGCGGCGGGGGTATATCTACCATTGAAAGATGAAAAATTTTCCTGGCGCTGTCATTTCATCCCTTTGCGTTCACGCTCTGTTACTCCCATGTTTTAATGTCTCGTAACGGTACGTGGCACCTTCCTAATGATGCATGAGCGCTTCTTTGACACAGCCTTTAAAGTCCTCAAGAAGCAGCACGGTACTTGTTTCATCTGATATTATTTCTGCTGAAACAGGATACTGGTGCAGAACAAAGTACAGATCAGTTAAAAGGGTAAACCGGATGGAAGACAGGGCAGGTTTAACTGATGGGATTTTTATTCATGGTTATGCAGGGCACTGATCAAATTAACAGCAAACCCTTACTACATTTTGCTCCGAACACCAAACAAGACAAAGAGTTTATAGATAAGCCAGCAGGACTGTGAGGTACATCAAGGCTCAATGCTAACATGTTCACAATAACAAAGCTAACATTTTACGACAGAAACATTTGGCAGTTAGCACAAAGCCTGGACCGACCAATCAACAGACTTTAACAGACACACTTAAACTTCAACCTCATTTTCAAGTGCAGTTGAAGTTGGTGGAGACCAAAACAGAGCCAAAACCAGATTAAATAATGAGCTTACATTCATCAGGTGCCCCGGAAAAAAATTCCAAATGACACGGAGATAATGCTGCTCATTTAGGGCTGTCAGCTCACATGCAGACAGACAGACAGACAGACAGACAGACAGACAGACAGACAGACAGACAGACAGACAGAAAGACAGAAAGAAAGAAAGAAAGAAAGAAAGAAAGAAAGACAGAAAGAGGGCACTCCCAGGAAAGGTTGTCTATCACTGGCCTAATACATGTATATAGACAGATAATCATTCACACTCGCTTTCACACCTATGAGCAATGTAGAGCTGCCAGTTCACTAAACCTGAATGTATGGGAGGAAACTGAAGAGAATACAGATACAGACAACCTGCCTCACATTGTCAAACAGATCACACAAGTCAGACAGCAGGCTAGTGAGACCAAGAACTCAAAGTGGAGAGGTGCTTTGGTGCTTTAATGTTGTAATGTAACGTGTGCAGCATACAGTATGTACCATTAATAGTTGTGGTTGGGGAAAAAAGCTAATTGCATACAACATTTAAAAAACACTGAAAAGAAAACAGGCTTTCAGGAAATTCTTATTTCCCAGACAAAGTTGTTCCTGGCTGGACTTCAGCCTGCACACTTTAACACCAATCAACACTAGCAGAATCATTGTAAAAAACTGGACTCATTCATTCTAATGGTTTATGCGTCCCTCTTTTATCTTCTTCTCTGTGGTGTGTTGATCATGTGGTGAGAAGCAGTCAGCAAGACGTCAGCACCTCCCAGACTTACTGCCTGTCATTAATATGACATGACTGTTGCTCATTCAACATCAATGATATGATCTCAAGGCTTTGTAAATATGTATGACAGCTTTTACTACTCCATATTTAATAAATATACTTTCTAAATGGTATAAGGTATGCATGAATGGTATGATTGTTAATGTAATCTCTTTTATTGACATTCATTCGTGATGATACCAGCTGATAGATGAGAGATGAAATAAGACAGACACCACTCTCATGCATTAATAATGGTGCTGGAGGCGGTTAGCGTAGCATAAACACTGGAAACAATCGGAAGCGGGTAGCCTGTCTCTTTCAGGTCAAAATATGTTGACTTTACCAACACCTCCAAAGCTCACTATTCAACATGTTTTATCTCGTTTGTTTAACCTGTACACAAACAGCAAAGTAAAACGACCATTTGTGGTTTTCATGTATTTATGCTAAGCTAACTGCCTCCTAGCTTGCACAGACATGAGAGGTGGCATCTATCAACGCATCTAACTCTTGACAAGAAAGCAAAAAAGTGCATCTTCCTATCTTTAACTGTTTATTTTATATTCTTATTCTTATATTCTGAGTAGTGCATATATATATTCAGTTAAAAAGAAGGAACAGAATAGAAAACAAATAAAAACAGCCCCCTGATTTTGAGAGGTTGAGTCCGCTAACTATGTCTCATGGTTTTCTGTATAAGGAAACAGGGTAGCTCATCTAAAGAGGTCGTCATCGATCATTTTATACCATGGTTGTCACCAGCCATTTTTCCTCAGCTATGCACTGGCTTTTGTGAGGATCCTTTTCTGACCGCAGAATATCAGCCTGCAACACAAACAGAGACCAAATACTGTAATGCTCACAGCGGCTGTGCCCTTACAATAAATCACGATTCTTCACTCCCGAGCAGACCACAGGCTGCCTGCAACTTGAGTGCTTGACCAGTCCAAGTGCGCAGCATTAGCATGTAGCACATTTCCTGCTAAGTAGACAGGTTAGTCCACCTGCTGACCATGTGTGGGGCCACAAGGGCCCATCGTGGAGTTTCTGTTTTAGCGGGGAGCTAATTCTGTGGTGGGACACCTCAATGCCGTCTTCTCCTGACTCACAATACACACAGAGGGAGCTATGAAATCCAGCGCCGAAGCCTTGTATCCCATTAGCCAGCGGGAAGACATCTCAATGCAAAAATAGCTTCACCGCTAACATTAATCTCTGCACCAGACATAGTGTGGTTTCCCTGCTCAGGTAACGACTGCTATTATATTTAATGTGGGGGTTTTTAATGAGGCCCTCAAAAGAGTTCTGACAGCTCAAAGAGCAGCATGGAGGGTTGTGACAATGCCAGTACTGGAACATACTGCAAGACCGCAAACTCAGAAGTGTTTTTTTTTCTTAATACAATACATACTGTATACCACAGCCCCTGTGCTGATGATTCTGCATGATTCTCCCTCAGTGGTCTCACTG
Organism: Chelmon rostratus; assembly: GCF_017976325.1. Classification (NCBI taxonomy): domain Eukaryota; kingdom Metazoa; phylum Chordata; class Actinopteri; order Chaetodontiformes; family Chaetodontidae; genus Chelmon; species Chelmon rostratus. The sequence goes on along the minus strand of NC_055680.1, from coordinate 7,596,424 downwards.
AAATGCTTGACTGGAAAGTGAATGGGATCATTCCCCAGAGCAGGAGCAGCACGGCGAAGGTGTTGATTTGATACAGAAAATAAGCAGCCTATGAAGATCCTGTTTGGCTCCCTTTGAGCTGGTGAAAGAAAACACACAAGCAAGGCAGCTGTGCAGAAAATGTCAGTCTGATTTAGCGGTTGCAGGCCTCCTTAGGAACCTGGAGAACAGCATGTACTGTGTCAGAGTCAACCTATATAATAAATGTGTTGAAAATGTTTATTTCATTGCTGGCTACTTTAACATTGTAATGAACCCTACTGGTGCTTTAATAATTATAACATGTGTAGCATACAGTATATGCCTATTAATGCTTATGCTTGGAAATAAATGTCAATTTAATGCAATGTTGTGCATTTAAAAAAAACAAATGCTACAAAAAGGAGGTGGAGAGGAGGTGCTGATGATGCAGGGGTGAGTTGCAGGGGTCCATTACTATTCTGTCATAGCAGAACAATTCAACATGGCCACCGTTATGTCAGCTTAATAAAAGGCTCTTCAAGATGCACACACGTTACACAGGATGCCTGACTGACGCCTGTAGTAAATGGTTTACAGGCAATAAAGTATCAAATGTGTGTGTTATCAAAAGCTTTTTGAGGAGTTCTGACCCTCAGAGGACAAAAAGATTCATTCATGCAGTTTTAAAATAAGACTATTGGACTGAGAAATAACAAGCCCAATAAGAAGAGGACAGAGGACGGACGGACACTCTTAACCCTTCGGGTCATACAGTATGTACAGAAACAGCAGCAGAAAAACACTGACAGACCAACATGGGTTCCCACGGTGATGGCAGTGAGGGCAGAGTGACGGAGCAGGGAGGAAACACCAGATCCGGACACATCACATGTCCTTTCCTGAAACATGTGAGTTCTTCCTGCAGCACGTTTCTGCACAATGCACAGACATAATTAAATGCTGAACAAAAAGCTCGTCAGTGAAGCGCTGTGGCTGAGAAGATGCATGCTCGAGGTGCTTTTTTCCAAACCAAAATCATTTTTAAAGTCAGCACATTGGTGCAGATGCAGAACATGCAGTAGCTCTGTGATTATATAAAAGAACTGAAAAGCACTGACACGGATTTTGGTCCTGAGTCATCAGATTCTTTTCACTATTCCCCTGTGGTCCAGCATCATTGGGCCAAGCTCTGTCTTGTCCAATGAGTGAAAGAAAAAGAAGCAGCTGAGAGAGCTCAGCTGGACTCAACATTGACATAATAGCTGCGCTTTAAGACATCCACCCAGTTTTCATCTTCCATCACACCCACTTAAAGACAAAAAAGACACTTGTTTCTCTGTCCACTACCTCTACTCATGATGGATGGCCTTGGCCCGTCATTATAGCCGATTCCAGCATGTAACGCAGCCGGGAAGGTTATGTAAGAGTGTGAAACTCAAGCAAGCGAGGGTGGACGATCACGACCAGATCACGTTTTCACAGAGTGAGACAGAGTGGGTCTCCTGAAATCATCCATCTTCTCCTCCTCAGTCTTACTAACCTTAGGCACAAAAGGAGATTAACCGAATCCATCATTTAGTTTCCCACCAAGAGACACTTCCAAATGTTATCAATTACAATGAGGGGGCAGAGAAAAGTGGTCTCAGGAAACCGTCTTGGCAGGTATAGGAGTTTTAAAGATGAAGAAAAATTTAGCAACCTTATGTGGGGAAATATGAGCAAAATAAATGCATCAGGATTATATTAAATACAGCTACTCTGTTAGTGGCCAATTCTCTGCACTGGTGCAACAAGTAAAAACTACACACACACATTTAACATCGCAGTTTTGTGATAAATGCAATCAACATAAGAAGCTTTGGGTGTGATCCATTTATTTTGGGAGGCTTTAGGAGTCAAAGCATTTTGCACGTGAAATATATTCAAGGAGAGGAGAGCCATGCTAGCAACACGACTCTAGGGACATCAGTGTCAGTCGGTCAATCAGTCAGTCCACCGCTTTGGTTCAGAGTTACATATCTCAACAACAATCACATGGATTGCCTTGAAATTTCAGAAAGACACTCATGGTCCGCAGAGGATGAAGCCCAATGATTCAGGGGCAACCAGCTGATCAAAATCTTATCCAGCAGAATGTCTCAATAACTATTTGATGGATTGCAATGAAATTTGGTATATCAGTCATGTCCCCATTAGGATGCCCTCTAATGTCTTTGGTGATCCTTTGACTGTTCATATAGCGCCATAATCAGGTTTTTACTTACTTACATACTTTGGTTTGTGACTAAATACATGCAAAATCAATGAGTTTTCCCCAAAAAAAATCCCCAAAACAGCAAATGTACGCTATTCTCTGCTAACAGTCCACAATGGAATGCATAGATGTGAAAATTAGTTGTGCGGCACTTCACCTGCCAATGACAATGATTCATGAGTGTCTGAAAGCTCAATTCACTGCTCACTGTGTGTTTGTGTTTGTTATATATTACAGGGAGTAGAGCTGCAACTAATAGTTATTTTCATTGTCATTTCATTTTCATTCATTTTCAGATTATTTTCACAATTTCCAATTTTGTCCAACTAACAGTCCAAAAAACAAAGACCTTTCATTTATTATCATGAATACAAAAAAAAAAAACCCCAGCAAATCTTTAAATTTAAGCAGCTGGAACCTGCAAATGTTTGACATTTTTACTTGAAAAATGACTGGAACAATGAATGAATTATCCAACTAGCTGAGAATTGATTTTCCCAGAATTGACCAATCGTTGCAGCTCTTATAGTGAGCAGTGAGTGAGAGAAAAAGGGAGTGATTTCAAACACAGCCTTTGTGAGCATGTTAGCATTCTGATAAGCCTTTAGCTCAAATCATCGCTGTGCCAGTGTCACAGAGGTGCTCGCATGATGTACAGTCTTAATACAGCTCGTTCATATCCGTCCGCCTAGTATATTATATATCTGGTGTTAATACGGCCATACACACCACTTTAACTCTGAAAACATCACTGAGAACCATCCCTGCTGCAGAGTGAGAGTGAACGCTGCATACTATCACATTAACACAACGCTGGCAACAGTCCAACCATCAGACATGGACAGAGTCTGCAGCAGCTGCGTGACAGCTCTCCCTCACAGCCTTTCATTAGCCCGATCGATTGATTGGCCCATCTGCAGCCTCCCTCCAGCGGTGTTAAGTAGCCATGGCCGCGACTTCTATCAGTAATTAAGCTGTGTGTGATGGCGACTGTGTGAACACAAGACCCCCCGCCCTGACAAAGGCAGCTACAAAGATGGATGGTGTCATGGTGCGTATGAGCCATAACTAAGCAGTGGATTTCAATTCAGAGTTTCAGCCATAACCATATACTGCACACACACACAGACACAAACATCTGTCCTCCTTCATCATATCAATTCGCAGAAGGATTAAAATTGACAGCTGGGTGGCACAATTACAGCACAATGTTCCACACGTAGCAGGCCAACGAGTTCACTGTTCAGTACATGTGCGCTGCTGCACGACTGATTCAGAACAGCAGGGTAATTTCACACATAGAGGTGGCTGTCACTTGATGATTGATGACAACAGTTTATATGGGGTTTTGCAGAGGCGCCCCAGAACTTCTCTTTTAACTTTCCATTCAGGTGTTAGTTATTTCATTCATTATCAAGGTGAAATTAAACATTTTCCACTCTTTTCCATTACATTCAAAACCGATTTACCGTTTACTATTTTTCATGTTGTGGTTTAATGTGACATTCAACATTAAACTCTAGTTAATAAGGATTGTTAACATTTTTGTGACCACACTGCATATTTAGTCTAGCAACAAACATCTCATCAAGGAGTTCAAGTCATTTGATGAAGTTCATGCTGACCTGGGAGCTCAAACTTACCATTTTACTGGATCAGACTTCAAAAATAAACACAAACATTATCTCAAAGAAAATATTTCTGAAGTGAACTGTTCACTGCTGAAACACATATTGGAATTTCCTTACTAGTTACATGTATAGTGTCTAAAATATCAATAAACATACAATAAAAGTAATTCAGTAATTTGGGATCCACTGCCAATATGTCAGAAAAGTGTGTGTTTAATAATATTTCTGAATATTGACCTGAGGTGTAGTATATTTTGGATTTTGGTGAGTCTGGCTGGTTTGGGCTATTTTGGGGGGTCAAAAATCAAGTCACACTCTTGAATCTGGTCATTTCTCCAATTTTATCCATTTATTCAACACAATGTGCCATTATAAGCCCATGCAGGACTGACAGTGGCAATGTCCCAAACATGGATCCCATGAAATACATGCAAAGCCCTCCATGCCAGACCTCCCAGTAGACCAATCCAGTAATCGATGTTTTCTTTGAAATAGACAAAGAGCACGCCTGGCGAGCTGCTGGCCTGAATCACAACCACACATCACCGACGGCCAGAGAGACTCAACCTTGGTGGTGTTCAGCAAGGTACTGCAAAAGGATTCGTTCACTAGTATGTGAGATGGAGAGAAAAGCTGCAATCTGTGAAGACCCCGTTCTCATGCCACAGCGAGGGCCAACGAATTTGCTCCGCAGATTTTCCTAAACTGTTTTCGCCGAAATCAACATGCGCCACGAAAGCCCCGGTCCTGTCCAGAGCGCCGTCTGCGGTTACCTCTGAATTGCTGCTGCATTCCTGCTCCCAAATTAAGCCCCTCATTTATGGAGTTGCCTGACCATCAAACAATCTTAATTTCCATATTCTGTGGCATTCTCGAGTCCTGATCTCATCTGGCTGGCAGCGAGGCAAATCATGAAATGCTGCCCTGCCTGTAGCGTGGCATCTTTAACTACCCAGCCCTCCGCTCCATAATCCACACTCCATTCTTCAATTGTTTTTGCATTGCTAGAAGCCAGCTGCACACAGGGCACAACGTGGAAAGAATCTTGGATGTTAACCAGTAAGTTTTCTGCCTGTTACTTAGACCTAAACTTACTTTCAATTGCTTTCTCTTTACAGCGTGTGCATGATAGTGGCCACATCCCTCAACACTCAGGAGCTGCAGCCATGTGTATCTCCTATTAACTGATTAAAATCAATGTTGTTGATTCAGCTCTGAAGCTTGTTTATACATTTTAGAACGCAAATCATCAAATTATGGCCCTGAGGGATTTTCATTGAGAATTTGTCTGGTGATCACATTTTTACGAGCCAACATCCTCTGTAGTCTCAGAATGATACAAGACCACTGTATTTAGGATGATAAACCTATAATTGAGCTTATTACGTTAGGTGTTGGCTTCTCTCGTTTATGTCATACCCACTGATGATTATAAATGAATCTATTGAATGAGGATGTTTTTTTCTTACAGTGCAGCCGCTGTAAAGTATCTTGTAGGCATTTATGTATGTATGTCATATTGTGATAAATCTAAAAAAAAAACTGATCCAACACAAAGACAAGGGGCCTAGCAGACGCCCCCAGACATCCCCACTTGACTCGACATTCTTCTGCAGCCAAATGAACCACATCATCATCTTCGCTCTGACAGACGAGTTGGGGAAACCCAGCGATTTGTCTAGGGTCCTCGAAACATGACAATCACCCCGAGGAGCTAGATCAGAGGCAACAATGTATTCCCCACAGGTCTACGATGACTCAGTCAACATAATGTGACAGCTTAATGCCGGCCATCCATTGTCTTTTCAATATGTAGAGATTCCAGAGGGTGCAATTATCCCAGAAGATTGACAGACAGCAACCTTTAAAGGTGCTCTAAAAGGAGCAGAAAAAAATCTCTCAGTGAAGGTCATTCTTCTATCAAGACGATCCTAAAAAAATGCATTTCAGCATGATCAACATGCAGAAACCGAGTGTCTTGCAGCTTGGTAGTCGACGCCAATGACGGAGGATGATTGCCAAGACTTGTGACAATGAGAGCACGTCGAGAAAAATAATTCAAACATCCCTGTCATGCTTGTGTAATTGCCGGCGAGAGGGAGCGGTTTGATGAATGACGTCCCTGACATCTGGGACGCAGCCAAAGTGGCATTTGAAGGGGAAGAGGGGGGTTGCTGGGTGGGTGAGGGGGTTGAGTTGGCACATTGCATCCTCCACATTCCCTTTGTATTAAAGAGACAGATCGGAGGCGCCATTTGAACTCTTAAACACGCCATGGGAGATTTATCTGACACCATGTGTGAGTCCACTATGGGGTTCCTGTTTGTCTAACTTTATGTCCTGTATGCGCCTGTGTGTCCTCGTCTGTCTGTGCAATTATGTGAGTCCACAGTAATATTCCTATGCAGTTTTGTTTGCATTCTAATTTTGTCACGTTTTCCTCAGAATTTGCTGCTTGCATTTACACATGTGTGCAAATTCCAGGAATTTCTGTATGTTTATTGTATTTGAAGCATGGCAGGTCACTCCCATACAGTGGGAGCGACAGCGAGAGACGGCGTATCACATGTTTGTTTTTGCATTAGGGCTCCCTGCGGGCCCGGCCGACAGGCGCTCTGTTATCTCAGGAAAATCATTTAGCTCCAAAGCAACAGCGGAGCCAAAAGTAGCTTCTCCTGCTGTCCTCCACAGTCAGTTTAAATATATTACGAGGACACACCGGTTCATCGGAAATGGAAAGATTCAGTTGTCAGGGTGTTACTGTGCTGATCTCATCCACACTATTGAAGAAATTCTTTCCCAAACAAACTATTGTTAGTTAAGATAACACTTAACTTGTCCCAACAGTGGTGCAGTCAGAGTGGCGGTTTCCAAATATGTGGGGAGAATTACTCAGCATTCTTGCATTAATGGTTGTTCCTCTGTGCATCCAACTTAGTCTGTCAGTTTGGCTAATTTTAAGGGTTTGGCCTTGAATGTAGTTTTACTGCAATGTGATTTGTACATGCAAAATATGTTGCCTTCTAGTACAAGGCACACTGCAGACACTGACTATTTAATGTGGTTTGTGTGTGTTTGTTGCTGGAGTCAGATACTTGTGGTGATATTCTCTACCCAACATTTAAGGAGAAAGTTAGACTAAGAATCAAGGTTGCAGCCATTAAAATGTCAGCGCATGTCTGCAGCATGAGCAGCCTCTCGTCTTGTCAAGCTGATGGCAACGTGATAGTCCTGCCCTTTCTTTGTCTGCTGCCTTTGTTCTCCTAGAACGAGGCAGGGAGCAGGCTTTTGTCTGCAGACGCTGGTAAACAGATCAAATGAACATCAGCTACACACAGAGAGACAAAGCTGGACACAATTGATCTCCCATTTAATGACTTCGTCAGGTGAGTGGGGTTGCAGCTTCCAAGCTTGTAAGTTCAGCTTGTGAGCCATTTCGAATGGGAATCTGTGCAATCTGTGCAAATTCAGTTTATAGCACCACTTCTTAACTTCCTAGTTTTGGCCATTGTTTCTGTTGGTCATGATAACAGTGTACTCACTAAAGTAATTTCTGACATCTGTGCAACTTTGCTACAAAGTAGACCAGACAAGCCAACAGTCAGATTACTTCAAGCTGCTCTAATCAGTGTATTTATATTGACAATGCATCAATTGAGTGTGTCAAAGGACTTGCTCATGAACCCACAGATGATTATCATCCAACTTTGTGGTTCCCCTCAGCTCCTTGGAGCATTTTAGCATCTTTTGGCTCACTGTTTTGGCTTTACCGCCAATAAACTTCACACTGAGACTCAGTCTCACAGCTCTCATGAGCATCGTTTAAAGCAGCAAAAAGCTCAGACAAACCCGCTTTTAGCTACCTGCTCGCCAGTGAGCATCGTGGAGCCATGTGAGAAATGCAACTCCAGATGAACGCTGGTGTTGCTAGATGAATGCTTGCTAAAATGTAAACATTAATAGGTGATAAAATGTTAATGTTTGCAAGTGAGTGCAGCCTTAATGTTGGTAATTAAGGCTCACCTTTGTTTAAAAATGGTCTGATCGTCTGACTTCTTCTGTTTCTTGTCCTTTTTTGCAATACGTTGCTGTGTACCTGAGCTGAACATAGTTGAATACACAGTAACTGACATGATGGAGAAATCTACACAAATAAGAACAGAATTGGAACAAAGCGGAATGATCCTTTATGGGATGACCTGAAGCACCACGGGTCATTGGAGGTAACATAACTGGCCGGGAGCTTATGTTCATATGGGCTGGACCCTCCTGACAAAAAACATTTTTTTGCCCACTGTCTGTGTCGACTGGCCGACGATCGAGTGGCTCGCATCCCCTCCTTGTTGACTTTGGTGGTTCTCCTTCAAACAAAACGGATACCGACTGTCACGCCAGAGGTTTGGGGTAGAAAAATGAGCAAGAGGCTGAGAAATTAAGCTGACAAGCAGGGGAATGTTCACACGAGGGAAATATAGAAGAGAGTGAAGCCACAGTGGTGCGTTTGTCAGCCTTGTTCAGCCTGGCAGCGCAGCTCATATGTGCCGAGGAAGGTGGCTGAATATGCGCTACTGAAATGAAACGAGAAAAAAAAAATCAAGGCAAGGAAAATAATTGGATTTGGCTCAGGCTGAACGTGAGTGTGTGCTCAGCAATGTGGCTGTGTTTGCACAGCTGGAGCGCGTGCCCAGGGTCATCTCAGCAGGGAGCAGGGTTTGGCACTCCCGGGCACATCGACAGTACAAGCCTGCTGAAGAATCACTGGGCGCCTCCCTCTCCCTGTCAGGCAGCAGGCTCACAGAGGAGCCTACTGACGAAACACCATTTCAGCTCTGGGGAGGCATTCTTATCGACTGTGGGGGCAGACTGACCTGGCTCTTGTGCTGTTCTGGCATAATCAAAATACATAAAACAGACAATTTTTGGTTGCTATCATGTCACACCATGTTACTAAGCCTGTTCCATTGGGCACAAATGAACTATGAGTCTTTCTTTTGAACAATGAGTGCAGACAGAAACAGCCTTGATGATATTACTGGATTTATACCCTCCCCTAAGAGCAACTATAGTTCCAATTCTCAATAGGACGAACTTGACAGGCTAGCTGGCTAAGGCAGGTAAACTTTGCCCTATGAGATGAGGGATCCATCTCTTAAAACTTGCTGGCTGCAGCTTCAGTTTGTATAAGAAATGTAATTCTTTCAGAGCGAAGAGCAAACCCCTGATGGCATGAAACCTAAGAGCGTCCAAGTGGTTGGAAGCTGTCTCTCAGCAGCGCTAAAGCCTACACAAGCTGAGGCACAGAACCGAGGTTTATTGTCAGGAGGAAACGGTATGACATGAGTGCGCGATGCATCTGCGCAAGCTGCGCCCTCCATTCTGCAAAAATACACGGTTCTGCAGAGATAGATCATGCTCCACTTACAGTGCTAACACACGCAAAGACGGGAGGATATCACATAAATCATTTAGTTTAGCTTGTGTTACCTACAGACAGTCAGAAGTCGAAAATCTCCGGTTAAATAGTACAGTATGAATGTGCACCAGGGAGATGCAGCTACCAGGGCCTAAAAACTGAAAATCAGCGGGTCCATTGAGTTTTGGACTGCACACAATGGCAGAACAGATAACAGTATCTCTAAAATGAATGGAATAGTGTTACATCCCACCATAACAACTCATCTACTTATGGAAATATAATACCATGCTTCTTATCAAAGACATTTAGGCCACCTAAATACCTGAAAAGCTTTGTTACAGACAACCTCAGAGTTACGGGCAGAGTACTTTAAATACTAGTGACATGTGAGATGCTAAAACCCAACAGTGGCATCCTCAACTCCATTGTGATAAAGATTGTCCGGCCATGAAAGGGTTTCTTTTTTTTCTTACATTGAGAAAGTGGCTTTCAAAAGGCACACACCCCTCTTAGAAATTCCTGACAGAATTGACTTGCTCTGGCATCTTGAGTTTCAATCTGATAGCTCCAAAATTGCTTCTGCAACCAAAACCTTCAAAATGTGGTCCAGGCAGCCCTTCCATTGTTGCTGGCGTGTGTAACAGAGATGGCTTCACATTCTGCGGGTTTCACGTCGGCCACAGATATCCAGGTGACACAGACAGATCCTGAGGGTATATCTCAAGTCAGGTGAAACCAATGAAAACTTCAAGTACAGCTTTATAGCAATCTGGTACTGCTACCAAACACCCATGTGTGCTTTGGAACAAGGGCATGACCTCTACAAAAACCTTCATTGCCACAAATCAGCATACAAGCCAGCCTTTTTGTTTGCTTCCTTGTCTCGAATTTTACCTTGATTATGGTTTGGACTTTTTTCCAAATGAAAAGACAATGCACAGCTTTTCAATAATGCCAAGAAATCATGGTATCCCAATAAGTTGCATTTGGCAAAGTAAATTGATATTGATACAGGTGGCCTCTTGAGCTGAACGATAGCAGTTCCAATAACACATCCCCTTGGCAACTGAACAGGCTGCCCTTGGCCCGGGCTCTCCATTTCTGTTTCCAAGGATTAGAAAACCAACTGGACCCCTGAGATTACCCTGGTGCCCGTAAATGTGATGCCTCTAGCAGGTGGACAGGTAGTGAGAACTCTGTTAATCTTTAAGAGTTAGGTGGGCAGGAAGAAGGGAATTATGGGTCAGGGAAAGGACAGAGAAGTGAAGACATGTGCTGGGCTGGTGGGGCGTCTTGTGAGTGACGGCAGCATTATCGGCTAAAGTGATGATGGTGGGGGAATGTGTTCCATCGCTTGTCCTACTTTGCTCTTCATGTTTTATTAATTTCTGAGACTGTTACAGAACTCAGAACTACACATTGTACTATGTAAATCTAACTTGTCATCAGTGTGAATTTTGACAGGAAACTGGACCAAAAAATGCTCAATGATTAACTTTTTGTCAAGAGTTAAACAGAACAAAATTAACTTTAAACACATTAAAACTTTGATGAAATGTAATAACATTTCCTATTAAATAATGAAAACAACATGAAAACGTTTAAGATGGCTGATGCTTGTCCTGTTTGGACTTTGAGCTAGCTAGCTAGCTAATGTTAGCAGGTCTTGGAAGAACAAAACAGCCCGAACAAACCTCAAAAACATTCAAGCCAGCCCGCCATCATTTATGAAAAGGTGAGCTAACATTAATGAACCATTAAGGGCTGTGTAATGTAATGCTATAGTGCTGCTTTCAGTTGGCGGTCTTACATGTGAATGAAAATAACATGAAAATGCAAAAGAAGAATGAATTTAGATGCTTGTCCTGTTTGAGATAGCTAGTTGGGTAACATTAGTCGGTCTTGGAAGAAAGGAGGTCACAGATTTACAGACTATACACATCCATATCCCACTACGAACTAAACAAGAGACGGCAAAAAAAAAACAACCCGGACAAACCACAAAAACATTCAAGCTAACATTGCTAGCATTTATGACAGCAAGGTTTGCTAACGTTAATGAGACATTGTCAAGAGTAATGGATGTAATGCTAGCGGTACTTTCAGTTGCTGGTCTTACATGCTAATAGGCTATTGAACTTGACAAAAGTTGGAGGAAGATCTCCTCGGTTTCGCTGATGATGGCTTCTACCTGAAGCACGTTCATTTTTTGCCCACAATAAATAAGACTAATTATCCGTGAGTACTCGCGTTCTGTTTGTTTTGATCCCGGTTTTTGTTGACTAAAACTAATTAAAAAGTTTAAAAGCTAGCTTTCATTATACATTTGTTCTCCATCAAATAGCCTAACTAGCACCTTGTAAAGTTAATGTAATGTTGTATGAGGTCTTGAGCGTCTGAGCTTGGTTTTAACTGGACTCGTCTTTTGCCTTTGCGGAAAAACAACCAAAACATTCAAATTTCCCAAAGCACGACTTGAGCTTTTGGTACCTTTTTAAAACGATTTTGCAGGTTATTTTCCTTCTAAATTTTAACATCGCTCTCTCCTCTTGTCCATTTCGATCAACAGCAGAAACAGTAATAAACCATTTATGGCGTGAAAACTCATTTAAAACACATATTCAGTGGTCACATTCTCTTGGATGAGGAGCTCAATAAATCTAAGAGTTATAAAATGTTTTCCATCCGATGAAAAAGAACACATTAATAAACTGGATTGAGTTTGGCACAACAAGATGGGATATTTTCAGGTTCTGGTTTCTGAATTTTTAAACATTATTAAGTGGGAAACCTGTTATTATTTCAGGACTGCACAACTGTGTGTGCTGCTTCATATACATATACATATGCTTTATACACACTTAACTTCCGATTTTAAGGCTGTGTGTTTCATATTGTTCATTGTTTCTGTTACACTTGTTGCCTGACCCCTGGTACCAGAGTAAATGTTACTTTAAGAGGGATAGAAGATAATTACTGCCACAGAGCAGTTGACCAAGTGTTGCTGATGAAGTAAGAGAGGATGGAAGCACAAACGGCCGTGCACACAGCAGCACCATGACAACAGCTGGGTGTGCCTGCTATTAATGAGACACAAGTGGTGGATCTGCCCTGATTCTCTTGCGTCATTCAGATAGCTGGGGCATGCAAGTTCAGTGTGGCTCCGGGAGCCAAGCTGCCTTCTTGGGTACAGTAAAAGCCCTTGACTTGCACAGCTGGATCCAACAGTCTGACCGACATAACCTTTGACATATCCGACACTGATTGGCAGTCACAAGGTCCAACCCACATGGGAGTTCTGCAGTCCTGTGCATGTGTGTATGTGATTAGTGGGTTCATTTGCACTGTTAAATCTGGGAAATAACTGGCCAAGCCTCAGCAACAACCTGGATTAGTGCAGCGGAAAGAAAAGCAATCCATCCACTGCTCTGGATCATCACACATCACAAGCAGGGAAATGTCCTTCCAAAGTTATCTCAACAGTTTGAAACACTGTCAGTAACTTGCTCAATGCAGAGAGGGGGTACAATCAGATCCTATGGTAAAATTAGGTTGCAAAGTTTGTTGAAGTGCACAAAAATGAGGCGTAAAATAAGCATGAACGCTCGTCACCCTCTTTGGAATAAAAAACACACTTGAGAATGTGCTTACCTCTGTGTGTCTTTTCCTCTCACTGTGGTGGAGGAAATCATCTTGCCCTCAGTGGCTCTGATTGACAACTTCACTCTGCGCCGCACTGCAGAGGAAGTGGCAACCTAGAGGGTGGCGTCCCTGCAGGGCGTGCACGCACACCTATGGCCTATGCACATTCACGCATTGGTCATCTGTCTCCCCCTTTCTCCCTTACGCTCTCTCTGAGTTTGACCTATGAGGAGCAGGAAGCCTGGGAGCTGAAGTAGGCCAGGAAAAGGGAGAGGCTGTGGATGAACCCCTGGACCCAGGAGCAGGGCTCAGCAGGAGCTAAGTGAGTCAGCCAGTGGGCATGCAAGGCCACACTGAGAAGCTAAGCCTACACTGCTATGCGTGTACAGGAAATGAAACAGGGCTTTATGATGTAAATATATCTTTACGCTGCTCGCTGGGCTTTCTTAATAAGCACAAACAAACTGAGACATAAATCAAATATGTCAAGAAGATAAAAATACAGACAATAAAATGAAAAGATAGACGCGTAAGCTCACACTTGCATATTTACTTTCAGAGCGAACCCAAAGATAGCGGCATGTAGGAGCAAGAATCACCTAAGGGTGCACTACACCCACACATGGATGCACGGATAAAAGTTTTGAAAAAAAGCTAAAAGTTGGAGACAAGCGAGACATTTTTGGCACACATTGTTGAACATGAACCTACATCCTCAGCTGCACCTTAAGGCAGTGTGTCTGCCTTACACACCTGCACACAGCAGCAGGTCAGGTTACTTAACAGCTGGCACTACATGCAAACAGTGACTTTATACCTCGGCTAAACACTCTTTGATTAGCACTTTTACTTTTTAAATCCCTAAAATGCAACAAAGAACAGCTCCACCCGACTGCATTGCAACACTTTGGTAGCTGTCTGTCAGTATCACAGTGGTCTGTAAACCTAAATGTTTAGTTAGCATTGCCCAATTCCACATCTGTTATATAAATTAGCGGCCTGCAAGCTCAGTCTGGTTTTAAGGAAAATATTCCCCTGCAAAAATATTTGTTGTCATCATAGATTAAGCCACCGCAATTACAACCACATATTGTAATATTAACACTGGGCAACTGAGCATCTTTCAATATGAGGCGAGAGACTGGCATTTTGTTAGCTTTGGGCAAACGCAATAAATTCCAGGCCTGTTATGCAAAAAAGGCCCGTTGCCAGCTACATTTAGGTGGAACTCTTAACACACTCAGACAAAATGCTGAGCTGATTGATCGACCAACTGTCGTGAAGTTGGCTTCTGATTAACATGTTGTGCGCTATGGGAAAATGAACAAGCCAATTTTTACAGATTTATTCCAGCTGCATTATCCAGTTTGTATTATAAAGGCTTTATGTCACCTCTTCTGGACACACGGTCATATTTGTCTTCTCTCTGCAGTCTGCAGAGCCTTTGAGGCAGTTCAAGTAAAACACAACGGGACTCAAACATGAAAGTAATCCAGGTCCAATTCACAGGTCCAATGTAGTGTGATAAATGTCAGCCTAGCATGCAAAACACTGCCAGGATTATTTTCAGAATCATTCATCACGTGTCTGACTAGACCGAACAGTCACGGAGGAGATGTACTGCAGTAAATGCAGCACAAAATGACTTCCATTTGGCCATTATCAAGTTTAATAAACATGCAGGAACTGTGTGTTTGAGGGACTCAGATCAATGGGCCATAAACCGAGTTCACCACTCCCTCTTCTTCTCCTTTCACATAATGTGTGTGAAGTTCGAGATCAGATAACATCAGGACATTAGTCATCACACTCTGTGGATAGATGTTTCACTCTTAGTAAAGATGTCTACTAACCATTTGTTTCTCTCTTACAGGACATTTGTTGTGCAACTTTACTGTAAAAAATGTTTTTAAGAATGCATCTTTGACATGTGAGGGTCTGTAAGGATGGCAGTATTGCTTTAAGACTAATGAGATCCCTCTGCGGTGTAAATCAAGCTTGCATTGACATTGATGAATAACCTACACCTTCAGATAACAGGTTAACACCACTGTATGGTGGCATCAGTGCGTTTCTAACGGCGTTCACTGCTTCCGCTACCTTCTACTACGCATTTTCTGCTGTCAGTTTGATAAACCGTTATTTCAAGTTGACGGTCTGTAAAATTGCGCTTCTTCTTCAACTGCTTCTTAAATGCTCTCGCCATTTCTCCACAAAACTGAACTAAAAGCTGACCCTTTTATACGCAAACCAGGCAACTGGGGGTGTGTTTGAAGCCATTTCTAGGAAACTGTGGGGATGGTCAGAAGGCTCGTGCACGTGCACACCATGCCAGGATGATTGAGATAAAATACGTAGTATTGTGGGGTTTTGTAAATCTGGCGAAAGGCTGCCTTTGCATCCTTCCTGTTTTGTGTGTGCACAGATTCTGCATCCGAGCTTAATACATGTGATCCCCTCATGTAGCCGTGACAACTTACTGGTGAGGATTACTACCTCCAAACTGATCCAACCATCCATCAAAACTAGCTAACCCCCTCATGTCAAACTAACAGCATTACTGGGTGTAGTAAATGTACATGGATTTACTAAAATCAACATTCTTTCGCTCTGATTATCATCTGTCTTTCCCTCCATCACTTCCTCAACATGCACCCCCCCTAAAAACAGAGAAAATCTTGCGGGCTGTGCATACTTGGCACAGACTTGGTTCCCTCTGATCATGTAATGATTTGCCCGTAACGATTACTCTCTCATGCGATGATGGAGCGGTTTGTACCTGTCCCGCGCAGAGCTGCAGCCAGACGCATTCCTGCTGCGCCCTCCTGCCAATCAACGTCTCGCGCTGACACACACGCATCTCTCACCAGCACGCAAATGGCTCCCGCTCGCTCTTTTGCGCTAATGCTCACAAACAGGGCCTGCGAGTCAGTCAAAACATCCCTGTTTTCCCTCCGTGTCACTCAAAACTCGGCGAGCCCCTCACTCATTCCATCCCGCATTAACAAAACAAGTCAGCATCAGACTGAACGTCTCTCAGCTCACCTCAGGCATTATGTCACCTTGCTGCGCATTCGGACGACATGGTTTCCTGAAGTTTGAGCAACATCCACTTGCGCTGCGTGATGTTAAAACGATGCGGCGTGCACCTGGAGATTTTACTGCATGAAATATTGAGTGTGACAGATGAAGAGACAGATGTTTCCCTGCAGGTTTATCAAATGAGATTTTATTCCTTGAAGTCAGGGGTAAGAATCACTGATTTCACTGATCTTCCACTCTGGGTGAAACTTTAGAGAGAATAATCTTTACTTATAAACTACTTTAACTAAGATAGAGTAACTAAGAGGTGAAAACCTCAGACAAATTACAGCTAGGATGAAAACACAAACCACCAAATCTGCTGAAAAGCTAAATACTCCGCAGTCTTGCTTCTGTTTAGTTCTGCTCAGCCAAACATATTAAACAAAGCTGTTTCACAATGACACACTTTTATCATAAATTTTTAAGTAAGTTTTGAAGAAAATGGTTTTCATTGGTTTCAGCTTCTCAAACTTTCCTGTTTTTCTCCTTTAAAAATGTAAGCTTTGCACTTTGTGCTGTCAGCCGGACACAACACGAGGTTGTCTTGTTGGTTTCTTTTGACATTTTCCAGACAAAATAAATAATCCATGAATAAAAAATAATCAATATGATGAAAATAATTAGGCACAGGCTAATCTGAGGGGTAACGAGTTTATTAACTGGGCAGGAAAAAGTAATTTTCTGTTACTCATATTTAGCTTTTACTTTTTCTAGTGAGGTACTAAATAGTTTCACCTCTTAGAATCATTATATTGCTCTTGAGAAGGAAAGATCTCAGAGGTTTACAGGTGAAAAGAATCATTTCAAGTCAAATGATGAGGGATGGAGCTACTTTTAACTATTTTTTACACTTTTATAGTTGAATCTACACAAATGCATTGTGTGTTATAAACTGATGGTAAAATCTGAATGACTAAAGTAGCCTGTCGCTAAATCTGTCAGCTAAATGTTTTTCAGTCGCACATTTCCCTCTTTAATTTTATTTTTAACGTATCTCTCTGTTCATTGGTGCATCATATTTTGACAGCTGTCATCTGTCAGGCTTCTCTCAGATTTAGGTGCAGAGTGTGTTGAGAGACCTTGGACCCTGGTTTCACCTGCCCTGCACCGTCCTCTCAGCTCGTCCACAGGCTGTCCACCTGTCTCTCTCTCTGTCAGTCCATCTGTCTCTCAGCAGTGAGCTGACATGATCTGAACACACAGTTCAGGAGCTCTCATGCTGAGTTGAGGATCCAGTATCTGTCATAGCATCTGTGTGGCTTCACAGGCCACCTGGTCACCACAATCCCAACTATTCCAGCTATGAAGCAAATCACGCTGAGATGAGAGAAGAAACTGCACCGGTAACACAAAAGGCCTCATTTAAAAGCGCATTACGTCGCGCTGATGTGAAGGCAGAGCGGGGAAAATGAAGGATGAGTGACGTGCTCAATGTCAAATGTGCACTTTTCCAGGTCGTGGTTGCCAAATACTTTTCAAGCTACATACCTGTCATCAGGGAGACAGCAGGAGAGGAGGGGAGGGGGAGCGCTGAGAGGATTCGGACGACGCAGATTCGCGACAGATTCAAACAGGCTGGGGGCATCAGAGACTTTTTTTTTTTTTTTTTGCATGCGGTGCACACCCGCCCCCCTCCCCGTGAGCTCGCAGCGAGGCACCAGTCTCGATGACGTCATCACACAGAGGTATGCTGGGACAGAATTTCACAGTGGCGCTCCAAATGCAACACCACTGCGAGACAAAGGCCATCAGCGAGCCAAGAGACAGAAAACAACTGTGACCTGCGGGTGCATTTTTCTCATAGGGGTAATTATTTTCAGAGGTCAAACATCAATCATTGCACAACATACGGAAAACAAGACTGCGCAGGCCTTTTGAGAGCATAAAAGCTTAAATAAAGGTCATTTAAAGTTTACGGTTAAGTTCACCCTTAGTTCAGATCTGCCTTGAGAGTCAAAACACTGCCTCTTCATGCAGGAGCTTCCTGGTTTGAGTAGATAACACATGCATGTTTATAATAACGATCAAACATATTTCAGATTTTTTTTCTGCCTGCACGATGACAGATCTCCTGCCATTACCGCTTATTTTAAAGTAATTTAAAGCTCCCTTTATTTCCCATGACCTCCCACCTACAACCTGACACTCGTACAAATAACACATAAACATGCTTAAGATAACACTTTATACTTTACACACACATGCTCCAAGACCACACAGATTTCCCAGGCAGGGGCTTCCTCAAAGGGCAGACCCAAGCCCCCTCACAGGGGCCAGTAGGTTTGTTCTGCGGCCACTCTACATCTGTGCTGTGTCACTGCTCACCCGCAAGAGTGTGTGAGAAAGAAGTGCACTTCATGGAGGGCACCGTGGTCTAGCTAATCCCCGTGAGCAGCCTGGGAATGGTCCAATGGTCACACACCACACTCAGCAGTCACAAGACTACAAACACACACTCACACACACCTTTGGCGGAAACTAACAAAGCACACTTACTCAAATAATTCACTCAAGTGCAATCGTGAAGAACTTGCACTCGAGTGTTTCCATTTTCTGCTACTTCTCCTGTGGATGCTGAAGGAATAGTTCAACATTTTTAGAAAAGAAATCTGTTCACTTTCTTGCTGTCACCTCGAGGTTGCCAGCAAAGACTCCAGGAAGTCACCGCTCCCAGCCAGGAAATAGTCCCACACATAATCCCTCATAAAACCACAACTTCACGTTCTGATGCAACACGTTAATTCATCAGCTTCAGAGTGGCTGGAAGGCGTTTTTTTTTTTAACCTTTCGACAGAACCAGGCTAGCTATATCTCCCTGTTTTCAGCCTTTATGCTAAGCTAAGCTAATTGACTGCTGGCTGTAGCCATACACAGTATTCAGCAGTGGCAGTGGTAGTGATCTTACTTTGAGCTATAATTTACAGCTGAGCATGTCCATAACCGTCACAATGTCATCCAACACAAGAACTGTGAGCTTTTATCCTCCACATGCACGCACAACATGTGCATACATTGCTCCTGAGAATCCCAGGTGCATACAGTGTTTGAACTCCATATGGAGAAGGCCATAAATAGTATTAACTCTGTCCAGACTCATGATATATGTAGTGAAAAGGAAGTTCTCACTATATTAACATGTATGATTGAGATGAGAAACATTCTGTCTTCACTTTTTCTTACAGAGGCCTGATCGTGAGCTTCATCACATGGTGCAACAACAATCACCAGCAGCTCAATATCAGCAGAACCGATGAGCGTGTGGTGGACTACAGAGCTACAAGTGGCTGTTGCTGCACCACCCAAGTCTACATGGACACATTTACTGGAAGATCCACACGCTATTCACACATCTACATGCGTGATCACGTGCTCATCGATCCACTCCCGTGGGCGTGCGCATAGTAATCCTGATAGCACATCATTTGTAAAGGGCTCTCCAGTGTTTAGTCGTGGCGGCCCAGCGTTTACTCAAAGCACATGTGGCCACGGGGGGAAACAGATGTGAGAACACCAGAGAGCATCATTAGCCTCGCAAACATTCAGCGCAGCCAGCCGCAGAGACCCTGTCAGACACCACCGCTGCAGACCCTCGTTCAATCATGTTTCCACTGGATTTAGCTGTCCATCCTTGCACATAACCTGTATGGCCCTCACATGTAGCCTCACTTTTCCAGAACGAGTGAGGTCAGCGAGAGAGATAGCAACTGGTCTTGCATTTGTTTTTCATGCCTGTCAACCAGTCAGTAGATCTGGACTCACTGCATCTCCACTTTCTCAAAGAAGCTACAGTTGAATATTTATGTTTCACCTTCCAACTTTGTGCTGGTGGCTTTGCTCCGCATTACTCCTGCTTGGCCTTTTGCAATCCGCACATGCCTCATGCAGCTCTTCCACTCTCACTCCATCAATATGACTCAGTTTTTTTTTTTCCATTTCAACAGACATGTCTGTGTCTGTGTGTGTCCCCTTCTCCTCTTGCTCTCGCCTGAAACCACATCAACATCACTCCATTAATATCCCACTATTCCTTTGTATCATCTAACGTGGCACTCACCGTCTATCGTTGCCTCTCCAGGTCTATGACGGTTTTGTTATGCTTTACTGTACTTTATTTAACCCTGGTCACTGACAAAGATGTTATTCAATTTCATTTGTTTTCACCTGCTACATCTGGCGAAAGTCTTGGCTTTGACCTGAATGTCACATTATTTTTAATATTAACACATCAATTCTTATGACCTCATTTTACTGGCAAAAATGCACGTCTTTCCTTTAGTCCTCTAACTTGACACCATTGCTAAAAGGGCTAAAGCATAATCACTTTCTCTTGTCCTGTGCCTCTCTTTCTCTTCCATTCTTGACCTTTTTCCCCTCTTCCTTCTTGCTTTCCTTCCCTCTGCAGTGTCCGATCTGGCTTCTTCCTCCCTCTTGACGATCCTCCCCGTTGCTGTTTCAACACACACACCTCCTACCTGACCTCCCCTCTAATTAGGCGTCACAAGAGGGGCCCGAGCGCTCCCTCTCCCCTCTCGTTAGCACCACTCCCCGGCACTCCCGCTGCAATCCCACCCTGGGACGGATCTGGGGTCAAGGCCGGGGCAGAGCAGAACAGACAGACCTGCGGCAGACGCATGTGCTCCAGGCGAGGAAGAGGAGCTCGACTGCAAGGTTGTGGGGCTTTTCGGATTGGCTGTGGGTGAAAAATGTGCAGGCCAGATGATGCACGGAGAGGCCCCGGCTGCTGCAAATGAAGTTCGAGCCGGTGTCCAGGAACACACAACAGGATAAAACAACAACGCTCAATCAGGCTGATGGAGGGGACGCGGGCAGATGGAGCCCAAGATGTTTCATCAGAGGAACAGGATGCCAGAGGCTCGGCTTTCAAGCTCGGCAATGACAAATAAACCTCAGAAGAAGGGGCAAATACATTCACAAGGGGCTCCAGAGGAAACAGAGAGGGGACGGAGGGCGGCCACCTGCAAAATCACAATAGAGCTGACAATCTGTGATGGGCGTGGGAGCTCCAGAGGCCACCGCTGCTGAACTGGACACAAAAAGTCCTTCTGCTGTAATGTTGCCATCTGCTGGCAGATCTTTATCAGTGCGTGACAGCAGCCTGATATAAAATCAGAGTTTGTCAGTGTGTGTGGCACAATGAGACATATACGATTTCTTCTGAGCCACACAAAACCACAAAAAACTCATTATGCTTTTTGATATTGCAGTCTGAACAACGTGCCCTCTCGCACACACTCCGGCATCACACTGCAACACGACTCCAGCGAGTTATGCCATTTACTGGCACGGGCCGCGTTGGGCAGTCAGTCACAGCGTGTTATTAGAACTTGGCATGAAGTGATTGAAAGGAAAACAACACTATCAAGTTCCAGGAGATTTTGAAGGGGAAACGGCAAAAGCCATATTCTCCGTTCCACATCTTTTCAATTTTCACATGGCCTGGATTGTTAATCAACTGCTGATGTTGCTGAAGCGGTTTGACATTTTGGGAGATAGCCTATTTTGCTTTCATGCTGAGAATTCGATGAGAGGATCGATACCACTCTTGTGTCTGTATGCTCAGTGTGAAGCTGGAGCCAGGAGACAGTTAGCTTAGCATAAAGAGTAAAAGCAGAGGGAAACAGCTAGCCTGGCTCTGTCCTATGGTAGGAAAAATCTGCCTAGCAGCACCTCAAAACATTGACTAATTAACTTGTGAAATTGCATTTGTTTAATCCATACCTGTTTCCTCCTGTAGCCTTTATGCTAAGCTAACCATCCCCTAGCTTCATATTTAGCCTACAGACATGAGACTGGGATCAATTTTCTCATCTAACTCTTTGCCAGAAATCAAATAAGCATATTTCCCAAGATGTCAAAATATTAATTTCACTAACAATGAGCTTCCAAAGCTCAAGACAAAAGCGCTCAGTCAGCGCTCGTTTATCTGCTGCTTCACTCGCAGCGTCTGTCATCACTGGGATTGTCAAAAAAAAGTGGAAACAGTCATCTTTAAAATACAATACCAGAGACAAGCTCACCATCCGGAACAGCTAGCCAGGTCTAATTTTATATATTCTTCTCAGGCCATGCCACGTTTGCCTGGGGATTCTGTATTTCTACAATGGCTTCTTTGAACTGAAGGATTCAGATTCAAATACAAATTGGACATGAGTGCTAGACTTGAGCCTAGCTATTGCTTTACTGTGAATACTATTGAAACTGAACTTTCTTTGGGACTCAACATCCAATAAGAGCTGCCATGTCTTGTTCTGTTCTGCAGGACTTTTCCTTCATTGGCCCACTGAGGATGGTGTGAAGCTACTTCCTTTTGGCCCGGCTCTACAGGGATGAATGCCTGCTCTCTTGATTTCCAGTACTGGAAGAGCAGCATCCCGGTACACCTGAGTAGGACACACAGGAAATAGTGCTACTGTGCCAGGAACACTGAGAGCACTGCACGCAAAGCGAAAACATTTTGCGGGTACCTTGGAAATTTATGCAAACATGAGTCCCGGTAAATTCTGGCCTCGGATTGAGAGTAATGTTGCACACACACACACACACACACTTCAGCACTTCCACACTAAGCAAGCCTCAGTCTCACTCCACAGATTAAGCCCAGATGGGAACAATGAGATGAGTATGAAGGCTTTTGCAGCGTAACTGAAAACATTTGGTTTTGTTAACGCACTCCAAAAACTTGCTCCATCCATCCATCACTGGCCAGATGTTCTCTGAAGCCCTTTCCTTTACTCCTCAAGTGGGACCAATCCCTCTCAAAATTAAATCACTTCCCATTCCACTTGCGTCCACAACAAAGGCACTCATGAAAGCTAATTGGATGCTTTGTGGTCTTTATGATGAAGCAATCAAGCCGAGGAGCGTGTTTCGGGGAACAAGCGATGTTGTTGTTGACGGATGATCACTTGGGACCGTTTCCACGCCTTGACCCCACTTAATCCTGCCATTAGACCCCAAAGCTTCCCCATCCTGAGGACTTCAATACACCCTGCTCGCCGCATTAAGACTCTGAGAGGGACCATTTCCTTGAATAAACATCAAAATCTGCTGCTTTTGAGGCCAATTTCCTTTTGAATTCCAGCTGAGTAATTAGAAGAAAGGCATGTAGTGAAGTGAGCGTGGCGGCCATACACTGTGATGAAGTCTGGCAGCTGATCCCATCACATGTCAAAAACCATTAACCTTGTCGCTTAACAGTAGCTCTAAAAAGGAGAGCCATTTCATCCACTTCAATCGAGATATCTGTAGTCGAGTTTCATCTGAAGCAAACTTTTGAAATGTCAAAAACAGGAAAAAGAAAAGAAAATGCAAATTAGGTGCGTTTCCATCGACTGGTTTGGAGCAAATAAACAACTGTACACGAAGCGTAGTTTCTTCAGAAGCTGGCGCCATAAGCTACGTTATGCATGGCTGTAATAAACAGAGTTGAAGAAGAGGTGGTGAACCGGACACAGCACCAGCTGTTTCCCGACCACCAAAAATCCTAAAAGAAGAACAAGAAGAAACATGTTCGCTACGTCAGAACTTATTTGGAATTTCCAAACTACATCTTCAGATGAATTGATTGAATTTTGCTGTTTCCATCGACCTTTTCTAACGCAATACGTTTCATTTGAAGCAATGATATCTCTCTCTCTTTCAATGTCTCTGTAAGTAGAGATACTGACTTTATTGTGGATAAGATACAGTTTCTTATTCCTCTAGTAAGCTTAAGTGTGTAAAGTTGCTGCTGACATTTCTATACTTTCCACTTCCTACCTCAAGAGACACACTTTAATGTGACACAGCGGCATCATTATTGTGACTAGTTAACTAGTCAACTTTAACTGACTTTAGCTCAGCTAACAAGCTTTGAATGTAGACACTTTCTGCACTTTTTGTTGGGAGATTGTTTTGAAACTTTGCATGAAACAGAATCCATTTAATTAGTTAACACAGGGCCCAGGAAACAAGTGCTGATGCACATCAAACACAGATTTTACGTTTTGGAAAAAGACATTATGTACGCCTGAGTTTGGGACTGAGACTGATCCTACCCATAAGACCTAATATTACAAACTGACGAATACAAAATTAAGATTTAACACATAAGAAACATTAAACTTTTCCAACAAAAAACACAAAAGACAAAAGCAAAGAGTGGCACAGAGAGGCAAATGCCAAAAAGAACTAAAATAAAAGCATACAAAAAGGATTTGCTTTGCGTCGTCGCCTCGGCTGGTGCCAAATCATTATTTAGGGGCACTAACCTCGGTGCTCAGAGAAATGCATGAGTGTCTTTTCAGGGCACAGCCTCCTGTTCACACAACCACCTTCAAATCCCCATCCAGCAACGAGGAAAAAAACTGTTTCTGGAAGGTTCCACTTTGCTGCACAAATCAAGGGAATAGAGTGAGGGCAGCAAGACCCTCCAAGAATCACTCGAGGTATGTCATTATGTCACCCACAAAGGAAGGTCTATTCAATTTCGGGTCGGAGCCACAGGCCATTTGGCCCACACACACAAATCACACAACTTCCACCAGCCACACACAGAAACGCAGAGAGTCTGACCTAAGAGCGAGGATGAAAAGAAAAGGCCACCGCGCAGCAGAGACCCCGGGAGGCAGCACTTGTTGATCCCTGGTCTCTGAAGCAAAGCACTGGGTCACTCTGGTGTGTGTGAACCGATAAATGTCTAGTGCTGACTCATGCTGCACAGTCACTCCTTGCACAGATGGGAAGCTTGTCATAAGCACTTGAGCTAAAAAAAAAAAAACCTATTGAGTCATTATTCGGCCTCGCTCTGTGACAGAGCCACGAAACAGTCAAACCTTCGCCACTTGTTGAAGCACAGAGGATCAACGTGAGGGCGGATCGCTTCAAACGCTCCAGACGCTGAACTGAACAGCTCACACAGTCGAGTATAATCATTTCTAATGCACTTTCATCACAGACAGCTCTGTTAATGTGGGAGAATTAAACACACACCCTTCTGGAGCGCCAACAGCATGCAGTTATTTACACTCTCCAGACAATCATTAAAAAGTACTCTTATGTAAGTCGCTTCACACAGACGCTCATATGCATAGTAAGTCCATTAATGTGCCATTTCATGATTTTCTTCCCAATATTTAAACTGTAACATAATCAGGCCAGCACTGGACAGTGGCCTGGAAAGAGCTGGAAAGCCTGGAGCGCTGCTCTGTCACAGCTATTCACTGATTACAGCGTGGACTTGCTCAGCCGGGCTACATGGCAGCCAGGGTGTCTAAAGCCGAAATCACCTTGAAGTGCTATTAGCACCTGTCGTGGTCATTTAAACGCGCTGACAGTGGCATCCCGCCCCTCTGTTCGAGACCTAAAGTCTGTCTGCAGGCCAAACAACTGCTTTGTGCTCCACTTAAAGCTCAGCTCTTGCTGTGCGGCTTTTGCACAACCTGGCCTGCATGAATTATGCATGTGCATGACAGGCCGACAGGAGATAACGCGGAAAAGTATTCCAGTAGTGATTAGCGTGAGCCGAGTCTACTGATTTTAGAAGTTTGTTCAACGCACGACTGATAAGCTTTGACCTTTCAGAGGGTGACCCATGTTCTCTCTATTAAATCTGCAAGGTAAAGGCTGCAGTGCATTAATGGCACAACAGACTTGAATCACACAGCAAACTGCGTCACATATTGTCAGCACTTGAGTATATTCAAACTGTCTATCTTATAACAAGATATTTTATCATCGATACCACAGTGATCCTCAGCTCATGCACTGTGCAGCAGACTTGGACCAGCTTCAGCATCACTGGAGGAAGAAGAGCACCAACTTAAAATCTAATCCCAATGTATGTATAGAATTTAGAATGTCTATTTCAGAGTGTTTTCTGTCAAGTAATTTAGGTGCCATAATTATGTGCAAATAATTGGTAATAATAGATCCGGAATAAATCTGTAGGATCAGAGAAATCGTGTAATAAATCATACAGGCCTATAATATGTATATGACTAAAAAAGTGACTTATTCCCAAAGCACCCGGGTACAACAGTGATTTTCCTTTTAGGACAGTCAGGTTGACAGCAGTAGGTGTCTCATTTCTTTCTCATTAAGCTCAATAGAAGTAGAATTTAGTTCATTTAGGTAAAATATAACAGCTGGTTCGCGGTGCGTCAACTTCACCAACGCATCTGTCTCAAGCCGCACCGGCGCGCCTTCCTCTCCAACGGTCAATGACTGGATCAGGCGTTGGGTTTGCAGCTTACCTCCACACACACAGCGGCGAGAAGCAGCCCGGTCGTCCACAAACAGCCCCCTGTCATCTCCGACGCGGATTCAGCTCAGTGTGATGATTCAAACTTTGCGGAGACAGTCGGGATTGCCCGCTCCCCTCGTCCGTCCGTCCCGGTCCGTGCAGCCGCTCTGGGACTCCAGAGGTCCGCTGTCCTCTCCGCGCTGCGCTCCGGCGCCGCTCCACACACGCAGAAAGAGGGGGAAAGTCAGCCAAGAAGCGCCGCGGACGACATGACACTTCACGGCCGCTTCCAGATATTTTGTTCCCCCGGCGAACACGTTGCTGCTAAATTTATGTTTGCATACCAGGCGTGCGTCAGGAAAAGGGGCTCACCCACCTTACATTCTTAAAGAAACACACGCCCGCGCCGTTACGCGCTGACAGGCTGCCCGGTGCAAAGGCATGCAGAGTTCAAGCGATGCCCGGCAGATTTCTGTCAGTGTGCGTGATGATGGAGGCGTTCAAGACAGATGCTTTCACCCCAATCAAAGGCTGCACTAACTGATTTCAGTGTCAACACCTTTAGACAGAAATGAGGGAATATGACAGGTAAGTATTACTCTGCAGCCTAAATCATGTTTAACCGCTTGAAATAAACTGGCACTGGCACATCAGCAAACAGTGAAATAAACACTGAATCCACATACTGGAAAGCCTTTTTTTGTTGCTGCTGTGGATTAAATTTGCCTCCACTTTTATTGCACTTTTGAGCTCAGGTGTATGCATCCAAACTCGTTTTACAGGTAAAATAAACACATGGTCTTCTCAGGTCAGGGACAACCTGGAAAAAACACATAAAAAAACACCCAGAGTGACATCAATCCAAAAATAACAACAACGCTGGGTCAAAACTCCCCATTGGTCGCGTTTTCACTTGCTTCCAGCCTTTATGCTAAGCTAACTGCCCAGCTAATCAGCAGCCTGATTTAGCTGCTAATGAATATGACTTGGTCCCTTTGTTAAAACTGTCTGTGGTCTCTTTTCTCACACATTCAATCGACCAAAAAGATGAGCTAAACTGGATGTTGCTTTGTTCATCACTCGCAGAACTAAACTATCCTGAAGGTGAAACAATATGAGAGAGTCCAGTTCTCCTCTTTAAGCCCCCGTCCTGACGTCGTGTGGACCGCAGGAACTCAGGCTTCAGCTGGAACGGCCCATGAGCCGTCAGCTGCGCACCACTTGAGGACTTTGCCTCCTTTTCCACGGCTTTAGATTTAGTCACAAGTATGAAATGCATTAGTCTTTCAAGTTGGACGCCAGGCGCTGCCAACCGTGTGCCATTTAAGGTCAAGAGGAGTTTTATCTGAATCAAGCTCTGACTGCCTATGAACTGAGATCAACTGCATGGAATGAAGCGTTCGTTCTCTTGGCCTGTGCTGGCACATTATTGAACGCTGCTGTTGTTTCTGATTTACCTTGATGAGACCCATGTCATCCCTTCCTGACTCCAATAACAATAACAGTCGTCTCTGTTTTTGCGAGAATCATATTTTTCATGCAGTTTAATGAAGGCCTGCACTGTATCGTTGGACATGAGTGCTTCCCGCGCCTCCTGAACGTGGGCCCCAAAAAGGCTCAAGTGCCGGCCTGTCCTGATGTGTTTCACCTTTGTGAATACAGTGAGTGAACTGCACCAACAAACTGTAACAGAAAACCTGTTTTGCGGTGATTCCATCATGTTCACAAACAAACTATGTTTCTCATCGGTTCAAAAAGGGCTGAAACATTTTCCACTTCTGTCAGAGAGGAATTTTGCATTACAGTATAATTGATGGCTGGGGTCAGCGACTCCTCTTCCTTTTGATCCCATACCTTCATTACAGTAAGAGACATTAAGTTGTTTGAAGCTCGGCCCACAGCGGTGGGGCATTAGGACTCAGTTGTCGCTTTTGAAGCCGTCCAGGGCCACCTTAATAACAATGTTCCTTGAAAACGTCATCTGTCCTCAGCTAAGCTCAAAGGACTGACGGAGATGCCCTTTGAGAGCTACACAATAGCACAGGTATGTATGGTATGAGCTACCTGAACTGCTGCCTGACACGCAGGCTTGAATTCAGCTTAATCTCTATTAACACACTGAGCACAGGAATGTAAATGTTTATTTCCCCAGGAGAGGAGGAAAAATCTTTACCTGACGGCCGAGGTGGGGGTTGAAATCATTTCCTTCCCACCTCGGGGTTAAATGATCGGCCTTAATAGCTTCTTGAAATTCAAAGCCAAACCCGCTCGCGCCGTGAAAAGTCCTGTGTCTGTGAAAGAGCGAAGGCTCTGGGAGCCTCTTGTTGAACTTTGGCCACCCCCGGCGCCCTAAAAGCCCCGCGGACACCCCACGAAGCCGGAGCAAGCACCAGATAATGCTTGGAGACATGAATAGTTTACATTCACTGTGCCTGGCGGTGCATGGCTAAGCCACGTCCTCATGTTACAAATGCTGTTGCTCTCATTGATGGACATGTTCAGCGGGATCACTCGCTCAAAGCTCCCATCAGCGGAGTTGCAAAATCACTGCCCAGAGCACAAATGTATTTTTAGGGACTCCGCAGGCTTAAATAGCATCTCTCAGTTGTTTGTTCAACAGATCTTACAGGGATTTTTCTGCGTGGGGACAAATAAGAGGCCGAGGCAGACTCTAATGACAGTCTTTTAGCTGAGATCTTTTGTTTGAATGCAGTGATGGGCTGGATGCTGGATGCTCTGTGAGGCCGTTTGACGCTTCCGGGCCTTTTTTAGAGGCAGCTTTTACTCTGCATGTTTACGTGCATGAACACACAGGCATATACAAGTGCAAAAAGAGGGCCACAGTATGTACAGTACATGTGTTGGTTTCCTAGCTAAACATACTTGGAGCAGGTCAGTGCCCCCCATATGAGTAACCTAGTTGTCTCCCTTTGGCTGACACCAAACATAGCTGTTTGATCAGTGATATTTGGCCTGAGAGTCAAAGCGCTGCTTGTCACATGTGTTCAAAGCGAGGGCAGGAATTTGCCAGATACCAGTTAGAGAAAATGAACTTCATGGGACACCAGCTACCTTGTTTTTGCATGAAAGGGGCAGCTTGCAGATTTTAAAATGTTTTTTTTCTCCCAAAGCAAATAAAACCTCATGACTAAAGAAATAATTTGGAGGAAAAACACTTATTCGCTTTCTTACCAAGAATTACATGAGTGATATTGACCACTCTCATGGACACATTCATTTTCGCCCCATTTCCAGCATGATGATGGCACTGGCTGTAGTTGTGGATGTTGACAGGTAAATATTGCTTCATATCAGACAAAACTTGTTGCACATCGTTTCCATCTCATCATCATTATCATTTCAGAAAAGATTAAAAAAGTCACCACCATAATGTTGTCACAGGCCTCCATGCTGCTTTTTCCGGTGCTTTCATTGCGACAAATGTGACACAGCAGAACAAAAACACACAGTGGCAGTGGGAAAGGAGTTATTTACCCATGTTTAAAACACCCACATATACGTGCTTATTTTGGTGTAAAACTGGTATAATTAACACTTCTGCCTGGCAACCAACACCTCTGCCAGCTAACCTCACAGCATCCAGAGAAGAAACAGTCCGGCATATAACCCATATAACACTATATATATATATATATATATATATATATATATATATATATATATATATATATATATATATATATATATATATATATATATTCTAACTAGTGAGGTTCAGAGGTGGATTTTGCCAAACCATCAGTTTCTCGCTTTTTCCAGCCTTTATGCTAAGCTAAGCTAACTGGCTGCTGGCTGTATCTTAATTTTTAGGGTACAGACAGAAGATTGGCGTCCATCTTCTCATCTAACCCTCGGCAGGAAAGCAAGTAAGAAAATAAAACAAAGGGCACAACTCCTCAGGGTGTTGTTGTGGCACCTTGTTATGGCTTCCAGGCCGCTGGCATGCGGTTCACCGCCACTTAGTTGCTTTTCTCATCTGTCCCTGATTGCCTTTATGGCTCTGTGGAATTTGGCACGCTATCTGTATGTGTGTGTTTGTGTGTGTGTGTGTGTCTGCTCAGGCTTGCGACTCCAGAGGAAACGAAAGCTGTTGCCATTGCTGGGCCGCAGTGTCCCGAGAATGCCAGGCTTGCTAAGGGTACAGCAACCTGTCTGTCTGTCAGTGCAGATCCGCTTCGGCTGCAGGCGTCGAGTTCCACCAGGCATGTGGTGTCCACTGCGTGCTGTCTGAGGGCATCATGCCACAAACCACCAGGCAGAAATGTAGACAGCGGGCAAAACACTCTTCACACGGTAGCCAATGATCAGTCGGCTTGTCTGAGCACCACAAGAGTAGAATGCTTTCTTTTATTATTCAGGATTTCATGTCATCTAATGAATAGATGAAATAATAAGAGCAGCAGAAAAGGACGCTGGTATGATGAGGATGTCTGTCGTTTCAGAAAATCTTCTGCAGGGAAGTCATTGGCAGAAAAGTTGAAAGTTGTTTTTTAGGGCAACGAGGAATAAATATCACATAGGATCAGATTTATCTACAAGGATCAGGTAAATAAGTGCTCAAGCAAAGTTTTTCACTGTCTGTCCAACAGCCAGATGCTTTTTTGTATCTTTGTTTTCCTGTGAACAAAATCAAAGAGATGCTGCTGGGTGCACTTATGTCTGATTTCTTATTAATATTTAATTGTTTAATTGCATTGTATTTTGCCCATCGGCTGTTTTGCTCTCTAAATATTGGCTTCAGCCATTGAAATATTAGTCAATCACTATAAGAGATTCTGGTCTTTCAGCTTTCTGGTCCATTAGAGTTTGGTTTGTTTGCCTGAATTTAGCTGCTGCCTTCTTTATTTATGTGGAATAATAAACTGAATTACCAACATATCAGTTCAACAAGCACTATTTTTTCCATCGGCTGGGGGAACATCGGCCAGCTTTAGCTTTAGCAACAATAAGGCTAGCTGTTTTTACAGAAATTCTACATGTTTCTGTTGCAAAATATTGTTTATACAGAAAAACTGAAAAAGTAAGGTTCAGATCATAACTCCATTTTGACCAAATATGTAATATTTTGGCACCATCTCCTAATCTTTAACTTCCAGCGTTCCCTTTGAATCTCATCGGTTAGGTAATACTTTAATTAGTCCGGTTTTCCGTAAGGGGACGCCGATAAACATGTGTGCTTGATATTGTGTCAGCACATCACAATTCATATGACTCATCTCCTTCATTTCCTGGAATATGAAAAAACCTAATTGCTGCGTGGAGATGACAAGCATTGAGGGTCATGTAATACTCCATCATCGCAGGCCCAGACCTCACAGTGAATACTGCTGCTGCCAGTGTGGCTGCTTCGAATTTCAGCATCTTGTACTGCGCCGCGGCCCACTGGCTACCTACAGAGACCACCTGGGCGGAGGTCTGGTTGGGTGCATGTCTTCTGTTGACAACGCATGTGTGTGAAAGAAAGAGAGACGGAGAGGGAGAGGGAATTGACAGACAGCTTGGCCCGGCTGTCAGCTGCCACTCTGTTCCCATTACGACTTCTCTCATGTCCAAGCCCCGTTCCCCGGGCTTCTCCAAACTTCTGCACGCCTCAGGTACTGTTCTGGAGGCCAGCTGAATGTCCATCTGACAGAGAGACTGCGAAGGAAAAGCCCGGAGAGAAAGCAGAAATGAAGCGAGGGCCCATTTCCCACGTTGTTCTTGGCTCCTGTCTGCCCCCGAAGACTTAAGCGAACACTTCCAAAACAAAGAGTTTGTCTGTGTAGGTGCCCAAACAGCCAGCCCACGCATATATGCACACTTGCACAAAGACAGAGACGCACTCACGCTGGGACATAAAAAATGTTATTCTAATTCCTTCTAAGTGCCTATTTAAGCAGCTGTTTTCTGTAAACACTGGCTCGGACACTTGGTTTTAGATCATTCTCAATTATATCATAATTACTAGGACACTGTCTGGTTGTCAGCAACAGCACCCAGAAAATATAGCCGTGAATTGCTGCCCCTTTGCCAGCACAAACAGCCGGCCTGCTAATCCCGGCACGGCTCTGTGAAAACAAAACATGGCGGGGTCATGTGGGACGGTGTCCGACCCACACGAAGGATAGCCTTCTGTGGTCATTTTCTCACCTCCCGTCTGACCCATTCAAAGTATGCGCTCATTGACCGGCTTAGCAATTAAACCTGCGCCTCGCAGGCCCGCCGACGATGCGGTGCGAGACTTTTTTGTGTCCTTCCTGAGAAAATCATTACTGAAAATCATCATCATCACGGTGGAAGTGGCTGGGGGTCAGGGTGTGGTCCCACAGGAACGCGGAGAATCTCATGTTCAGAGCAAGACTGCTCACACACTGACCTTTTCTCACACTTTTAACCTTGTGTAGCTGTTAACTCATTTTCTGTCTTGATCCTCTCAGTGGGAAATGTAGACGGTTAACTTGGACGTCTCAGCTAATGAGCCGGATTCATTATTTGAGGATTACATCCGACAGGTGCACAGAGCCCTGCTTAACAAGACCCTGGCCATGTCTATTTGTCTGTATTGTAGCTATAAATCTGTGGTTACTGCCCTGCTACACACACATTGTCTGTGTTGGTCTGTTGTTTATTAAAGGCTGAAGTAATGGTTATTTCTAGAGGGAAGGCATCTTGTTAAAATGTAATTCATTTCTGCATGCACGACCTCTCCGGTTCCAGGGTTGGGTCGAAGCTGGGAAGAATAATAGTGCCAAATTTAGCAGCAGGGCTACAAAACATTTTGTGGCTATTTTGGTCCCAGATGTTGAAATTCTGGTGTAAATTCCCTCTGACAACAAGAACACCGCCAATATTTAGTCCACCCCTACTTGATCAAAATGACAGCCAGACATTTCCTCACGATGGCAGCGCGATTCATTTCATGTCCTTTTTCCATGTCGGTCCAGTAATATCTACAATAATTACACTGTATCATGTTTTTCCAGTGCTGTAGTTGCTGTTGTGCTAATGCAATAAAATGTGTAATTCTAAACAGAGCAAAAAAAAAAAGTGCATTCTTTAACCTGACTGGACACATGCAGAGATGAAAGATAATGGGTGCCTTTCAGCAAACAGCTGCAATCATGACTCTAATGTCTGCAAGAACATCACCTACATGAATGAAGATTTGCTATTTCTGTTAAGGTATTAAAATTTATCTGATTCTGACCTCAAGTTTTATACGTATATTAGTTTGTCCTATCACAGAACTTAAATGCAAACATGTAGAAACTGAACATTTTGCCGACAGCTGTTTGGCTTCACTTAAAGCAGCTGTAATCAATATTTCTATATTAACGATGGATCACATGGCTACTTACATGTGAAGGGGTCGCTCGTCGTGATGGACCCACAGATAATCATCACCAGACTCTGCAGTTCTCTGCAGAGCAATTTTCAGCTCACTGTTTGGATTTAGGCAACTGTTTGCTAAACTGGCCTTTAGCTTAAAAGATGATAAGATATGTCGCAGTTTGTTGTTTTTATAGGTTGTTTCTGCAGATAATCAGTTATTGCTGGTTTATGATGAAGGTCATTTATGATTAAATCCTGGTATTTTTCAGCCTGGATCTCACACTCATAGCTGTGTCCATCCTGACGACGGCTCTTGCTCGTGCGCACTCGCCACCTGTGCTATGGGCTGCAGATGTGGAACTGCAGACTCCCGCAAACACAACAGATACCAGGGCAAGACGTGCAAGCCCCCCAAAGCTTTCCAAATAAACTTCCATTTGTTGTATAATATCTCTGTTGAAATACAACCATGTTGTGTGAAATGCTCAGATGCT
This sequence comes from Chelmon rostratus, assembly GCF_017976325.1. Classification (NCBI taxonomy): domain Eukaryota; kingdom Metazoa; phylum Chordata; class Actinopteri; order Chaetodontiformes; family Chaetodontidae; genus Chelmon; species Chelmon rostratus. The sequence continues at coordinate 7,562,328 of NC_055680.1, read as the reverse complement.
TACAGCAAGATCGGTTAGCCAGCAAGTTCGAGTGACCTGCACTAGCTAATCCAGGTGGCTAGTTCCAGACTGGAAGAAGTGTTTCAACTAATCATGAAGAGCTGAAGTTCATTTGGAAAACTTTCTCTGGACTCTGGTTCCACAGTCTCTACCACAGAGGTAGTAAGTTAACATGAGCCACAGTCAGAACGACCACAGTTATGAGCAAAACACCCAGGTTGAAAAATACCACAATTTTCCTCTAATACCGTCATCTGCTGCTTCATATATCAGGCCTGTCATTTTAGTTCTGTAATCTGCATATTTCAGACATCTTCAGAGCCTTAAGGTCTGTATCTGTAGTGTATCTGTATTAACACATAACCCCACTGCATTAATAGAATCCACAGTGCAGGTTTGATGGGCAGTCCAGCAGACCTGTGGTCGTCGCTCTGGCTGCACTGTCTGGCAGCAGACGTATTAAAGGCCGCAGCAGCGTTTGAGGGTAGAGTTAACCAAAGCATACCGCCGCACCAAAGACATGTCACTTTCTTTCTCCTCTGCTCTAAAGCCACATCTCTGCCTCTTTTCCTCGTGATCTAAAGAGCATGAAAGGACAGCCACTCTCCCGCTGTCCTTTCTCTGTCTGTCTGCGCTCTTTCTTCACGCAGCAGCCTCTGACTGTGTGTGATCCGGAGGTGTGACACTTTCCCAGTAGCCCGCAGGTATCCGTTACCCAGCCAGGAGCCTTGGCACGCCGCCCACGCCCATACCTGTCTCGGAGGGCACAATAGAGGGATGCTGTGTGGGGGTCCCTTCTCCAGACCTGCCAGCCTCTATAACCCCCCGCTGCCGCCTGCACACCAGCAGACCCCTGGGGAAACAGGAGGGCAGGGCCTCCACGGCTGAGCTGTCTTTTCATCTTGACTGCAGAGTGAGAGAAGCAGTCAAGACTTGGCTCAGATCATGACCGCCGCTGCATTCTGGACTGTGCTGTGCACATGTCTCTCTCCTCTGATTGTCTACTAATTGTCTACTGTTTCCTGTCTCCTAGATCTCATTTTATACCCTGCGTGCACGTCTGTGTTTGTCTTACATAGGATGCATGTGTCTCCATTGCTTCACTTAAACCAGTGCATTCCTGATTTGCATGATCATTGTTACCAAATACATTTTGTACCTACTTTTATATATCGACTGTATACATATTTGCATGTTGGAGTTAAATAGCAAATAAATAAATGAATTATGTAAAATGGGTATAACCAGAGTCGCCCACTTTGTTTTCCTGGAATTATTCTGGGCGCCATATTTGACATGCTCCATATTTTGTGCACGATACAACACCGATGAACGTATAAGTGGCCACAATTCGTCACTTGAAAGCTACATATTACAAGGGTAGCAGAGAAGACACAGGATGTGATGCCACATGCTTGTGATGAGTAAGCACTTTGTCTACTTTGGTGTCATCTAGTGGCCTACATCTGTAAATACTAGGAAAATATGCTCATCCAGTGTCATAAATAGGCACAGTACTGATGACTGGTTTGGCCATCAGATAACAGAGAGAAATACCATATATTGGATTTGTTTAAATTATTCAATAGAATTGCTTTATAAAGGCTTAAAGTCAGTTGTAGTTGACAGGGTCCTTGAATTTAAATAAAATGACTGCTGCTGATGGTCAATATCTTCTCAATGATGGAGAATGAGGGAAAAACTACTGCTCGAATGCAATCCAACAGCTCGGTTCAACAAATGGCCTTAAATCTGAATAAATTACGACTTTCACTTTCTGTTTTCATTTAAAGGGAGTAGCAGCATATTCATTTCCAGTTACACATCATTCAGTTACTTGGCATCGAAAACAGCCTGTGATTGCATAAAAAAAATAAAGATAAAATAAAATAAAAAATGAATTCCAGCATTTAGTCCTTCTGTTGTGAAATGATCTTTCCAGAGAGCAGAAACAATGTTTGACTCAAAGTGCAGTTAACTGTGGCCTGGGGGTTTGGACGTTTAGCTTTATCTGATAGGAGGCAAGACTCTCAGGTTCAGAGCGACAAGTCAAGTTAGGACACTGGACTAAAGTGACCCTGACTGTGTCGCACCACTCTGTATTTAGACAAGGCGGTTCATTAGCGACTAAACTGGAGTGCTTGATTTAACTGTGCTCTAAAGGTTTATGATATTAATTTTCTTTTAATAGGTTTGTGATGGTGAAATCAAACTATACTATCCTCTCCTATGTGAATTTATATATGGAGTAATCTTTTTTCCCCCATGAATTAGTTAACTCTTATTTGTAAACAGTCCATGCATCAGAATACAACCTGACCAGTGACCTGAAGCCACTGAAGGTGATATTATAACCACTACTAAACACATTTAGCATGTCTTCATTGAAACAAAAGATTTTTGCACATAGACAGCATTGTGGTCATGCTCCAACTTGGACCTTAAAACACAACATTTTCCCATTTCCAGATTTAAAAGATGTGAACCGACCATAATCCTTTAAGCTCATAATCAACCTTATTATAGATTTCATCATGTAATCCAGATGAGTCATAATTCCTGATCAACTGGTTGCACTTTGCTTGCCACCAAGTCACAGAAAGGCTGATGGAGGCAATAAAAGGAATATGACGTGGACAGTAAAATGTGAGCAGTTCAATGTCCATTACAATCTGTGTGTGGAGGAAGGCCGACAAGCTGTATATTACAGTGGATTGTCTCTTCATTAGTTATATTGTTCTTAAATAAATCAGAACTAACTTAAAATCATCTTCATGGACTTTCTTCAGGCAAAAATCTATTAAAGATTACAATCTGTGGTTTACTGCAGCCAACATTTTCATATGGGGTCTATTTGAGTTGTACAAGGGCTGATAAATGGGCCCCAAAGGGTTTGTCTACAGAATCCAGGACCCCACTGTGTTAGCCAACTGGAGGATCTGAACTAAGCCCACGTTTCCTCATATGGCTTCAAAATGTGTGGCATCAAAAAAAACACATTAACACTTCATTTACATTTTTAATAACACACACAAAAATTCTTCACAGAAATGACACATAGAAGAAATATTGAAGTGCTCTGAAATTAGGAACAGAGTCACACATGTGGCTCTGATGAGCTACTGGCAAACACAGGCCCGTTCATCTGCGGCTGAACCGCTGACGTACGCTACAAATCAGGCCATTAGATTAAGTCATGAGAAATGCATTTAGCGAGGTGTTAGGTTGGTCAGATTTCTTGCATTCATTTAAAAATATCACCTAATGGTGCTCATAAATAGCATGAGAGCAAGTATACAGCTATACTGGCTTCTTTCCACGGTGAGGAAATACTCCGACAGCAAGTTAGAATGAACTGGGCAGAGTTTTTGTGTTGGACATTTTCGACTGAACATTCATCCAGCGTGTGATCAAAACTGCAGCAGATGAGCAAACACACAGAATCCATGAACTGAGAACTTTTGAAGACATTGGTCATGAGATTAAGTGCATTGTGTGATATTTATGGTCTGTAACTGATATCCAGAACTCAATATTTGGCTCTGTTAGCACAAAATATCAAACTTAGTGGTCATGATTACCTATGATATGAAATTACCAAGGAAAAAATGTACCAAGAGTTGGCATTTTCTTTTACTTACAGCCAGTGTATGTACACACGTAATCATGTTGAGGCCTCATGTAAGACACTCAAGGTGGCCAACAAAGACAAATAATCAATCTATGAATGTTCATCATCATCATCATGTGCCGTGTACTCAAAACAAAATTGAAACAAATAAAGCAGAAATTACCTTCGGGCCCTTTTTCTAGAGGAGCTAATATATATATATTTGTACATAAGCATTGCTTTAAACCTGTATTACTATATCTCGCTTAATTGTGTTTCATTGTTGCACTGCTTTAATTGCATTAAAATAGAGAGAATGGGAAGAAAGCAGGTCAGGTCAGTGCGGCCATTTGTGCACCTCTATTGAAGATTTTACAGCTGTGGTTAATGTACATTTTTTTGTTTTTGAAATATACAGCTATGGCCGACTTGGGCAGGCCCCCTGAGGGGACGGAAAACCTTACTAACAATATTTTGACCAAAAAATGGCTTATGAAATGTTGAGAAACCAGACTGCTGTTAATGTGTCATAGCTTGTCCTCGTGACGGCTGATTTTACAGGAATTCCCCGACTTCACTTTTACCTCGTTTACCTTTGTCCTAGTAACATCACGTCACCGTGCGGCGCCACATCTCGCGATAATTACGGCGTATAAATAGAGCTGCTGTCGCTTCACTCGTAGTATCGGTCAGCCCACTTACAACTTGGAGAAGCGTGTAACTATCGGTGAGTCTTTAATTTTCTCTCTTTAAAGTTGCTTTTTGAACGTCGTGACAGCTATAGCTCAGTTGTCGCTGAAGCAAATGCAGCCTGCAGCTAATTTTAGCCTTTGTCGTGATGGAGCTGTCAGGACAGACTATTGTAATACGGAAGTAATAGACCTTTAGTTACTATAAAGTCCGACCGTTGAGTTCTTGAGGGACTGAGTTTTTTGGACAGAGTCGTCACATGTTGTGTCTTCTCTCCATAGGTTTTGATTGAGCAGACATGGCAGCAGCTGAGGTTATCTCAAATCAGGTGAGTTTGCCACAAAGACTTTGACTTATTTTGACAGCAACCCAACTTAACTGAATGTGAAAGAGGCAGTGGTGTGTGCTATTTAAAAGCCGAGAAACGACACAATGAAGTACTGTTACACATTCAGGAATAGGGAATAATGTTTTCCCCTTTAAAATTACATGTACAAAGTATGTGTAATTGTCCTTTAAGGTAAATCTGTTCTGAGTAATCTGAGTATTATAAGCCTACTACTACTTTGTATTTCCTGACAGAATGTGGTGGAGAGGGTGACCAGCCTTCCTCTGGTGAGCTCCACCTATGGCCTGGTGTCCAGCGTGTACTCCAACACCAAGGACACCCACCCTTACATCAGGACGGTGTGCGAGGTCGCAGAACAAGGAGTCAGGAGCATCAGCTCCGTGGTCTTCACCACTGCTTCACCATTCATTGACAAGCTGGAACCTCAGAGTAGGAACCTTTCAGTCTGTTTTTGATTTTTTTTTAGATAATCCATCTGTTGACGTGCCGTCAAAGTTCATAGGATGTCAAAACAAAGTCCTGTCAGCTGAAACTGTGAGGATAATTACATGCTGATCAGTTGAGTCACAGAGCTTGAAACAGGAAGTTCATGTCAGGACGTTTACTCATCCCGATCTTTCACCCAGTTTTTCTGTTTACTCATCATCACCCTGATTTGACCCACAGAAAACCTGATTTACAATTCTTGCACTTTCCTCCCTAGTATTTTCAGAGCAAATTTATGAATGACATCTTTGTTTCAGCTTGCCTTGTCTTGTCTAATTTGCTCAACTTTTTCGTTGCCTGCAGTTGCCATTGCCAACGACCTGGCCTGCAAAGGTTTGGACAAGATTGAGAAAACCTTGCCCATTCTGCACCAGCCATCTGAGCAGGTATGTTCTGGATTAGCGACCAATGGCACAGTTACTTTATCTCAAAGGTCAGAGCAGTTGTGCGTAAAAGCCAAATTACACAATGTCGTAGCAATTTTCCGACTCAAGGTACAAGGTTCAAAGCAGGGTTTTATAAGAGAACGCCTGTCGTAGTCCCTTGATGCCACTTAGAAAATGAAAATTAGATAAATGGGTGACTAAATAGTAAGCATGTCGAGGATGAATTGAGGAGTCTCAGAGCCTGAGGACAGAAACTGCTCTGTAGTCTGGCTGTACAGCAGCAGATACTTACGCATCACTTGCCAGACGACAACACTACTTTGCTGAAATCATTTAAAAATGTCTGTGTTTGTGATCTTCCCTCCTGCAAAGATTGTTTCTAGCGCCAAGGATGTGGTAACCACCGCTAAAGATGCTGTGACAGGCACAGTGTCCGGCGCCAAGGACACGGTCTCAGACACTCTGACCAGCGCCGTGGAGAAGACTCGGGGTGCGGTGCAGGACAGGGTGGAGAAGACCAGGGCTGTTGTCAGTGGGAGTGTCAGCACAGTGCTGGAGAGCAGAGTGGCCCAGCTAGTCAGCAGCGGCGTGGACACGGCCCTCAGCACCTCTGAGAGTCTGGTGGAGCAGTACCTGCCTCTGACGGAGGACGAGCTGGGTGAGTGGGGCTGACCAAAGCCAGTTAGACCATCTCTGTCTTGTGGAACACTTGCAAAATGTACTCATTACCCTGTTTTACTGGTGTGGTGAAAAGTTCAACCAAGTTTTTAAAAATGTTATATAAAAATCTATATTTTAGGCTGCTATTTTGGCTTCAAATGTTTAGAAACACAAAAAGGAAATAAGAGCGGCTAGTGAGATTAAGCTTGTTGTTTTGCAACAGGCTGTATCAAAGGTCAGTTATTAACAGGCAGCTGGAATATGTTGTTAATCATGGATTCGTTCCAGTTTCCAGGAAAACAGGACTTATCGGATTATGTTCTTCTGAGGATGAAAATTTGTATTGGCCAGTTTTTCTCCATCATTAAAGAGGTCATTGTTCAGAGTGAACTGCAACATGCAGAAGTTTATAACAAACACAGTACACTGTTGGTTTAAATGGGTCTATTTTGAGGGACAAGTACATAATCACATTCTTCCCGGCTTTTTTTTAAAGCCTCCAACTACTTTAACATGCAGAACGGATCAGACATGTTGTGCAGAACTCAGAGTAATCATATGTTGTTTGTTCATGCCCCCCTCCCCTCACTTTGTTACAGAGCTGGAGGCAAAAACTGTGAGAGGCTTTGACAAGAGGGAGCCGAGCTACTATGTCCGCCTGGGTTCCCTCTCCACCAAGCTGCGAAAGCGGGCGTACACCAGGGCCGTGGCCAGAATCCAAGATGCCAAGCAGCGAAGCAGGGAATTCATCTCTGAGCTGAACTCGACTGTTGACCTGGTGGGTCCTGCATTCATATTATGAGTTGCACTAAACAAAAGAAAAATCTCCACAGACGCTATCCTTAACATGAAATGTGGACAAAATTCAGCTGCTTACCAATAATATTAGAAACTAGCTACATTAACATTAAAATGCCGCCCTAAATTGGGTTGCAAAAAGCACATAATTTCTTTTACTGCTTGTGGACAATCACGTGAAATGTTTTTCTAGATTGAATATGGCAGAAAGAACATTGACGGGGCTAACCAGATGGTAAATGACAAGCTGAGCTCCCTGGTGGTGTGGAAGTCCAGTGGCTCAGACCAGGAGGGTGGTCACGAGGCAGAGGTAAGGAGGTGGACAACACAAATACGCAACGAGATAACATACTCAACATGTCGAGGAAAGATGCAGCCTGTCACACAATGTCGAGTTATCACAGGTTATTAATATCTGCTCATCCGCTCCACTCAGGCCATTGAGTCTCGCACCCTGGCCCTGGCTCGTTCCCTCACCCAGCAGCTCCAGACCACCTGCCTGGTCCTCGTCTCCGGCCTGCAGGGCCTCCCCAACCACATCCAGCAGGAGGCGCTCTCCGTCAGCCGCTCTGCCACACAAATCTACACCAGCTTTAGCAAGGCTAACAGGCTGGGGGACCTGTCAGACAGTGTGCTGACCAGCAGCAAAGTCCACCTGGGCAGAATGAAGGATTCCCTCGACAACGTCATGGACTATCTGGTCAACAACACGCCGCTCAACTGGCTGGTCGGTCCCTTCTACTCCCCGACAGCCCCAAAGCAGACTCGCGCATCGCCTTTTACTGCCGGCAGCGGAGGAGCTACGTCCTCCAGCTCTCCCTCCGCCCAGCCACATCAAGAGGAGTCCATGGAATTGGAGATGAAGTCACTACATTCAGAGCAGCACTAGAGATCAAGTACAGCTTTATGTTCTGACATTTAAATACTTTCTGCTTTGCAGGCAAATATTTGATTTTTTAACAATACTGAACACATTAGGATGTTAAACTCTTATATTTTATATCTTATTTCAGACATGTTTTATAAATCTTTGATTCTTGCTGTAATCACATCACCTAAAATGTGATATCTGACAATTCTGTGCCCAATTTTATAAGAGAGACATGCTGGCAAAACTTAGTCCTGTGCTTATTTCTGCATAAACTTCACTGGAATCAGATCTTTGCAGTCACTGGGTCTTTTTTCAACCATGAATCTGTTTTTGTTTCTTCAGATGAGATTCTTAACAAGTAATGACTTAATATTAATGAGGAAACTGCTTGTTTTTAAACTCATCAAAACTCAAATAAAGCTTGTTACACTTAGAGAGCAGAATTATCCACCATAAAAATCATATAATCACATGCAGTATAATGCAACTCCTACACCTCTCTGTGCTATGCCACAGTAAATTGCTCGATCTTGCACTCAGTCCCATTCTCACACATGCAGGGCTCTATTTACACATCAGTAATGCTCCCATGATAAACTGTCAATCCAAAATCTAGTATTTTGTAGTTCAGACTAGACTGTAATAACCCCGACAATAATTTAGGATGATACAAAATAAGCTTTATTACACATTTTTAAAACTCTAGCAGTCAAAACACATCTCATGAGTATTCAAATAACTAACGTCATGACATAAAAATGCTTCAAATATCATCAAATCCAAGTTCTTCAGATCACCTTCTTAAAGGAGCGTGTACTGAAAGAGTACACAGTGGTGAGGAAAAAAAGAAAAAATGAGGGGAAGTGAGGAAGGCACAGTCAATAGTGACTTTTGCTGAGGCATCCTCATGAAAAAGCGCAGAGACAAAAGGAGCAGATGGATGCAGATGGAGCTGATGGTGAAAGAGTGAGTGGATCTTTACTCATCGCTGGCAGTGCCTTGACACACACTCCATCAGACTCTGAAAACCCAAATTGTAGATAAAGATTACCAGTTGGTACAAAAGGTACTTTTCAGATGTTCGAGAATATATTTCAAAAGGGTTTTGTCAGGTCCTTTGATCTGAAAATGACATGAACATTCACAAGTTATGCGTAAAAAATTAACTTTGTTTTACCGTGAGCGTGTGTACCTGGTACCATGCCACGTCATCCAGCAGGTCGAAATTAATTTGATCCTTGTTCTCTTCAGAGAAGCTGACAGTCTAGGAAAGAACAGAACCACATGTAGAACACAAACAGTGGCAGGAAAAAGTCTGAGCAACCCAGTTAAAGAGAGTAATAGATGACCCAATTTCCAAACAGCATAAAAGTTACAGACGACACATTCTTTCATATTTCAAGCAAGATTACTTCCTTATTTCCATCTTTTACGGTTTCAAAATAACCAAAAAGGAAAAGGGCCAGAAGCAAGAGTTTGGGCGCCCTGCAGTCAGTACTTAGTAACACTCCCTTCAGCAAATATCACAGCTTGTAAACACTTTTTGTAGCCAGCTAGGAGTCTTTAGATTCTTTGTTTGGGGGATTTTCGGCCATTCTTCCAGTTCTGTGAGATTCTTGGGCTGTCTTTTGATTTATATCCGCAGATTTTCATTGATGCTTGTTTGGGGGACTACGGGGGCCGTGGCAAAACCTTCAGCTCGATCCTCTTCAGATGGTCAGTTGTGGATTCTGAGGTGTGTTTAGGATTATTATCCTGTTGTTGAAGCCGTACTCTTTTCGTCTGCGGCTTTGTACAGATGGTGTGGTGTTCACTTTCAGAATTCGCTGGTATTTAATTGAATCCATTCTTGCCTCTGCCAGTGAAATGTTCCCCATGTCACTGGCTGCAACGCGAGCCCAAAGCATGATCGATCTACCCACAGGCTGAACAGTTTGAAGGTGTTCTTTTAATGAAAATTCTGCATCCTTTTTTCTCCAAGCAGTCCTACTTTAACTTCATCAGTCAATTGGACTTGCTGCCAAAAAGCATCAGGGCTTGTTTATATGTTCCTTTGGAAACATCTGATTGTGAATTTTGTGGTGATGACGGAGGAAAGCTTTTCTTCTGCTGACTCTTCCATGAAGGTCATATTTGTGCAGGTGTCGGTGCACAGCAGAGCAGCTCCACCACTCCAGAGTCTTGGAAAACAGGGGGTTTGATTTGGCTTTCTAGTACTGCTATCTGAAAACACTTTGCTATCTTCTTATTGCCTTCTCTTGCTTTGTGGGCATCAGTTATTTGAATCTTCAGAGTGCGAGGCAGCCGCTCAGAGGAGCTGCTCAGAGGAGCTCATGGCTGCTGTTTGTTGGGACAAGGCTTCAGGAGTCACAGTATTTATAAAGCTCTGAAATCTGTATCACTTGACCTTTCCTAACAATGGTTGTGAACAAGCCGTAACACTAACAAGCTAAGAAAGAGTTCAAAATCTCTTGCGGTGCCCAAACGTTTGCATGGTGCTCCTTTTTCCCACTAAAATTGTACAAAACAAAAATAATGCATTAATCTTGCTCGAAACTTTAACTTTATGACGCTTGGAGTTCAGGCCATCTTCTACTCTTTTAAGTATTCAAAGTATCTATACTTCTAAACTTGAAATGTCGCAATGGGGGAATCTGTCTGCTTGGGACTGAAAGGTACCAGGTAACAAGGACAAAGAGTGTTAGTACCTGCCCCTGTGCTGTGGTCACAGTGACGTGTGCAGCAGAGCCTGCCATTGAGCAGTGCAGGTTACCGGTAGAGACCACAGACCTGGTACAGCACAAAATTCACAAGTCAGCTCAGTTCATTTAGAGCTGAGAAAAATAGATATTTACACATTTTACTCAAATCCAGTCTTGTCAGTTATATACAACCTCCAGACGGCAAACTGACCTGAGTTTAGATTTGGTCGGTCCAGTGTGGTCGTTGGTCTTTGCCGAGCGGCTTTGGATTCTTTTGGACGTGACGCAGGAGCCCCTGCAGGAAATGAAAGCTATGTCATGTCTCCATACTCACTGGCTAGACGAATAAAAATACTTTAATAACCTCCAGTCTTACCTGATATTTCCAGTGCTGTTACTACCAACTAATGTTCTGGTCCTTTTTGTCCCCTTTCCTCCCTTAAAAAAAATGTAGAAAAACTAGAATCACAGCCTTGCAGTTGCATGCCTCCCCCACATGTGTTTTGTGAGGTGATGGTGGTCGCCGGTTCATCCTCGAGCCAAAGCGAACATTTGTGACAAATGTGAAGAAATTCCTGGGATATTGCTTTCAGGACAGTGAGACGCACAGACAACCTGGGCACATCATGTCTCCACACGCTGAGGAGCATGAACAGGTGAACAGCACTGCAGCGACACACAGTCATGTGACTCATCTTGTAGATGCAAAACACTTGACATAGTTCAGCAAGAGAACATACAGTACAGTAACACAGTAAGCAAACCAGACCTTCATAGGAACCTACAAGCCGTTTGTGGTTTTCCATCTGCAGACCTACTCAAAGCCTGTTTGTTTTGTCAAATATTATACGTTCTGCTCAAAAAGTCAGAAATAGGGTTTTAAAGTGTACGGAAGGCCAAAATGGCTAATTCAGCAGGTGCATCCTAAAGATCTTGACATTACAAATTACCCAAACTGACACCTCTAACAGGAGAGAAAACATCCTCAATTTTCACATTTACCAGATTCTATTGGTATATATACACACATTCTTATAATATATAGCACTCTACAAATACTTCTTATGCCTACATGGCACCTAATTAATGTCTGTGCTGTTGCTAAACTTGACCTCTCTCCCTCATCTCTCAAAGGGGATCTGAATCGTTCTAAAGATAGAAAAGCGTGTGTTAGCCGCCCATTAAATTCTACTTATGTTTAATATTGGATTGAAATTTTGCACTGAACAGTTTAAAACCCACGTGAAAACCAGGTACCCCCCCTCGCGTGTGCAAACATCAGCTGCAGCACCGCTTACCTTTGAGGTCTTGGAGGAGGAGGTCTGGGGTGGGGTGGACTGACCCGCTGCGGAATCAGTTGATTTCACTTTCAAAATAAAAGCACAGAAGATGAGCTTTCATGCTCGGCCTGAACCTGTTGGTGCCGTCTCGGTTTGAGGAAGTCAACTCACCTCTTTTACTGCGCACCCTCCTGAGGGGCTGGCGCATCTCAAGCGACTCATTCTGCAAAAAAGGTGATAATTATGTTTGTTATAATAAAAATAAACGCACCTTTAGACGGCAGCGACTTAAACAACTGACGCAACTCACCTTCATGGCAATTGAGACGTCACTGGCTGAGCTTTCCTCCTCTGAATGCAGAAGACAGGTGATAGGTGAGTGTGTCCCAGAAAAACAAACGAGTTAATTTATCTTAATTCATGAATAACGGGGGCTCACCGCTCATTAAATGCCCTATGAGAGTGCTTTGAAGAGACGGGGGCATCTTCATCAGCTCCACCTTGAAGACTTTGTCCACAGTTGCTAACATGTTCTCCATTTTGGCCTCGAGCTCGTTCATGCGCTCTTGTGCTAAAAAAACAAAACAAAACAAAACAAAAACGGAGGGAATTTTCGGCGACAAAAGAGGACGTGAAACCTGACATTTTTTAGCTGCAGCTGCTTCCAAACCTTCTTTCTCAAACTGCTGGATGAAGAGAGCCAGCCTGCTCTGGCGCATCTCCCGGCCCAGCTGCTCCTTACTGTGGGCAGGCCCCGCGTTTCTCCTCCGCTTCAGCGGCATGTTGCTGTGCTGCTGCGCCGTGCTCCGCGTGCCCATCAACACACACCTGCGACCGAATCACCTTTAATTAAGGTATCCATGCGCCGGTAATCTCCTCAAGCTTCCGTTCTGGCTGATGTGGACTATTTTTCTCAAGTGGTCGAGTATGACCACTTCCTGGATGGTTAAGATACATTTCTCTGTGCCAGAAGGTGAGGTACTCCCCTTTTTTATCATCATTTTTCACCACTTATCCACTGTCAGGATGAGACTGTGTGTCATATGTTGCAGCTTTGCAGCATAGGTAGCCCTCAACAGCAGTCTGTTAGATGCAAAGTGATGCAGGGCACTGCTGTGTTTTTGTGATAAAGCTTCCACTGTAGTCCTCCATGCAGTGAAAAAGGTCCATCTCTTTGTTATAGGAGACAAAAGCTGGCCTGAGAGGACATAGAAGTGGAAAATATGAGGCTGAAGTAAAAGGAGCTCTGCTTTTCTGAAGATCTCTGAGTGTGCCAGGATATTCTGGAAAATATCAGATGAAGGTCTAGCTGATGACCCTTTACTGTCAGACCTGCAGTGGTTTTAAAAGCAAATATTGGCTGAAGAGCAGGTATAACATGTTAGACCAGTGATGGAGGATAAGATGAAGGAGATGGAGGAAGACATCATAAGCAAAGGAAAGCGTTGGGAGGATATAGACAAAATAATGACAGATCATGAGGGAATTTGCGCTGACCATAAAATCACAAAAGAGGAAGAAAGACATCAAACGCTTCTTACAAATCACATGCGAAACTGAACAATACAAATTCTCATCAAGGGGAGAGCAGGGGAACAAAAAATGGACATGTTTCATTTGCAATCAGTTCACAAACTGGTTTATTGCAGCACACTTAAGTGTAGACATTCAGTTCCTTTCCACAGGACGGTAAAGATCACTTAATCTATTGTTAAAGAACAGTCTCTTCTGTACATCCTCTGCCATAAGGAGGTCAAATTTACAAAGTCAGTAAAGGGTGAAAAAAGACAGATTAAAAGGGAAAGAGGGGGATTGTTAGTTGTAAAAATGCTAAGTTCCTACGCTGTCTGCAATCCAGATTTCAACAATACAAAAATAAATAATCGAGAATCTCTTTATGTTTCCGAGGAAAAACTACTGTATGTTGCTAATATTTTGAGGTGGTCTCATCTCATCCTCACCCTGGGTTAAGGTCAGGGTTCAATCTATACGCAGTGCAAATTCAATATTTCACAATGTTATCGCTTCTGTACATGTCACTCTCCCAAGTCTACAATAAGACCATGTATGCATTCACTTGCACTTAGCTTTTATTCTGTCTGTTTCAGCATTTAGTGGAATGTCATGTTGTAAAATGAACACAGTGTCAGCAGTACTGAAGAAGCCCTTTGCAGCATAAAGCTCTAATTGCTACCAATATCATCCAAAGCTACTGTGTAAACCATAAAAGTGACCTCGTCTGCAAAGAGTCTACCGAATTTAAAAAAAAAAAAAGCTAGGGTAAGGAATTGCCCCAGTACATGTAAGTTACAGTTCTAATTTATCTTTGCAAGAAGGCATATTAGCTGAACACAGTGTGCTACTGTTAAAAAAAACAAAGTTATTAAAAACACAAGTTGGTCACAGAGGCACTGCACCGAGCCGTCTTTCCCTGCATGAGAACATGGGTCTAGTTGTAATGTGTGGCAATCAGTAGTGTGGCATGTCTTTTCACTGCAGACTGGTGTATTTCTTTATGATCTCTCCCGCTAAAGGCCTATTTTTAATCACACGAGTGTTGACGCAGAGATCAATAATGCTTCTTTAAGACCTGTTTTGATTGCTGGGCATCTGGAATGTTGTAGAGTCAATTTTAGTGATTGGTAGTTAGTGATTGTCCTCAGTCTGTATCTCACTGACATGTGTGCTTCTAACTTGTATTTACACAGAGAGCCTGTACATTTACAATGAAACAAACTTGAATATTCATTAAGACTTGGGTCACACAAACAGTCAAGGCGGCAAGACTTGTTGCAGCCAAAAAAATAGGCAACCCTGGTTTCAGACCGCCTCCCCAAAGTAAGTACAAAAAGACAGGTGGGCTTGAGTTACTGTTTTTTTCACGGTCTCAAACAACTCAAGCTGATCCAATCTGCGGATAGTTAGGACACATTGAAGCAAAGTGGGCGAAGGCTACGAGACAGGGAACTAACTGCGTGATTACACACACAAACACACAAACACAGATATGTCTACACCATAGGGGCAGTCAATACATTCTGTACAGTGATTCATCATTCTATACACCATCTGTCAAGAAACACACTAGTCCCAAAGGATTTGCTGCAGCTTTCCAAGCAGTTTACAGAAACAGTCCCACCTGTAAGTATCTGCTTGAAAAGCCCATGAAAAGGTTGTAAAAAAAAAAAAAAAAAGCCAACACTGGGCATCTTCCAAGACAAGGAGAACAAGTAGTACCATGTTTGGGCGACTGGAGGTGTTTAAATACAAACATCTTTTTTTGCTCACACCGCAGCACACGGCCAATCCGTCTTGCCTCCTGTCACAATTGGCCAGTCAGATTTTTCATCTTTGCTGCAGGTGGTCAGATGAAGGGGGCCCCAAAGGATTTAAGGCACCACTGGACACTGGGGCTGGGCGGTCGATCAATGCAGTGCAAAGACTTGAGCTGCTCGGTGCTCAGTTGGTCGTAAGCCAGGCGGTACTCTCTGTCGAAGGCCTCTGCAGATAGACAGTAAGGGGTCATCAAAGTGATATGATACATAATAGCTGACTTCAGAAGCGAAATATATTCTGTTATGCTGTGGTGTAACTGGTTGATTTCACTTTGACCCATTTACTCACCTACGTCGATGTTCTCCCTCCCCAAGGCGACCAATGAGAGGAACAAGATCTCTCTATAGATACTCCTGAGAGGAGGACACAGAAATGAGACATAAGAGGTGTTTCCATTCACAGTGCAAGAATATAAACATTCAAATGCATTGCAGCAAAACCTTGAGCCAATAAAAAGAAGTCAAATGTCTGAGAAGGGGGACAGAGGCTGACCTTTGCCGTTTGACACCCTCTGGGCGCCGTTTGATCTCTCGGATTAACAGGTTGATTGGCCCGTAGACGTCGTTGGTCTGGATGTTGCGAACAATCGTGTTGAGGAGGGTACGAATCTCCTGGTGGTCTGTCGGAGCCAACGTCCCCTTCTTCTCCACTGGAAAACAATGAAGTCGCCATCAGAAAGACCTTAATTCTATGCTTTCTAGTTAGGAGCCTGAAGTCTGTCCCCTTCTGGCCAACAGTGACACTTTACCCAAGGAGGTAAAGTAACTACATGATGAAATTTCCATGACACACTTAACTCAATATGCAAAAAATACATCTGCACACCTGCAAAGACTAGAAAGATAAATAAAAAGTTGATATGGATCTGACTTTTCAAACAATGCCAGCCAATATAAAACCTGATTACTCTTGATTAATATATGTAAAGGATTTGAAAAGTCTTGACATTGTCTCCCCCTAGTGGTAGGGGGTAGGTAGAGGTAGGTTCTACAAATAGCAACATTAAGCCATCAGAAATAAAAATTAAAAATTCTTCACATTGTGGCAACAAGTGACTATTACTTTTTACACTTTTTAGGGATGTCAGCCACTAGAATAATGACTAATACAGGAGGAGGGACACTACAGCCTGGTGTGTGTCTGTGTGAACACTCACACAAGGTCCTCCAGAGCAGGTAGAGGGGATCTCCGTGTTCCTGGTGCAGGTTGATGTTGTCCCACAGGAGCTGGACGTATACCTGCTTACTGTCCTGGGGCAGTGACGTCAGGGGCAGCTGCAGAGACAGACGGGGAAAGGTGAAGGAACGCCATAACAAAAGAGACAGTAAGAATAACAGTGTATGTCATGTTAAGCCTCAAACCTGTACTCCTTTGTTGCAGTGTTCAGAGGTCAGGATGAGTCCAGGCAGGTGAGTGGGCAGGTCCAAGCGTCGGAAATACCACACCAGGTTCCAGAAGATGATGGGGTGTTGGCTGAGGAACTTGTGGGTGTAGATCACCTGATTGGACATGACAGAGAAGTTGGACTTTGCAAAGGGCAAACCTCTCATGACCTTGTGTGTTACACAGTAACTGTGTAACAGATGTTTCTTGTAGACTCTGAGACTATGTGAGTACTTTACCTGATCTCCCTCGTTCTCCAACAGGGTCTCCAGCTCCTTGCGAAGCACCAAGGGGCTGAGGTACGGTACGGACACAGGCTTAGGGTTTGGCCGTTTGGTCCCCATGCCATCCTGAGAAACATACAAACCAATCATTTTCATTTTACTGCAACTACAGTGGTTCCTGCCTCATTAAAGCGCAATGGGGTTGGTTTGTGACAGTACGGAGCACTGACCGACACCTCTTGCAAGCTGCAGGGCAGACTAGTGGTGGAGACACCATGTCCAGGTCTCTGGGAGTAGTCCAGGCTCTGCAGCGGGCCGCCAACGCTGTTGCTGCGCGTTAGTGACGTCCCACTACATCTCTGCTGCTTCCCTGCTGCCTGGTGCTCCAGGAGACCCAGGGGGTCTGACTGCACCGGCTCGGGAATCAGGCTAGAAATTCAACAGGCAAAGAGGACTCAACAAAAGGTAGCGCTACAAGAAAGTGGGCAAGTATTCTTGGATTCTGAGATCACAATCTCAAAGTATAACTTGTGGTGTCTGAAGTCATGTCATGTGTACCTCTTGTGTGTTCCAGGCCGATCATCTGAAGTCTCCTTCGGTTCCTCTTCGGGGAAAGAGATCAGGTCTGGTGTCTTAATGTCAACTGAGCTGCTGGCTGTTGGCTGGGCACTGGTGCTGTGGATGCTGTCTCCTGAGGCACTAGGATTCATGTAGAACCTGAAAGGGAACAATCATAGAACCGTCAACTTGCATTCTTGTTACTATTATTAAACATGTTCAATTCTCAGACAACAGATTCCTACCCGGTCATTGTGCGCAAGTCATGAAACTCCACATGCAATAATGGAAGAAAGGCTGTGCGACAGAAAGGACAGGTGGTGTTCAGGTTGGAGTCATCGGCTGTCCAGCCCGCCATTATCTGCTCATCGTACACCAGTGCTTCACAAGAGCGGCACTGGGAGCAACTGGACATCAGCACCTGAGAGGAGGGAAATATGTCCAGCCTATTAAGAAATACTCCACTGTGCATGTTGGAAGTGAAAGCAAAGCAGCAAAGGGAGTGTTTGTATATGAACAGTATGTCTGACCTCCAGTGCACAGTTCTGGTAAATGCTCGAAGAGGAAGCATGAAGTGAGGAGCCCTGCTCAGAGTCTGGACCCCTGCCAGCTCGTCCTGGAGTTGGATCTGCAGATGGAGACAAAAGCACACTTTGAAAAACCCATTTCCCAGGCCAGCTAACCTCATTAGGCCCGTCCAGGCAGAGTGAGTGCTTACGTGTCTGGTGGGTCCCTCTGCCTGTGTCACTGCTGCCACTGCTGCTGCCCAGGCTGGTGGAGCTCTGGTTGAGACCATTGGCCACCAACCCCGGGATGGCTCCTCTCTCAGGACTCTCATCTACTTCATGTGCAGCCAGCATGTGTTCGTCCAGACGCGACGGGAAGCCACCACCCTGAGCTTGTTCATCCTGGAGAGTAAAGTTAAGGGTAAAGATTGAGAGGATTGCTCTAATTAGCAGTGCTTGGTGACATTTCTAAACAGAACAGATTAGCTTACAAAAGCTAATAAAATAAGCGGAACGTTTCATCCTGTTGTGACACTCGCCTCGTCATCGGAGTAAGAGTAAGCTGATGCAACTGCCCCCCACACTTTGCTGGCCACATTTGCCGCCTGTTTCATGCTTGACTTGAGCACATCGATTTTAGGTCCTGATAAAAGAGTGTCCATCTTGATGCCTGAAATGGAGTTGATGACAGAGCCCAGCGACCCTCCCTGGGAGGACTTGACTAGCGCCGTCAGTGAGGCTGATCTAGGACCTGGACTTCCTGCAGTGCTGGTGGAGGTCTTTGTCTTCACTGCAAAGGTCTTGGAGCGAGTGACTGTGCTGGGGCTGCGCTTGGGTGTGTCGCCTGGGGAACCAGTTGGAGTTTTGACAGGAGGCACGGGGAGGCTGGACCTGCGCTCCAGTGGTGGTTTGGGCTGTGGGGCGTCAGTGGTGTCTCCCTGTGCCTGCTGGAGCTCCATGCTGGACGACTTCACACCCAGGGGGCTTCTCAGGCTCATGTACATTTCGATTTCCTCGGCCAGGTTGCGGGACACCACAGCAGGCATGGAGCGCGGCGGCTCCTGGCTGGTGACAGAGGCAGACTCTTCTGTCTCTGACACCAGGAGGGAAAGTGGGTCAGCGCCCGCCTCCACGTCCGCCCTCTCCAGGGCGGCTCCTCGCAGCCCAGAGTCCTCCTCCTGAGTCTCAGTGTGCTTCCTCTCTCGTTTCTCCATTTTTATCTCAGTCCCCTCTACCTGTACATCATCTCCCTTCTCTTCATCTGGTGCTCCTGGCCCCTCTTCTTCTGGCAGCTTCCCCAGCATCAAGCCCTGGTCATCTTCAGGCTCTTCCTCCAGGTCTTTAAAAAGTGTTTTGGACACACTACTAGGAGGTGGACTTTGGCCTGCACAGAGCGCTGCAGCCAGGATACGAGCATCTGCACCCATTTGACTGGCCATGTGGTCCACGCCTTGCTCTAGGAGCATCCCTGCGCGGGTCTCAGCGCTGAAGCTACAGCTGCGTTCAGAAAAGGATTTCTGCCGCTGCTGTTGAGGCTGGTTAGCTCCATCCCCTGCTGCCAGTGAGGCATCATCATCAGGCAGAGACACGTTATCCGTCTTGCTCTGTCTCCTGAACAGCTTCCCTGTGCCTGCAGAACGTGTACAGATAAACTGAGAGTTAATTCACAGCAATTAAACTTACATTAAATAGCTGGATTAAAAAAGAGAACAATCATGAAGCCAATTATAGGCCTCATCTTTCCCCTCACCTGTTTCCCTGCCACCATCAAAGCTCCCTGTGGATAGCTTCACAATACTGGGGACAGGCGAAGGAACATCAACAGGACTGGGCGGCTCTGCTACTGCTACTGCACTGTCCACCGAGCCGGCAATGTCACCTCCTGGTTATAAACGTACACAGTCACCAGACCAACATCAGTGTACAAGGAGGAAATGGCTTTAAATGCAGAACTAAAATCAACTGTGACTGTTTCCTAAATGCGGCATATACAATGGAGGTTCTTTTTACCATTATGCTGGGTTTTAGGAGTGTTCCTCTCTTCAGTTGCAAGGACAGCTGCATGTGAGGGCTCTGCCAGCTCCTGGTGTAACTCATCCTTGGAGCCGTAGCCTTGATCAGACTGCCTTCCTGTGGATCACAAAAATCACACAAACCACGCTGTACATATGTCTGCTGTATAATAACAAATGCTATTTCTGACCCTCAGGTTTTAAAGCTTTACACCTGCAAAACCTAACCTTCGGGGATCAGTACCTGTACTACAGTGGTTGTCTGTTGTGTCTTCCATGCTGTGGCTGTGGGCAAATAGATTGTGCTCCTCGCCATTGACCTCACTTGAGCTGTCAGCACTTCCATGACTCAAACGGTCTGCATCAGTGACTGCTGAGCCACCTATTGATGCAGCTAATGACAGAAGGAAGACAGCACTTGAGAAATAAGGAAATCGAATAAGAAGAGACAGACAGTGTCTCCCATTATCACACTGAATAGCCCATTCTCACCTGTGGTACTAAGTGTGGGTCCCTTCTCGGAGGAGGTTCGGTCTAGAGTTTGCTTGAACTGAGCCACTCCACGAACCACATTCCGAAGCTTGGTCCACATAAAGAGGCCACTCCGGTTTCTGCTGGGCCACGGGCTCTCTAAGACGGCCTGCAGAGGGAAACACTGGAGGTTCAGGACAAGTGTAGACAGTGCAGTGCTTTCAGTCCTTTGAGCTCCAGCAGAGATATGTTTTAGCAATGTAAAAGGCTATAAGTGACCTTGTTGTAGTATCCGTATGTGATGGCGTTCGGGTGTACCCCAGCTTTCTTCATCTCAACTAAGACTCGCACAGCCATCACAGGGAGACCCCACACGCCACAGAGCTGCATCACCACTCTGTAACACACCTGAAAGCCAGAGAGAGAACAAAAACAAGACGTATTCATTCATTAAAGTATCACACCATGAGACAAAGACATATAGACATGCAGAAATATAAACAGATTTAGTAAAACATATAAATATATATTAGTAGAAATGTAAAATCTCTCTTAATACATGATGTGACCATACCTCGTCCAGCACCTCCACCTCAGTGGTCCTCATCTTCAGGAGGACGTTGTACGCCTGCTGCATGGCGCGGCTTTTAGACTTGGCTAGACGCATGGCTGCTGGCAGGCAGATGAACCACAGGCTGTAGCAGTGACTAAAGAGACACCGGGCCCACAGCGGAGGGTTGGTGTAGAAACGCTTCGCCATTTTGTACGCTAGCTTGATCTCCTGTTGGATCAGGCAGACATTTAACAAGAGTGATTTACAAGTTGATGAGGACAGAGGATAAGGTGTTTTCCAGGGTATTTCTGCTACTTTTGCTGGGTGCGACTGTGGGGGTGTGTACACACCTGCTTTGTCCTCTTAGCCAGCAGTGCAGGACTGCTGGACAGACTGGCCCCCGCTGCTCTGCTGCTAAGGGCCGGCCGTAACTCCCTTGGACGGTCAAACAGCTCCATATGCAGCCTGGGGAAACTTTTATACCTGGAGGATGAGAAACAGAATTGTTGCAAGGTCACACACATGAATCTTTTTCCATTTAAAAAAGTTTGTAAAGTAAAGTAAAGTAAAACGACTTACGTGTATTTGGGGGCAGGTTCAGGTCCATCATCAGCTGGAGGTTCAGGGGGCATGACAAAGACAGTATGTTCGCTCTTCTGGGATTCGTCCAGCTCCAACAGTCTCGTGTCCTCAGATGATTCTCCTTCAACCTGCAGCAACAATCACATCCAGGGCTTCATTAATACTGACAACTATGACCCAAGTTTTACAAAAAGCACACTCTGCAGGCCATGTCCTGTCTGATAGCAAAGAGTAAACAACTGCAAACATATTACAATCCATTATGCTTTTCCAATTAAGCCGTAAAAGACACTTATTTGATTGTGGTTAGGATTTAAAGTTAGAAGAAAAGCAGGAAATGTTCATGCCCCTCAGGTGAAAACATTCACCAAAGGGAGATAAGGTTAATTTATTTACCTGTTCATGTTAGTCACAAACATATAAAAAAAGACAGGTGCAGGGAAATCCGATTGCAGTGTAAGTGATTACCTTGGTGCCCTTGTCGGTGATTTTATCAGAGGGAAAAAGCTGTAAGAAGAGGAAAGAGAGCAAAGGGAACAGAATGAATCAGAGGAAATTTTGGCTTCCTTAATTTCCCAGCGGACGAACATTATTTTGCCAGCGAAACAACATAAAACAAAGGCTCAATCAGGGAAGGGAACCTTAAGGTGGAAGAGGAAAAACAAAACAGAGTAACACCAGTGTGCGGCGTGTACACATCTGAGACCGGCCTGATGCCGGGGTGCTAACCACCTTCTCGACGCAGTCGTCAAAAAAGGCCAGGCCAGTGTCCTTGTCACTGACGAAGGTGCACTCCTCAATGAAGCGGATGAATATCTGGGTCTTGGTGAGCTGGGAGTAGAACTTCTGGTGGGCGCGGTCTCTGCTTTTGAGAAACCCTGCAGGACGGAGAGAGAGTGGTATTCCTTCTTAAATGTAACTGAAATCCATTTCCAGTCTTGTATTTACCTCAAGAAGACTAATGTGCAGCTGCTTGGACAAAAGTGTTAAAATATCCTGTGTTACAAGCCTTTTCCTTCACTCTGTATCTAAAATTGATCTGTAACAGTGAAGCTAAATGGAGGTGTGAACCAATTTCCCAGCAACAAGCGTTAGTGAAGTCTTCTTATAGCCGAGAGGAGTGATTGATTTTGAAAAAAACTCACGCTGACTGATATTTGAGATGCTCCTTGAAATAGAAATGCCAATAAAATAGTGGGTAAAGCTATCTAATTTAAGGGTGTAACTTATGCACAGGTTATAACAGTATTAGGCTGCCTATAAAAAAAACATTACTGACATGCCGATTTCTATGATTTAACACCTGACTTTTACCATGAAGTGACTTACTTTTCCTCTGGTTGCCACACATTTGAAAAGCTGTCAACTCCTTGTTTACCTTGCAGGTCATAGAGGGAGTCTGCGGCCGTGGCCTTTTCGGAGGGCGCCTGGGTGATGGGTTTGAGGTAGGAGCGGTAGCCCTTCAGGATGGAGGCCATGAAGCGAAGGAAGGCCTCCTGGATTTCCATCTCCAGCGATGTCTTCTTCTTGTGCCAGGTGAAGTCTGCTTCGATGGGGGTCATGTCCACTGCGGAGCTTTCCTGTGACATCTGACGAACTGTAACTAAAACACACAACAAATTTAGGGTAAATTTTAACTATTTAAATAAAGTCTGATGCTGTTTTTTTGTGTTACGTACTTATTTGATTCTAGAGCCCAAAAACTGTTGTAATAAAATAATTAAAATGTAGTGTATATGAAAATATATGGCTTATATGTTTCCTTTAACCTTTCATCAGTTGGTAAAATAACTAAAACTTGATTAATTTTTTACGAGCTCATTTTACAGTTTGAAACTCCTTCATCTACCTCTGCATGTGGTCCATAATGAAAACAAGAGACACACTCATGATGTTTTGAAGATAGAAGCAAGATATGAGTGAAGCTTAGCTTCGTTAGCTTAGCTTGCTAACTTTGCTCACATTGGCTTGCTAGCTAAAAGGCTTCAGCTACCATTACAAAAGTTTATGAGGCTACAGTAGTACACAATCAAGAGTATGAATGATTAACCCACACCAGCTGGTGTTGTTACGTGGCTAAAATTAGTTTCAGCTTGTAGCTACCTGAAATTAATTGAGTCAACAGTGTTTTTAGTTAAGCTAGCTAGCCACACAGTTCTCTCAATGTCTCCACTGATGCAACACACAGTAAAATATTTAAACCTACTTAATCAACTGGATGGTCAATGGACAAAAATTAAAGCTTTTACGCCTTTTGTTTCTTTTCATTCACTGAAGGTTAAAGGAGAAGTGTACAGCTAGTGTTTCAGCTAGCTTAACTTATCTTACTCTACCTGATGATGTTGTTATTCTTTATTATTTTATGTTGTGATACTTTCCATTTTAATATGCTGTTCTAAGTGTGTGTGTTTTTTTTAGTTAAACTCATTATGCTTTCTTTTTACTCTGAACGTGATTAGACTAACAACATCACCAGGGAATGACATTAGCACCTGCTACCTGCCAAACACAGGATAAAGTGGGCCGCTAAGGATATGTTAATGAATAATACTTTTTAAATGCAATTCTTTAGTTAGGAATAGTCAGGGATTATGGTTACATGATATATTTCATGTTTCTAGGTGTGAGTGAAGGCCAGTAGAAAAGCTCAGTGACTTGCTGCAGTGGCAGATGAGGAAAACTTCAGAGCCTGGATGTCAGGCAATGATTGATGCAATCAGTTATATTCACTTGTCTGATAACCTTTCATTACGTTTTGTCAGTTTCTGAGCTCCATTTAGAACTACAAGGGGCAGACAAAATAATATGAACATAAAATATGATGAAATCTTATGCAACAGCAAAACAGACTGTGATAAAGATTCAGCTCTGTAGTGATTTTTGAATTGACTGTTTGTGTTGCTGTTGTATTTAACTAGATCATATTGTTTGTCATATTTTGTCCACTCCCTGTAAATGCACATTAATCTTTTGAGAAACAGGTAATTCTCTACAGTCAGATGTTGTTTGTACCAGTGGCCAGCTGGTGGTGCAAGTTGCTCAGTGAGTTAATGAGACTCTTGCCGGGCTTCTTTGGGAGGTTCTTCCAGTTGCTGTGTCTCTTTTCGTCAGACCTGCAACACGCAATACCACAAAGTCAGTTAGCTGGAAGTAACGGGAGAGCTGCACAAAAATAATCTGCTGTTTGCTCTTGGTCTAAGTGTTGCTGCAACACGAAAATAGACAGCACAAAGCACACAGTGAAAACAAAGCACAGCTTACAGGTAGATAGTATTGGTGTCCAGATCCACACAGACAACATCTGGCGGGGGGTCGTAAAGGTCGAAGTAGCGGGAGTCCACACCCACTATGAATGGACAAGGAGCGTTGAGGACGTCCGCTAGAGAGAGCGGGCACAGGGGGATGTAGGGACACTGCCACTGGAAGGGGAAGATCATCTGAGGACAGAGGAGAGAGAAGCAGGATTACAAAAACCAGGCTGACAATAATGAGGAGTTTTACATTACCTCCAGAGAATGTCTTCACCAGACTCCAGAATTAAATTTAGGCTATTAGGACAAATGCAAGGAGTCTCACTTGCTTAAGAGGCTCTTCTTTGTGGTTACTGTAACTACAGATATTGTGACACTTCACATTAAAACAGGGATTTTTGAGGATTGTGACATCCTGTGTATTCCAAGAGACATGGTTGGTAAATTTGTTCACAGAGCTGGAAAATCAACAACCAATCACAGCAGAAAAAGAAGCCAAAGGTCCAATACATGGAGGAGCGGCAATATATTTTTAATATTAATTATAATATAATTAATGATGGTTTAAGATTGAGTGTTGACCAATGCATTGGCTTTGAGATATAACAACACAACAGTTACAATGGCAGAGTGATGAGTATAACTGTGTAAGTATAATGCCATTTATAATCTTATCAAAATGAAGATGAATATGTTACCAAACCAGCTTGCGTAACTCATTCACGTAGGGGAATGACTCGACCTGCATTTATGTTCCAGAGAATTTCAAAGTAGATACGGCAGACAATCATCTTTTTTTCTGAAGATGCTGCCACATGCAAAAATCTGAACTGCACAACATACAAGAGAACTCTGCAGCGCATATGGCACTATGGTGAATGTAATGGTGCCAACGATGTCTTTTATAAATGAAAGAACAGCGTTGTAAGTGGCACAGGTGAAATAACTGGAAGCATTACTAAGACTTGGCTGGATACGTTCACTTCACTGGCTGTTGAACATTTAAAACATGTCTCTCAAAAACCTGTTTGTCCTCTCACTGCTTGTTTTACTGTGCTTGTGCAACTGACTGTCAGTTAACACCATCAAATATAAGTAAAGCAAGTGTATGTGCCGTGTGCAAAGCTTTCAAGGCATCTGGTCAAATCAGTTCTGAAAAAATAAATTAGCCTCAAAGGAATTACATATATGTGATTTAGTATGCTCCTCAGAAGAGGTGCTGCATTTGATTCTTTTATTGTCCGTATGAGGAGGTAGGCAGGGTGGAACATTATCTCCACTCTTATTGAACTGAACTAAGGATGACTTGCCCGGGCATTACGAAACAGGCTGTGCTATTGGTCAACTCATAATTAATGCTTTTGTGTTTGCAGATGATTTGGTTATATTTTCCTTCCCGCAGATCTTGTTAATCCCAACAAGAATGATGCAATCATAATTACACGTAGAAGTATTTATACTACTTTAAGTAAGCAGTGGGGTCTTAGCCCGATCTGTCAGATGACTGAATACATGCGAGAGATGCACTGTAATCAACAGTGCTATTAATTTAATTTTCAAGGCTACACATCTAATTTCTATTTATTATTTGACTCTCATCTCTGGACCATGATCCATGATTAAGTAAGTTCAATTTACGCAGCAGATGTTCTAAAACACAATCTTGCCAGTCACACTCCTGAATATGTACGGCTTGCACGTTGGAGTGTACTCACAGCCACCACGGCCTCGGCCACTCCGGTGAGCACAGCGGGCCGGAGCGAGTGCAGCAGGATCTTGCTCTCCAGCAGGACAAAGTGCAGCAGTGTGGCGCAGTTCTCCGAGCCCAGATTCATGAGCAGAGTGCCGTAGTCTGCCCCGCTGGCAGGGGAGAGGGAGAGCACAGAGATGAGTGGGGCGACGGGCAGGGAACGGACAACGGGGAAAGAAGGAGTGTGAATAAAAGAACTGATGGAGCAAAGGGTTTATGTCCGGGTTTGTAACTAGAGACTGACGCCAGTCATGTAAGAGAGAAACAAGGTCATTCAAATCTCTAAGCAATGGCAGAAAATGAAGATCCCAAAAGGAAAAAAATAGGTTGAAAGCCATTTTAAACTTTTAACAGTTGTTTTAATTATTAGTGTTTTAATAGCAACAGTGAGATCTCTGACATAAAGTAACCCTATCATGTTACAATATAATACAATCCAACAGCTCTGCAAGTCACACTCGCTTTGTTAAACTCTCTGTTGAGAGTCTGTGGCACTCATTCAATTTCTGTCAATTTCCAAAGATGTACAGCAGTTTCTAATGTTGTTAAGGTAATATCCCATTAAGCTGTCGCCAAGTCTGCTTGATCCACTGGTTCTCTTTGCCAATGAGGCTTTTTCAAAACCTAATAAAACCTTTTAGAGGGCTATGTAACCGTTGCCCAAAATGAATTTCCTTTTTTGTGAGGCTTTGTCCAAGCCTTGTGAATCACATTCGCAAAGGCAGCAACGGCAGTGGGTCACGTTAAGTGGAATACCAATTAGCAACTTGTGTTAGTTTCAACAAAGGCCTGTCAGTCACCATGTGTGAGAGTTTTCAAGGAATTTCTCCCATCAACTGCAGAGTTATGCACTGCAGCGGTGGACAAAGTGGCGAATATTTTGATGCCAGAGGCTGTTTTCAGTGTAAGGGTTTGACCCGGAAAGAACGAACATGAATGAGTGCGTTCTGCTTTCTTTCTGGAACAATAGTGGTCGTTTTCTTTCAGCCTGCTCAGCTGTATTTATTCTGGGCAAAGCACAGAATAAATACTGAAGGACAGCTGCGTTTAGCTTGAAATACAAACAAAACTGTCAAAGTATAAAGAATAGGCTAAAATACCCTCCCCTTGTTTGAAACAGGATTTCAGCAAAGCAACTCCACATGCCACTTGTAGCGAAATTACTATGTTTAGCATTGCAAAGCCTGATTACCTGAGGGGCAAGGGTGTACACACAGGCTGGGAGAGGATCAAGGTGTCATGTGCCGAGAGCTGAAAGGAAAACATTTTCAAATGTTCATATGAAGAACAATAAAAGCTCGATGACACACAAGCTAAAGTATGTTTTGACTGACAGAGACAAAAAAACAAAACATGTCACCTGGACTAATATTCTTGGTCTCTGGGGGGAAGGAAATGACACGTTGTGCATGAAGTGTGAGATGTGCCTGTTGAGAGAAATGTACAAAATGTGGTCATGCATCTTCAAATTCTTAACATATACAGCAACTACATTCAGCCTATCGTAGTGTGGGCTTTGAGATATGATTCTTACTTCTCAATAGGCAGTGGGTGCGGGCCTGAGACGGACAGCTTGTACAGGAACATCAGGAACTTGCGGAAGGACTCAAAGAAGGGCCAGCGAGACAGCAGGCAGATGCATTTATTGGTGTTTACAGGCCGGTTGGGGATCATCTTCTTCTCCACTGTGGTGAGCACGCCCAGCTGGATCTTCTGCTTCTCGTTCAGCAGATCCACTGGGTATGGCTCATAGAACTGGATGGCTGATCCGTACACCTGCAGCCAGAGACGGACAAATTCCTGTAGTCATTTTGCAACCATGATGGAAATGTCACAAGGTCTTTTCAAAGATACAGTAAATCGGGTAACAATCTTTTTGACATCCTGCTCTTGGTTGCTGCAGCTCACCTTTTCACCAGAAGAGATGGTTAAGACAAAAGTGGAGAAGACAGGCAGAGGATCACGTGTGTTTGGTGCCCAACACTCGATCTTGGCACCCATGGGCAAACAAAACAGAGGAACAGACTCTGACAGAGGGAAAGACTCATAATCCTCTTCTGGGTAACGAAAGATGAGACCTGGAGAACAAAGCAAAAAGCAAACGATAGTCATATGCTCAAGTGTTGTTATGGTGTAGTAATGTAGGAGTGTTGAACAAAATGCATGCCAAAGCTAAACCGGCTGCAACAGTAACTCAAACATTCAGACAGGCTACAGCTCTGGCTTTATTTCTCTGCAAAGATGAAACAAAAGAGGCTCTAATGAAAGGGACATCAGTATTTTTCAGCTCTGATGCAAAGTAGTAATCAGTCAGTATACTCTAGTTTCATCTCCAGGAAATAACTGTTCTGTGTCTTTTTGTTTGGTGAGATGCCGTTTTGACAAGACACAAACATTCTGATGCGAACGCGCACACACAAACATGCAGACAATGGGCGTGGCAGGAAGTGCCGTTGTCTGCGATGAATAAACAGCCGCCTCACAGGAAAAAGGCCAGCCAAAAAGATAAAGCCAGCATGCGTGTCTGCATGTGTGTGTGTGTGTGTGTGCGCACACACTCTTTCAAATGAACACTGATTATACGAGCTTTGCACAATGAATTGTTCCAAAGGCCAAGCTGTTAAGGAAGCATTCAGTCAGTGAAAATGTCGCACAACAGTCCAGAAATGCCAGCTGCCAAAAGAAATGACTATCTGCTGCAAGATCACAGAAAAAACACTGAGGGTGTCGCTCGCTGGATTGTTTGAGACAAAGACGTAACAGAGGCTGATTCTATCAATACGTCACATCATCTAGCAGAGCTGCACAGCTGTAGAAACATTTATTATTATTCGTGCAAAACCAGTTTCTAATATGTATGGAAGCCTACTTCTGCAAAAAATAAGATTATGATAGAATTACAAAAATAAAAAACTAAACTCAAAATTATGAGAAAATCATTCCAAATTTAGAATGACCATGCTGTAATTCTGACTCACATGGACTTTGAAAATCAAAACTTACTTTTTTTTATTTCATTCTTCTTCACGAGTTTATAATAATAATGACTCTAGTATCTAATGTGCAATAATGATAAAATCAAGGTCATGGCAGACCTCTCATGACATTGCAACATGTAATACACATAAAACATCTGACCCTTACTCACCGGCTTTATAACTGATGGAATTGGACGCAGATACTGATTTCTTGTAACACAGGAACACATTGGAGCCCCACTGAAAGGTAAAAAAGACACATTACAAATTTCGTCTCTGAGGACTGATGATGCAAAAGTGTTAGCTAAGGAATAAAAATCAGACTCACCATTCCACAGTTGAGGTTCTTGTCCACCTTGCAAAAGGTATGTGGTGGCGTCTCGCCCTTGCTGGTGATGATGACGCAGATGTCCGTCACCGCCAGGGAGTTCTGAGGCTGGACGGGTGGCGCTCGGCGGAGGGTGATGAAGATGCGCTGCGAGGTGGCGGAGCTGTTGTTGACGTTGGCGCAGCGGCCGTACGGCGTGGCCTGGATGACCTCGCAGCCCTGGATCAGACGCTCCTTACCCTCATACAGCACACTGATAAACACAGCAGACAGTAGGCAAAAATGTTAGCCTGGCACTTGACCATGACACAGCACAATTTGTGGGGACAGCAGAGAGAAGTGTGGATGCAGCCAAGAGTAAGCCTGCACAGTTGACCTCAGGTGAGTGCAAAAATGAACAAAATGGTGTGAAAATTAAAGGTGGCACATAGCTGTGCGGTGCAAAGAGCTGGCACTGCAATGACTCATGCCCACACATACTACAAAGCTCTCAAAGACAATTCTGTGTCTCTGCTGAGAGTGATGTCCTGGAATCGGTTTTGCTGTCAGGCATGGATTTCATCCCTTAAACAAGCACTCCAAAACTCAGTTTACACTGCAAAAACAGAAGTGTGAATGCCACCAACACATCTGGAGTTTGAAACAGGCAGAAAGAAAGAATAACGCAAACTAGAAAAATCTAGGAACTTCTGTGTGGTGCAGAAGAAGAGCAGATGCTTTTACGACTGTCTTTCCCAAATGGTGAAGGTGTCACAACAAGCTACTGAGTCACGATGTTGACAGTACGCAAAGGCGTCCAGAGAATCCTCCAAAGCACACTTACCAAAAGGGTGAACTTTTCAGGGACAAGATCACAATTTTTAAAGAAAATATGCTTTCCTACTACTTTCTATCTCTATTTCATATTTCCATCAGCTACAGTATCTACAGTACCAAGTCATGCTTTCTAAGAGCATTGCAGACAACAGAACATTTGACAAGGTGACAAATACAAAACAACAGAGACTTTGATAAAACCACAGTTTTCACATGCATTGAACCTTTGAGGGAAATATTTATCTCTTTAGCTTCTAAATGCTCCACTATGTTCACTAGCTAGTTGCTAAATTTGTGCATGGTTTGTTGCTGGGCAGGTAGTGTGCAGCGGGTTTATCAGAGATTTTTTGCTGGAAATGACGCTGATGAGAGTGGGACTCAAGCAAAGCTGTAAAGTTTCAGGCTGCGAAACTGAAACAAGCTTAAAGACACTGCGATGCTCCATAGAGCTGAGGGGAACTGCAGAGCAAGCAAAAAATGCGTGCTGCAGTGCCGCCATATGAACATATCAATCCACATTCAGACTGATTTGGGAAAAGGTGCATTCTTGAGGGTCAATAAGCGAGAGGCTGAACTGTGGCTCTAGGGTGAGGATAACCCCTGGCTCTCCTGTTTTAGTGGGAGGGTCAGTGTGTGGTCACTGGTCAGCACCACAGACTTTCTTCTTCTCTGGTTTCCCTCTCAGGCCTCAGTGAGAAGCCCGTCTTCAACGGATGCTGTGATTCAGACATATTTACCCGCTGACTCATTCAAATCCCAGACAGCAAAGGATACTTGGATATCAAGATCTCACATCCTTTATAGCACAAAACAAACACTCTGAATGTGATCCTGTGGATTACTGCCGAAATGCTTTTTGCCTCTCCAGTCTCTGCTTCTTATCACTCCTGCTGTGAGAATATCACACAGTTAAAGTTGCAAACAGGGAAGCAATCAGTGCCCCACTGTGTTGCACTTTTTTTGCATGACTAGAGGGCTTCTATGGTAGCATGCTCCATGTCCTCCCCTTTCCATCTGGACAATGCAATGTGGGAGGCCAAAACCTGTGATTGCTGCCCTCTTGATACTAAGACAGACCCCATTTTTACACACATTTTTAATCTTGTGCCGGCTACATGGCAGCCATCACAGATATAATGGTCCTGAAACACTTCATTTATTCTGAAAGGAGTGCAGGACAAACCTAAAGAGGCCAGGAGGACGGTTGCCAGCAAATTCTCATTTAGGCAACAAAAACAGAGCCCTAATGGGCACAGTGAGTCGTGACGCCGTGGAGCCCCAGGCTGGGAATGCTGGCTTCACTGACAGCAAACACAGCAGAAGGAAGGATGAATGATTTACAGCTTTCTTGCTTTTTATCCATTTTTTCTGTGTATGAGGATCAGCAGGTGAAACGCAACTCAGGAAGTGAAGACACCGGTGCTGCAGCATGGCCAAAGAGATTAACTGACCTTCTGTGTTGCAGCTCAACCTAAACAGAACCATCAGGAAGTGAACCGTTGCTATAATGCATTTACTTGCGGCATCTTTATCAAAACACACACTCATATCAATCTATCTCACATCACGTATTAATAACAGACCACACAGTCATGAATTTTACATAAGGAGTCTCTTAATACTGTCTCTGTTTGCAGCAACACAGAAAAGAAGATTGCGCAATACGTTTTTCAGTCTCATTAAACTGCATGACTGATTCTGTGCTTCAACCAATGAAAAAAGGAAAACTATAAAGTAACTTGACAAGGACTGAGAATCCTTTAATACAAGTTTGCTTCTGTATTTTCTCAACCCCATATGTCAGCATGCCGAGCAGGATTGCGCAATTCTCTTAAAGGAAACATGACTTGACACACGATCTTGTCTTTATGCTCAGCGCACTGACAGCTGCAGGGTTTCAGGAGGGTTTTACTAAGTTCTATAGTTTAAAGCTACATTTAGCAAAAGGGTAGAGTATTAATAACACGTGAAATGAACCAAATGCATCACAGAAGAAGCGGTAGGCAGTCAGTGAGTCGCAACCTTCACCAGTTTTAATGAAAGGCCTGGCTCTGCAGGGGAATCTTTCAGAGCGAGCTGAGTGCCATCTCTTGTAACTGGAAACTCCAGTTTGTTAGTGGGGGACACAAAGAGGCATTAGACAAAGACTAAGGTGTGTGGAGAACTGAAATACTTGAGGCATTTGCATCATTGCTCTCAATAACGCATTGCTGCATTGATATTACCAGTTCATTCAGGACAAACGAGTTCAGAGATACAAAGCGCTGGCTCTGGTGAAACGGGGGTAACATTTGGCTACTCTTGTGAAGAAGTAAGAACAGAGGTAGCTTTGGGCTTACTGGACTGGATCAACTGAATCCTGTTGGAGTTCCCTCTTGTAGGATAATTGGAGGAAGTGGGAAAATTGTATCAGTGGAAAGGAGCCAAGAGGTGTGGCTGAGAGGGAGAACTCCATGACGTAACAGGGACGTGTGAATGAAGTAGTGAAAACACCTGCTTCCTTCCACCTCTGAAAATATGTTTTGTCATTTCATTAAAGTTAAACTGAATATGACACTGCGAGAGACAAAGTGCGAGAAACACCTTTCACTACAACACATAATGCAATATATTAACATAAGATCTACAAAAGGTAGGAGGCAAGTGGTGCAGTAATCCTTAAATCCATGTTGCATGCATATATGAACATACCAGATTACAAACAAACTGCTGACTTACCCAATGTCAATGAGGGGCGACTTCCCTCGACCCCTCCTGTAGCACAGAAACAGCTCAGGGCTCTTGAGGCTGCCATGATTGAGGTTGGCTGGCTGGCCGCTGTAGGTGCTGTCGATGCAAGTGAAGCCCTCAGGCACCGTTTCTCCTGCTGACTTGTTAATGACGGCCAGGTCAGTGATGGGTGCTTTGGGCCCGCCGGACTTGGTCTCCGACAGGTCCTGCTCCAGGGGCGTGGACTTGTCTGTCAGCCCGGCCACCACAAAGTAGTCGGTCACACGGTGACCCTTGTCCTCGATCATGGCTGGGCGTACCTGGAAGTCAGTAAGAAAAGAGTCACTTTGTTTGCTTCATAGCTAATAAACCCTCCTTTACCCCGCCACAGACGACATTAAAGAAGACATTCTGTTCTCTGGTTAAAACGTCTACTACTTGAGACTTGCTACAGATACTGTATTTAGCTTACAGCCCAGGAGAACACTGCATGTTAGTAAAAGCAAAGCTCTTACATATCACTTTGGGACAGTGGGATGGATTACACATGCAAGCATACACAGAATGCTAAGCAATGCTCTGGCCAAGGCAATAAAAGGATCCTTTAAGACTGCAGCGCCACAACGAAGCAAACAAACTGGGGAAACACAAAGGATAATGAAGGGACTGGATTTGTTGATGTTCACAAACACTCTTGTCATTGTATATCACCGCACTGCTCCAATTACGTTGAGAGTTAAGGCTCTGGCCGCTACAGAGAGCTAAGGGAGAGCAGCCGGGCCCGGAGGAATGCTCAGAAATGCCACTGACAGCGTAAATCAAGCACACACCAAAAAGTCTATAAAACACGCAAATATGGTCACAAATTTGACTGGAGTGACAAAAAAAAAAAAAAAGTGACACCCAGTTTAACGGTTTAAACTGCCAAGACATGTCTGTTGCAATTCTTTATGGCCTATTTGTAAGGAATGTAAGAAAGAGTTTCTTTTTCTAGTTAACGTTTGAGTCATGACACCAAATTTAGCAGTCAGCGGCTCAGTTAATGGCTACAATGCAACTAAGGTAAGGGTTGCATTGCCAAGGACATCTCTTCATCATAAAAAAAAACTAAGAAGAAGAAAGAGAAAAACGTCCATGTTGCCTTCAAAGAGCTGTTAGGACCTATACAGGAAGTTCAATTTTTCCAGTGGTGAGTCAGCTTTGGCAGGAGGGGGGAAAAAAGAAGACTCGTTGTGCAGCCACATCGAGCACAGACAGCCCTGGACTTCATTAATGCTGTCCACTGGAGTTTTTTCATTTCTCTAACCGCCACCCATCAATATGAAAACAATACGCTGAACACGTTAGAGCACGTTATTGTGAAGCCGTCTACAGCGCAGGACATCCGTTGGCTTGTGCTGTGGAAGGAGTGGCAGGAGGCAGACTGACCTGTCCGGGAGGAACATTTTTCAGCCACTGCAAGACAGCGAACAGCAGACATACTTTCCACACAAAACAAAAATCTTTTCCAGACTTTGAGCCTGCTTTGTTTGATTTCCATCAACTATACAGCATGCAGTCTTGGACAACAATGGCCTGGAAAAAATACTGAAATTAATGTGTCATTCTTTTGACCAGTGTATAAACTCTTACCTCATATAATGATAAATGTAGCACTGTTTTTCAATTCTAAGCTTGGCATTTTGCCCATGTGAACGAGCCAAAATTGATTTGTATCAACCCTTATAGTCTAGGTAGCTTTGAAGAATTCTAGCTGGATATTTGCCCAGAATATGGCTCATTTTTTCCCACAACTCCTTAAAACAATGTCGGGAAAACACGCTAATGAAAGAGGTTCACTTTATCAACACCAGGCTCGGGTAGCAGAAAAAATATGGTTTTATGTCACCATCCAAGCTGTGACTTCAACTTTCCACAAACAAAAACGGCAATAAAAGCGCATCAGTGACGGCGGGCGGGTTGGCAGTCACTCCCACAAATCTCTCAGCTGTTGACTTTATGCAGGATGGAGGAGCTCAGGTGGGGATACGGCAGGTCTCGCAGGTAAGGCAAGGCAGAAAAATATGCAGCTGGATGAGCACTCTATACTGTGTGATGATTTTTCACTTCTTAAACAGAGACCACCCCTATGAATTCATTTTCAATATTTTCCTTCCAAAGTAGGACAGTTGCTCATTCTGAGGAATGCCACTGAAACTGGCATCCTTATTTGTTCTTGTCGTAAAATCCCACATGGTTCCAGATGTGGCTTTTCACAATACAATGGATAATATCTGCCCCGTTCAGTTAAAAAAAAAGCATGCTAGTCTTGACTGGATCCAGCTCTCATTTTATTATGATGCACAAAAGCAATTGAGAGACATGGAGCTCAGACTTATTGCTCTGAGGAGATTTACTGCACTGTATCCATGGTTACATCTCACTGGTCAAAACCCTATTCAAAAGCAAAAGGCTGTCTTCAGACTATATTTGCTTTATAGAAAACCACACTGTTAAATGTGCTCTAACAAAGGCTGGCCAGTAAATGTCCTCTGGTGGTTTAACCAGTGACTGGATAGTCTTCCCGTGTTTGTGTGTGTGTGTGTGAATTAATGTTTGTTCATAGCTGAAACAAGTTCTGCTATTTCATTAGAGTATATCAAAGTCTGCATGAAATTAAGACTATTATTAGATTATTTCTCAAGTTCAAATGTGTAAGACACATACATGAGCTGAACCAGTAGCCAACAGCTGTATTTACAGTATACTGAACTCCAGTGACTGATGTTTTTGGCCACTAGGGGCCAGCAAAACAAGCTGTAAACACAACACTGACATATCACCTTTAAGTTGATATGGTGAAGTTGTTCGTAATCAGTTGCTTGTCTACACATCCATCAGACGTGTTGCTACATTAGTATTCATTTGAGGTCATGTGTCTCCACACCTGATGAACTCGAGTCCAACAGTCACTCTCCTCTTAGCTCAGATTTTGGTCCCCACCACCCCCTGCTTGAAATATCTGGCTCTTTAGCTGTTAAATGTTCCTCTGTACGTATATTCACAGCCAGTTGCTAGCATTGTCCACTGTTTGGTGCTGGACAGGTGGCGTAGAGCATTGATCCCCAACCCGTGGGCCGCAGCCCACTAGTGGGCCGTGGGTCATTTGGTACTGGGCCGCACAGAAAGAAAAAATAATTTCCATTATTTTGTTTTTTCACATGACATGATTAAAAAGTGGATTTACGTTCATTATTATTGTTATTATTATTATTAAAGAGAAAATACCAGTTTTTGCCGATCTTATCATTTTATTTTGGCTTTATCTGCTACACCTTTAGACTGGGCCATGAAAATATTGTCAGACATTAAACTGGGCCATGGTACAGAAAAGGTTGGGGACCACTGGCGTAGAGTACGCTTTTAAAGCAACAAAAACAACGCAATGAGTGCAGCAAAGCTGAACTAAAACAGTGAGACTGCAAACCAGAAAACCAAAACACTGAGCTGAAAGAGGCCTATAAAGCTCCGGAGCTGACTGGAAAAGCTGAGTCAGGTGATAATTCGCTGCGGGCTTCATATTACACATAGTTATTTGATCCACTGTTAATATAAAAATATTGATTATGGCAATTTAAAAGACTAAAAGGAATTAGGCAAGTTCACACAGGTTGCAAAGGCAAATATTCCCTCAGGCTAAAAGTGGAGACACAAGAAAGGCAATAGATGGTAGAGTTTCCTAAGGTGTCTTACTTCCATACAGTGGCTTTCTCAAGTAGTTACTACCTAGAAAAGAGTTTTAATGTAAGCAGTTTTGTCTTGAAACCTGCCATCTTTAATGTAACTGCAAGTACTGTCTGTGTAGCTATAATATATACATAAATAACATTAGATCAGGCCTTGGTGTCATTGAATACACAATACTAAATGACTTTTCAGGATAATAAAGCTAATTTTAAGCCGGATCCTCTTGTATGAGCAGGTCACAGGTCAGTAGGGAAGGATTGTGTCTGGGCACACTGCCAAGAAAAAAATCATCCAATTTAGGTATTTTTTTAATTTAACAGCTGTTTTGCAAGAGTCCACTCTGCTGAGCAACATGCACATTTTAACCTTAGTCACAAACATTTGTCTCTCCAATTCATTTCTGCTCTGAAATGCTTATGTAGGTATGAAAACATCAAGGCTGTGAGTCACACCGCTTCCCGACAGCATGGGCACAGATCGCCACAAAGTGCCGCAGCAGGAAACAAAGCAATGTTGACAGAAAAAAAAGAAAAGAAAAACAAACACTATCCTGGGCAGGCAGCAGATCGGTTAGGTCCGGCTTTGGATGCTGCTCTATGAGTGTTGAACATGCCGGTGAATCAATTTGAGCTTCACAGAGAACAGCAAACACAACATCAACCTCCCAGAATGTGATGTCGACTTCTCTCTGAAATTAAGTGAGATTGCACTTGTTTTTATGCAATTAGATGAGTCTGTTTTTAAAAAAAACGCTCAATTATTTGGAAACTCTGCACTGACCTAGAAACCAGGCTACCTGTGTATCACCAAAAGTCACACACACTGCACTGTAGCAGATGTTATCTTCCACTTGAAACAGCCACAGGCACCTGCTATTGTATAAGCCAACCACAGAAAGAAAGAAGCATTTCTGAAACGTGCATTTTACTCACTTCAGCTGCCAGTAAGATTCTGGATGCTTCATCTCATGTGGGGTTTAGTGAAGTGAACAGTGTACTGTAATAATTCTACTTCTCTTAGCAGGAATATGACATTTTGATACGTCAGGGACTTCCCATGAATACCAAAAACGTAACGCTGTCATATCGCTTCCTGTTCCAATTTAAAAATAGGGTCGTCGTTAGCAATACGACGCGACTATTTGTTCAAATCATTACCGTTACAAGTTGGATTACTTTGTCATGCTCATCTGCGCAAACACACAGAGGGAACTACAGCAGAGGCAACTGTCACTGAGAACAACATGATGCACTAAAACACGCCACTGATGTGAGGTGTGCACACAAACTGTGGACACGCTGAAAACGCTGGAGCCATTTGTGACCGTCCCCCCTGCCTGTACCACACTCCCTACCACAACCATACAAATATCTCTTTGTGACAGCCCATAATAGACAAACATGGGCGCTGCCATGGCAACCGAGCCCCAACAATGCCAGGCTGCGCGACCCTGAGCTGCGCCTAGTGTTACTCTCGCTGAGGAAATTGATCTCCGAGCCTTTCAAGGGTACATTGAATATAGCTGACACGTTCTCTGCAGTCTCATGTCAGCCACCGTCTCCGTTTTAGACTTAAAATGGCAGCGAAGGCTTGTTTTATTGTCCACTTTTACATCTGGCCAGCAAATAAAACATGGTGGTGGTCATAAACGCTGATGGTGCTGACAGGGGATTAGACTAAAAGCTTCAACGCGAAGCAGAAGTGAGCTGCAGCATTCAGGATTTTCTGCTCTTGTTCTGCACTTGTGACGGCACGCTGTGGTGGAAAACTTTCCAGCCTCAAGGCAAAAAATTGTGCAGATTCTTGGGGTCAAACGGGAAAATGATCGAGTCAAACTGGCAGACATAGTGGTCCATTAAACTTCCACTGTATTAAGTGTTGTGTTGTAACTTGAGCCCCTGCCTCTAAGGGTTGTGCTCTGCCCCTCCCTTCCCGTGTGAAAACCTGTTCCTCTGTTACTCCTGAGCCCCGATGATCGAGTGTCACACTCTTTGTCTGGGCTGCACTCACAGAGCAGGGTCACTACGAACCATGACAAAAATACTACAAAGCTTTAGAGGACAAGTGACCGGTTACTCTGAAACTGGTTTCTGGCTTCACTGTAGCTATGAACTCTTAAAGCACGGGACTTAATGTGGAGAGAGTCTCCGACAACATACACAATGAGACAACACATGTGTCCACCATTAGGGATTTTGACATGCCAACTATACCATGGTATGTAGCACAATCGATTTATCCATTCGTCACTCAAAAGAAGATTCATCTGCCTACTATTTTGATTGAGTTATGTTTTTCAAGCACAAATACCAAACATTTCATGGTTCTAGTGTCTTGTATGTGAATCATAGCTAATTGAACATTTTTGTGTTTTGAACTGATGATGGGACAAACTGGGATAAAATGATGGGCATGTTTCACGGAAAAAAATCAGTAACTTGCCTTGACTTACTTATTCTTGGTGGATTTCATTCTTAACGCCCACTTCTTGCTCAAACCTTGATCTCAAACCCAGATGTGTTTGATGCTCCTTCGGCATTTGCACATTTTACACAAATTCCAAGTTGTGTAGCTTTTCTTTTATTAAAAAAGGCAAAGAAAAAATATCACAATTCCAGAGCATTTTTACAAATGCTGCCATGCTAAATGACAACATTTGTGAGTGCCTCACTTAATCTCAAAGTAACAACATATGGCCCGACTAGGTGATCAGCCTGTCAATAAAAGAGAGTGTTAACCAAACAAAAACTGCCAACGGTTCAAACCGTTACTGTAACTGAACTTAAGAAGACAATGCAGAACAGGTTTTGCCATTCAGGCATGATAATGTCTTACTATGTACAACAGCACGACAGATGCTCCAACTGACTTATACTCATCACAGATTACTTGTCTTAAAAAGCCCCATCTAAATATTGCATATCTTAGACAAAGGTATTTAAATCATGATCTCATTGCCAAATAATGCATCATTACCGCCTGATTCATAACTATAGACTATCGTCCTGCATCCTCACAGGGACTCGACGTGGTGCAGCCGATGGCAGCAGGAATTAAGATCCGGTCTAGCAGACATTAACTTTGGCCGTTTGTAAATGAAAAATCACTTAATTTAGGCTCTCTCTTGTCAGCCATTACTACCAGCTGTGGGAAAGAAACGTACACTTGTGTGTAATATTATCTGATCTTTGTGATAAAACACAGAGGCTTGCAGGGGAGGGAGATCTTTAAAGATTAGACACAATTTTGGAAGGTGTAATGTAATACAACAAGAGTAATGAATCTCTGCCTCCAGCACAATGGCCTATTCTTTTGAAGTCAGTAACTAGTAGTGCAAAGGAATATATTAGCATTTCAGATTAGCAAAGAAAGTAGCAGGAGTATCATCTAATCACCTGAGAAAAATCTGCGGGATTAAAGGTATTTTCTGTTCGAGCCATTATGTTTGTCTACAAAAACAACCGGTGATCAAAAGTGGCTCATTCCTCAAGGCCTCTGATTTCTTGAAAGTCTTGTTCCTTGACGGTGGCACTGGTCTTAACTCGCTTGCAAACGTGCCAAAAAGGCTGCGGCCCAACAACCCCTGAGGGCTGGGGACTCTCTAGCTGCCATAAATAAAACCGGGGAGGTCCTAATCCTCGCGTCCATGTGTTCCAAACCTAATGCTTGTTCGCTTTTAGCACTTGTGGTGTTAATGGCATTCACCTGGCCAGCCGCTTCTTATTCAAGGTATCAAATTCAAAGCCAAGGGGAGTCGAAAGATGAAGAAAAAGAGGCAGACACAGAAACAGAGATTCATCTATTTAAGAAAAAAGAGTGGAACCCCTTACTCCATCCCCCCATGGTCTGCCCCACAATGATCTCATCCCTTTCACACAAAAGAGCCTGGAGGCTCGTTCCCCAGGGGTGGAAAAGCCTGCCTGCATGTGCGCGCATGTACAAGTCTGTGTGTTTGTGTGTTTGTGTGTAACGCTGGACAACAGGCAGTGCTGTGTCTGCCCCGCCACGCACATCCACTCACAGCTTGTCTGAAACAGCAGCTGAGCATGACACACACAACTGTCATGTGTTGAATCTCGGACACTGCAAATGAGAATGAAAAGCAAAGAGTGTACAGATGCAGTAATGATGCTCGGGAGCAGGGGGGCCGTTGGTTATAAATAGAAGGACGGGCTGAACCGTTACACCAACCCCTCTATTGTGGCAAGTGTACATGTATGCAAGCGCTACTTATTCGCATTCATGCAACAAGACTACTGAAGTGCACTTAAAATCATTCCCGAAAGCTCGACTATCAATTACGTAATGCAAAACTCTGCACTGAAAGGTAATTTTATGTCAGCTGCAACAGCCTCCGACATGCTACCCTTTCAGCTCCAGGGGCAGCCGCCCAGCCACGGTGTGTTTGCTTCTGCAGCCACCAGCGTCTGCCTCAAGTGCCACTCTGTAGCTCGACACTTTGGAGGATCTGAAGAACAAAGTGGCCTTCCCTGCCACCTGTCATCGCAGTGCGGCGGCGGCAGCGGCGAAGGCCAGGCTGAGCGCTGGGTGCCAATGAGGTGACAAAACCCTTATTTTACAAGGCGGTGACCACAGAAAAACCAACTCATGTGCAGAGCGGCTTTTCAGAGGAGATGAACTCAAATTCAAGGCGACTGAGTTGCTGTTTGACTGAACTGGTTGCAAAGCTGCAGCGTGTGCGCACAAATAGCTGGCTGTTAAACTTTGCTCTGCAAATCCTCACCCTGCTTATTAACCGTAACAGTTTGTTGTGATGGGACGAACAGTCGGACTGGGTGGAGTGAGCCACATCAGCCCTCAAGTTTACAATGCAAAAAATAAGCCTGGTGCCGTGTTAATAAAGGAAGAAATACACAGTATTGAACCGTTTCAATATTTGCTGTTCAGAGTTACTGAGAGGTGGAGCATTCACAGTTTATCTGCTTTTTGGCTCCAGGTAAAGCCTGTGTGATAGCCTGGCATTATCACATCCATATGCTAACAAGTCTCTCTCTCTCTGTCTCTGTCTCTCTGCACGGCCTGAGTGCAGCAAAAGCCTGATGGTGAACTCTGTTCCTCACTGGTGTTTGTTTAACGCTGGCAGCTGGTCTGTTTCAGACCGAGGCAACACGTAACATCTAATTTCACTTCGGGACTGACGACAGCCATCAACACACTTCTCAGAATAGGTATCTGACTGCCAAATCACGCTGATAACACACAGCAGATAAGGCTAGCTGTTTTCTCCACAGGCTATTTCATCTGGTTCCTTTGGGCATAGGCTGTTCTGCTTGAATTTTCCAAGCTCTAACCGTGCGTGGCATGCCTGTCATGTTCCTGAAATACTGTCCTGGTATTTGCAAGGTGTAACTTAACTCACGAAAACATGTTGACATTCTGAAAAAAGATGACTAAAGCAAAAGAATTAATAATTAAATTTGTATTGCTTAAGCAGTCCAATTTTCTGGACAAGTTCTTTTTATTTTATTACTCTATAATTACATTTAAATAATTACAAATTTTATTACCAAAGCCAAAAAGACTGCAAAGTAAATATTTCAGCTAAATAAGAAGTAGTGAATTTGTAATGATCTGCAAAATAAAAGCACTATGTTTGGTCTTCTTACAGACTGACCAAGCATTTCAGCACGATGAAAGACATCTGCTGAAGCCTTTCACAGAGGGCTCAACCCAAGCAGTCGGCTCCCCTCTAGTACTCTATCTCTGGGAATCTTTCTCAATCCCAACAGCCATGGATCCTTGTTTAATATTTTGTCAAAATAACATCAAACCAACCGGCAGCAGCCAGTGACGAGGAGCAATCAGGGCAGAGGTGGCACAGATCCTAGTAACTGATGCTGAATATTTGCACAGTTCCTCCCTGGCTGCCCTGCAGTTACAGTCCGCAAAGTGATTTAAGAGGCAGGTGTGCTCTCAAGAGAAAGGGACACACGCTTAGTGTTTGCCGAACTGTGTCAAAAACAACTCGCAAAGCCAATGGCGGCACGCGTGACAGGAAGGTTAGACGAGGACGGGGGGTCTTCATCTGGTCAGATCATTGAAATGTTTGCTGCATAAGACGACGCTCTATGACCAAAAACAACACGGCAGGTTAGACGATGAGAGGCAGCTCAGAGCAGTGAGGCTCCGCAGAAACATCACAAGACTGCCTCCCTCCTGGAGCGTGACAGCCCGGCAGACACAGAGCATTCTTTCCACTCTAAGGAGAAGGGAGAGAGGGCAAACTCATTGCACTTACTAACTAGCTGGGTCTAGACCAGCTCAGATCCGGGTCCAAAGAAAGAAGACAAGGAAAACCCTACTGGCACATCACACCATAGTACAAGGGTCAGAGGAGGAAAGAGGTTACCTGAGAGGGTTTTCTGGCCAGATTACAAGACCTCTGTTCTTGCTCTTTGGCTAGAAACAACTATCTGGAGTTAATATGTCTTAAGATGTGCAAACATGCAGCTGAACAAAATGTGCTGAAGTGTTTCGGGTAATAGCTGCAAGCCTAAGACCTTGCATTGAAAGATGTTTAAGCATCTTGTTGGTGTTTCCACCTTTACTTCAAATTGTCATTTTGCAGAAACTGCTAGGGGCCGCTTCTTCCTCTCTGCCATGACTCCTTCTTGTTGTGAGTTTCCAGCAGAGTAGAGGCATGAGTTTGAGTTTAGCAACACTCGACTGTCAGAAAAACATGCTGGCATCAATAATAGGAATTGATAAGCTCGGGGGCATGTGATTCTGATGGATCGGACAATTTAGAGGTGATTCTAAACTGGGACCGGTTCTCGATTCCCATCCCTAAGGACGACATCGCTTGCATGAGTAATAAAAAACATACAGGTAATAATTACTAAATAGTAGACAGAAAGAAAATTTACATGTGTGACAGTTAAAACATTTATGTATGGTTGAAATGCTGAAGAAGTTGCAATGTCTGCTGAAATATACGACTAGTTAAGGTCGCAATAACAATTAAATTGGAGGTGCTGAAAGGAGTTAATGTTTCAGAGGAACTTCAAGGTCTGAAGGAGCCAAAGTGGAGGTGATGACTTGACCAGGAAGCGTCAGTTGTAGTTGTATTAGTGCCAATGCCAGTTGAGCATCGGTTGAAGTGTGAACGAAGTCTCCAAA
The DNA here is from genome assembly GCF_017976325.1 of Chelmon rostratus. Classification (NCBI taxonomy): domain Eukaryota; kingdom Metazoa; phylum Chordata; class Actinopteri; order Chaetodontiformes; family Chaetodontidae; genus Chelmon; species Chelmon rostratus. Next base: position 7,518,173 of record NC_055680.1, on the reverse strand, counting down.
TGTATTGAAATGTCAGCGTAAGTGATAAATTGACCTGGAAGTGTTGGGTGCATTGGAAGTCCTGCGGGAAATTAGTGGCAGTTCAAGTGTACACTGATAAGACACGGTCAGTTAAAGGCTCAGGTGTATGCACTGAAAGCAGTTAAAATGTAGGTGATGAATTGACAGCGGGTCGGTTAAAGTGGCCAGTTCGAGTGTATAGACTGAAAGGCGATGTCAGTTTAAGTGCTGGCTGGAATGCCAGCACTGAAAGCGGTTGGGGTCAACTGTGCATTAACAGCGGAGGGTGGGGGAGTTACAAGGGCTAAAGAAGTTTTCTGCTGTTCATAGATGAAGACCTGAGACCTGAAAGAGCTTGACATGTCAGTCAAAATACAAGCACTGAGTGAAGTGGGAGTCAAAGTGGTGAAACAAGTTAAAGATTCAGTGGAACTTCAAGCTTGAAAGGAGTTGAAATGTCAATCAAAGTTGCTCTGGGGAAACACTCCTCTCACTGTCCAGCAGAATGAATTCCTGACTTTTCTCACACTTATCAAAAGCCAATCTGACTGTTGCCTAGGCAACTGCAGAGCCCGTCCACAGCCTGTGGCTGCCCCCTTGGCCAACCCACTTCCCGTCCTTGGTCACCTGACAGAGCCTCTGGACTGCTGGTAGTGGCAAAGTGCAAGTTCAATGTACACAAAGCCACAGTGTCGCTATGACCTACTTTATGTTGCCTGCAGCAGTTAGGAGGAGGCAACATTCACTCCACTCCCCTTTTCCAGCCACTGTCAGGCCAAGCCAAGGTCAAGGAAGAGATTTTACTGCTGTGTTTCCACGTGTCAGTGGTTCAGTATGGATGCAGCTCTGCAAGAGCAATTTCCACAATTTTGTGACAACCTGGCACTCCTCTTGCCATCTCAGGTGGCGAAATACCTGCATGAAAATATTAGTTGCTTTCGCACAAGCCAAGAGGAAGTGTCATCCGCGGCTCTGCAGGGACTTGTGCCGTGGCTGTCATAACAGGAACATCACATGCATGCCATGAATCACCAAAACGGTGATGGGAAGCCAGAGCTCAGAGTACTCCGCTGCCCTTAAGGGGGTTAAGCTTGCTGCTGACTGACTGGCAAACCCTCAAGTGCTGAGGTGTAGATATGTGAGCACCTTGGTATTGCATTCAATGGCATTTGTGCGAGCTCCACACACACAAAACCAACGGAGGCATCTTGCACAACTCCACGTCCTAGGTTTAGGGTCACACAAATGCAGACATGGCATATTCAGGGAGAAAGTCCCTGGATAAAAGCAGGCCACATGTTCAAAGGGAAGTCAGGTTAACAGTTCCTTATCTTGGGAGCAGTTCAGGGTGTTTTACAGGACAGTCTTTTCCTTTTTTATATACATATGTTCCTCCTTAAAGCAGGGAATTCAGTTTGTGAGTGTGGCCGAGGGCAGACACCTGCAAGGTTAGGGAGGCTCCAGGAGAGCAGAGCCTGATGATCTGGCGTCAAGGAGGGCCGCGGAGGACAGAAGAGGAGGGCAGGGTGGGGGTGTTATATTCTCAACTGTTGCATCCGACACACAACTAGGTCAACTTTAGTGCAGGAAACGCACATCACGGCGGGCGAAACAAAGGGAAATGTCCTCCTGTGAGCAGCCTGTGCAGTGATACGTGGCCGCCTGTCTTTCCGCGGTAGGATAACACACGATAGAAAGTGCAGAAGCGGACCGCAGCAGCGCAACACCAGGAAAACGTCTCTTCAGCGGGCGACCTGGCTCTCACACAGCTGAAGTCACGTTAAAACAGTTAACTGCCATGTTTGATTCCCACCGCAAACTGTTCACTCTCAGCTATGTTCATATTCAAAAACATGAGGACTTACCAGCTGTTTACGCTGCAGCGAGAGACAATGTTGACATGTAGGCAACTTGCTGTTTTAACCCGCTCGATATATTCCGTATTTCTATTTATGCAAATCCAAACAGGTTAAACCAGGACGGTGCGCCAAAAAAAGCCACTTCGAAAGCACTCCTCTGAAACTTTGCTGGTCACTTCTTCGCCACTTCTATCTGAAGTTGTCGGCGGAGGTAGGCGCCATGTTTGTGTCTGCGCCGATAGTTTTGTTGGTGAGCTTTCTTCTAAACGTCTCTTTTCAGACTAGAACCGCCCAGAGAAGAGGAGAGGCTACAGACCCCGCTGCAACTGACACAAGTCGGCCACGGGGAGCGCTAGCAAGCTAGGCCACGGGGAGCGAGAGCAAGCTAGCCCACGGACAGTTAGCATCTTCCGGCATATCTTTTCAAAGTAAAGCACCTTTATGGCTGACAAACGTGTTGCAAATTTCAAAATAAAGTAACATTATTTAACATTATTTAAGAGCTCAAGGTTAAATAATATATACATTATTAGTAGTAGACAACACAATTATCACAATATGTTTTTTAACTATTACAGTGTATAATACCCTACATATGCATTATACATAACACTGTTTTTTCATAGATTTTGTATTAACTTTGATAAATGCATGACTATATATACAATCATATACAGTATATTACAATAGCTATTGCAACTTCAGTATGACTCTAAATGAGTCAGATTTCTACCTTCAGAAGACCTGCACATTTGTACGACTAGAGCCAATACTTCTACACATTTACAGCATATTTGTATCTTTTAGAAAATGCACAAATACAACATACAGTATATAGTCTATATGGCTAAAGCATTAAAGTGTATCTAGCATATTTTTTTGTCATGCTGTAACATACAACACCCCCCTCTGGTAATCAATAAAGGCTTATCTTAAATTTATAAGGCAGGATGGTGTGCAGTATGCAACAAGGGCAGTGCAGCAGTTACACATCAGATAGGCCGTGAGTTTAATGCTCAATAATGTGACCAATTAGTATTATCCCATTTTATTTTGGTTGAGTACGTCATATGCCCCGCATGGTAACAATTGTGTTTTTTATTGTGAAGGTGAAATGGTTCAACTTCCCGTTTTTACAACCGTCTTGACTCATTTTTTCCCTGGAGTTGCTCAGTTTCTGATGCCCCCCATCTTAAACTGGGAGAAGTTACACCAATGAAAAAAAAAAAAGCAAAGCAGCAGGTGCCTGAGAAAACCTTCATATTTTACCATTTTCTGTTTTTTCCAATAGCCCCAGACCCATTGTGTGCACTTTTTGGATGAAACAGCCTCCTTTCAACACAAGTCACAAAAATGATTACCACAGGGAGAGGGTCTATAAACACCACAAAAAGGAGCAAGCACTGTCAACATGTAACTGCTTTTTAGACATCCCACACCTTACAGCTGCACTTGAAACTGTCAGAATCAAGAATAAGAGTGTGCATTCAATTTTTATTTCCAAATGTTTAATCAAACATTCAGTAAATTCTTTCATCAGCCTGGCTGACCCTGGTTCCTATCGTATTGTGGTCATATACCGTCAAGGAAACTTAACATCCTGTAAAGATGTAATGCTAATAGTGCAATGTAAATATTAACAGTAAGAGGCAGACCAGCCTTTCACAAATACAGTGGATTCAAAACACTTTCCTGCTACCCAACATTAAGACTGGACAATGACAAATTCCACATTAATGACACTTTGAAGTTAGCAATCTTTATGTACACACAAGTTAAAATTTAATGAACCACATTTCACTATTTTATTAGCAGCATGTCTTATTTTAAATTAAAAACAAACAGGACTAATTTAGAGTGTGGCAGAAGTAGGTTATTTCATAATTACATACAAATATTGGCTACATGTGTATTAGGGCAGATAGTTCAAGGCAGTCAAGGCTGAAATGTGTTTTTCATATGAATGTAATTAACATTTCATGTCATCAAGTGGGGAAAATGTGATCAGTTTTGGGAGGCTGTACTCCTGCTTCTTTGGAGGTGAAGGTGTCTCCAGTGTGTCTAGGTCCAGTGAGAAGACCTTGTCTGTGGCTTCCACTGGCTTTACAGGCTCCATTAGCCAGTCTCTGTCCAAACCACAAACCTTGTGATCCAACAGAAGACACTCAGGTGTCTTCTCCCTGCTTTCCATGAAGGAGCCATCGCTGCACGCCTGCTGGGTCCGACCAGGATGGTGGGGGGGGATGAGGAGCTCATCATCGTCTTCACTCTTCATATCCACCGCTTCATCGTCGAGGCTCAGCAGACTGTCACAGCTGGACATTTCAGGGAGGGTTTCGTGGTCGAGGCTGAACTGGACCGCACTGCTGCCCGTGCCACTCGGGCTGTCAAGGGCCTCTGTGTTGAAGGTGTCCCACAGCAGAGTGGATTTGAGTAAGACCCCCTGCTGGCTGACAGGTGGGCTGCTTTGACTCTTGATAGTGGGGGTGATACTGCAGGAAACGCTCTGGGAGGGAGCATCGGGGCTCAGCAACACATTTGATACATAGAGCGGAGAAAGTCGCCCTACTACACTGTCATTAAACTTGACTGACTGCCCAATTTTCCCCGATTTGTCTTCCTCAAGTGCCTTTCGCCAGGAGCTCCTCACATCCTTAACTGAAGAAGAAAGGAGAAATATTGGTGAAAGTAATGGAATGCTAAACTGCCACAGCATGCCGGTTTTTCTAATCACAACAGAACCGATGCACTTATGAGGCCACATTAATCACTCTAAAACCCATCATGTCACTTTTGCTAAGCTCACCCGCTTCATGCTTTTGCCCTTGATGCATTTGAACACCTACATAAATTTAAGGCTGAGGGTAAAGACAACACCTCAGGACTTACTCAAGCTCTCTGGTGTGCGTGGCAGCTGCTTTCTAGTGGAGAAGGGATCACCATGAAGAGTACTGAGAAGGCCCTCCAGGTCCAGACCTTTGACCCTGCCTTCTGTGGGACTGGTTGTAGTTACAGCATCTGCGAACTAATACAAACATACACTTAGTGAGGACCAAATCAATAAATATCCTATCCTATTTGTGTCTCACACTTTTCTCCTTATTACAGACTTACAAAAAGGTAATACTACAAAATAATTACAAAGCTCCTGTTTGCAACCTTTGACCCTTCCATTCTCCTCCCCAATTCATTATACCTGATCAGCGAGGTTATCACATTCCATGTCTAATATCTGAGTCTTGGACTTCATGGTAGATGCCTTTGGATGAACATGGGTTGTCTTCCTCACACTGGCCTAAAAGCAAGCACAGATTTGTTAAATGTGGTGTATCAGATGAACTGGTGCACATAAATTCAAAAGGTGGAGTAAAGCAAATGCACAGGAGTTCAACGCACAACAGAGGTTAGCTGAATACTAACTAGAGGTGCTGGTACCGATGGAGCCTTAAGAGGAGGCGATGGAGGCGTGTCGAAAAGCCAGTCAAGAGAGGTATTCGCTTGTGATAATGCTTCAGTGGTGACAACGGGGCTTTCAGTCCTCTCAGCTGTTGCATGCCAAGAGCTGTTTCAAAGACAAAAGCTTGATTTGTTATTCAAAAATACATTTTTTGCACTGCATCTGTGCACAGTACAGGCTGTTCTCACCATTACATATTTCACACAATGCAGTGCAGCACAGATAGTGAAAGCACAACTGAGAGCATCTTAATGTAGCTATTAACAGCCCACTATGCAGCCTTGGCTCAGTGCTAATTCTTGAGCCAAGTTGGCACATGGCCCTGCACCTGTCTTCATTTTGATTGTTGAATGGATGGGTGCAGGGTGGGTCACTTCAAAGTCAGGCTTTTTCAGTCAGTATTTTAGTAGCTATACAAGTACACCTGTAATTCAAATCCCCAGCTGCACAGCACCACAGAGCTGCAATATTCCTTGTGACATGGAAGTTCTGCTGTACATGCAGAAGTAACATGTCTGCTCCGTATCTGTCCGTGGCGATTTCTCTCAATTCGCCGCGGTCATCAGAGAGCACTGATTCTGTAGGGAGGATTAGTGATGGACAGCGCACTGCTCAGGACTGCCCAGGTATCAGCCTCCCACCAGAAGCCAGTACACCCAACACATTTCAAATAACACATTAAGAAAATGAGTTTTGTTGACAATAAGTGTATTTTCCTAAATGAGCTGCACAAACAGATTATATTACCTCTTCAGTTTCGAAGAACTAGGCTGGATGACCTCCTGTGATTTATTCTCTGCAGGCTTCTCCTCTGAAAAATTGTAAGCAGCATGATTTGAAACAAAAACTGATGCGACAGATCCAAATAAATACACAGCCTTAAGTGTATGTAATCAGATTTCACTCACCAAGAAGCGTTGCAGGGTACTGGGAGAAAACACTACTTCTGTAACTGGCCTCAGCCGCCGGTTCAAAAGACAGAGGAGCCATTGGTGAGAGGAAGCCAAGAGCCTAAAAACAGATATGGAAGTATTTTAGATTAAGATATACAACTACAGTGAAATGGATTTTAAATTACAAAACATTTTGTACTGCATTGGGCTTATGATTGCCACTTAAATGGATAACAGACAAACTCAGTTTCTGGCACTACTGGAATAACTATACTGTGACTGTAGAAGGAAGTTGAAAAATCCCAAGGACAACTCACAGGATCTTCATTCAGAAACGACAGCAGGGGTGTGTCTTTCAGGGTGTCCATCCACTTCCTGTCCCACTCAGCCTCCAACTCTCTGATGGCACTCCTGAGTTCAGGAATTCCTTCCTTAGAAATCTTCTCTCTGGTGGAACATAAGTTTAAACACAGGTACTCAAGTTATTTAACTTTCAGTTGGAAAGCAAATTGCAATGAGGTAGTTCTTCCATGATTACAAAAATGACAATCCAAAATGAAAATCCTCCAAAGAAAAAAAAGACTGGTATCAATGGGTTGGAGAAAGTGCATCATTCTATCAAGTGAGTGTGGGTTAAAGTATACCTGGTGAGGTGAAGGTTCTGCAACACACGGGCCATCTGCTGGCATTTCTCCTGCAGGTGCTGAGGACTGAGCTGGGGTTTGGGGGCATGAGAAACCCGACAACGCTCCTCCTTCAGGAGCTGCAGCGCATGGTTCATCAGCTCCAACACACACAGGAGGTTCAGCTGGCCAGCCTCATACACATTCCCTGAACTCAACTGGAAACAATCAAAAAATGATGCGTGCTTGGACTGAAAATTGTTTGGCATCTCCTGTAGCCACTAAGTCCACATCTGCAGTACAGTTACACCTTCCTCCATCTCTTTATATAGCTTGCAGACACACTGTGACTGGATTATGACCATCATTTTCACCAAACTTAAGGCCAAATTGGATTGCACTTTCAGGACAAAAAAAATACTGCACATACAAACGTCTGATGCCTAGAATAAGGTAACAGTGAAATCACAAGTGAAAACTATAGATTCAATTAATCAAACAAACAAAAGTCTAACAGAATGAAGTGACTCATCTTCACCCTCACCTGATGTGGAAGCTGCTCAATTCTCTCCAGCAGACTCCGGGGAATTTTGAGGACTCTGTCAGTCCCGTCCAGGATGTATTGATCTACATCCCCCTTCAACACACTTCCCACTGCATGCTGCTCCTCTTGGGTTGTTGACAGCATTCCGTCAATGGCCGACCACAAGGAGCGCACCTTAGGACAACCGGGTATTTATGTGAGCTCTAAGATATCATAGTACAGAACAGCTTCTTTCCAAAACTCAGCTCAACTTTAGAAGTTCACAACACAGCCACCACCACACCCTTGAAAAAAAGGTAGATCAGCACTTTTATAATGTCTTATTAACACATGGGTGTACAAATCATGTCTTTATGTTTCAAAATAAGTTGTCGCAACATATTACGTACCTTTTTGGCCTTCTCAGCTGGAGAAGCTCCCTCCTGCGTAGAATCACTGCTGTGACGCCTGAAAGCAGACAGTCATTAGTTCTATCTGTTCAAGAACACTGAAGTCAGAAGAATTGAGAAAAAAAACATCATGGAAAAATACATACTTGATCAGTTCATCATACTTGGCACCCTCTGCTCTGATGTCCTTCACAGACTTTACCAGGAGCCTTCAAAAGAGTAAAACAAAAGGCAAAGCTATTAATGGAACTGAGCCATCATTAATGTGATTTCTTTCATCTGGGCCTTCCCTGCTGTGACAAGTCTGTATATCTGAAATAGCAACACTGATTGAGCTACCAGCTGGCCTCGTTAACACTGCGTTTTCCAATTAGTTCACATGAAACAGGTGGGGCTTGAAACAAACAGCTAGTGGAACATGTAACATCAAGACTAGTGACATAAGATTAAAAACAGAAAGGCCTCTGAAAATAATAGCTCAGTACAGTGACAGAAAATCATATTCAAAGTAAAAGACAAACAATATAACCACACAAGAACAGAGATAATACAATGATCACAATAAAAGTAAGAGGCCATAAAGCAATTATGTTAGGAAATAAAGTAATCCTCAAATACAGGGTTCAACATGTCAAGTAGTCTCTAGTGAGTGAAAAAAGCAATGATGAAACATGTCCCCTCTTGGATAATTTACATGTTATCTTAAATGGACTAATGCTATTTATTAGCATCTGGATGATTTACTTCTGAATCTAGAAAAAGAGTAAATTCAGAATCAGAATATTACTTTCATTTAAATTTGTTTTATTTACAACTGATATTGCTTTTTCTATTCCTATTGTTTTGATGTTTTGTTGTATTTACTAAATATTACAACATATTTCATTTGCATTCATGCCAGACTTGAGCACCTTCCATGCGCCACAAGGTTTACTGGAGTAGTGAAGCAGAAAGTTTTGATCTATAGCCTGTTTCTACGGATGTAAATATGAAATAACATCTAGCTGTGTCCAGCTGCCAAGATGGACTACCAAGGACTTACTGAGCTCGTCTCTGGTAATCTTGGAGAAAATGATCCTGGTCCACTGCAGCTTTCAAAAACCTGGTGTTGACCAGGGTCAGTCTCTTCACTGCCATGTCCAGGGAGGAAGCAGGCATCGCTGCAGCCTCAGGAACCCAGCTGTCATCTGACAATGACAATATTCAAGATTATCTACTAAACATTTGCATGACAACTCCATGGCAAAATAAATGAAATGAAAAATGCCTGGCCATAGCTCTATCAGTCTACACTTTCAGACTGAAGTCGGACTGTGAATACAAGTAACTGGTGCTGTAAAAAAAGATTTTAGACCTACCTGTAGTGAATGTCTTCATTTCCTGCAGCATAACATGATTAGCCAAATGGAGCATCAAGCTGATAAACTTGGGGCCTCCGGGTGAGAGGAATAAGGATGCTACCACTTTGGACCCTGCATTTGCAGTTTCCTAAACACAGTTAAAAACATACGATTGTCATTATATGGAGAGAGCATGGGACAACATGCAACATGGGGACCACACCCGGGATCATTTAGAAAACAGTGCATAGGATTTATGCGAAATGTTTACATGTGTGTGTACACACGTAAACATTCAGCATTCAGCAGCTACCACACAGATGATGCAAAAAAATTTTGTTTGTCATATTCACAGTTCTTGTGTGTACACACATGTAAAAATTTGGGGCAAATGGGCACATCACCAGCATCACAAACAAAAGAAAACGCTGCAAGTGGCAAGTTATTGCAATGAGAGCTTCAGCACTCATGGAAAAGCAAGCAGAAGTTCAAAAGCCACTGCTGGTTTGAATGTTTTTATCATGTTGACATTTGATTTTAAGAGAATTATGTTCATGGGAAGCATATTATTTATAAAACCTGGCTTCTATTCACCACCACACCATCAACATTGCCAATTTCCCAGGTCTCCAAACTGTTCCTATGCATTGGTCAGAGTTTAGTTTACAGGTCTGCATATTCTCTTGTCAAATTTGTTTTCATAAATCACAACCTTTGAGTGTATCCCTCTTTCAGGCCTTGTTTTGTGTTTATGCAGTGGTTATAAATGAGATCCGAGGAGAAGAGGAGACAAGCCAAGACATGGATGAAAGGAAAGCCAGAAGGAAAGAAGCAACAAAGGAAGAAAAGACACAATTTCCGATTTGTGAGGATGTAAGTGGGCTAAAAAAATCAGTGAAATGCACGATCTGGGCAGCTGAGGGGGATGAACAAGCGACTAAATCAAAACTTACCATTATTTCTCGCAGCCAGGCACACGTAACTTTACGGAACTCAGCATCTGCTTTGTGGTCCAACACAGGCCAACAGTACCTATGACATTTTCATTTTAACATGAATTTCGGGCACTTTTAAGTGAACGGCAATAGTTGTTGACCATATTGAACTTTACCTGTACGCCTCACTGAATCGCGTCGGGTTGAGTTTATCCAACAGGAAATGGGTTACTATGTAGAAGGCATCCTTGTTTGGTTTGTCAAACATATTCCTGTTGACCACAAAATAACTTTGAGGGTCCTTATCAATAATAAAAAGGATAAGTCGGACAAGCCTCATTAAGTTAACTATCAAATTGAATGCTAACGTTATACACAACAAATGCAAACTCACGGTCCCAGGTTGATATGTTTGACATTTATGTTGATTTTGCCGGCAACTGCGGTGTCTGGTTGAAATCCAAGTCCGAGAAGAGCAAACCAAAGATATTTCCCTTTCTTTTTCTGCAACAACGCCGGGGTCGCCATTATTCCGAGATGAAAGAAGCAGTGTGACAGTGTACGATGAAAGCCAGACTGGCCAAATATTTAAAAGCTAGCCGGCTAGCTTTAGCTGCTAGCTACAAAGTTTACGGCTAGCTAACTTAGTTAGCTTTCGAAATTCTTTTGAGTTTGTCAACATAGATTCACCAAACTGTTAATATACTGCCGTGGAACAGTTAACGTTACAAGTGTCAGAAGATTAAGTCCACTGACGAAATGTTTGAGATCATATTTATTCCAGTATTTGGTAAGAAACACGAAAACGCAACAGCAACAACGCAAACCGCCAATTTTTCCAATGACGACCCGGAAGTTGTTAAAAGTAGTTCCGGTTAGCAAATACGTCCACAATGCGCTTTCCCACTGTTTTTTCCACAGACATGTGGTTCTTTCACTGTACCTTTAATGACTAAAAGTTACATTTGACAAATGTCTTGTACCGTACATGCAAAATATAACTAGTACGCCTTTATGCGACGAATTCGTGTAGATGCAAAGGCGACAGGGCGAACTGCTGTGCCAGTATCCCACAAAGAAGTGGATAATATTACAAGCTTGTTTAAATAGCCGCGACACCGCTGGAAGACCACTGTTACCTTGCTCAGAAATATATTAAATATTGTATGTGTTAAATAAAAGTTCTTTTTCCTGCAGGGAAAGTCTACGGATAACACGGTGGATTCAGCCATATAACCTGACCGGACATTGAGCAATCACAATTTCCACATGTCACCAGTGTTTTCTTCCCTGTTACAATTTGCATTTTACTTCCTGTAATATTATACTATTATGAGGCATTCTTAACTCAACATCAAGTGTGTAATATTACACATACATTTCTACAATATCATCACAAGAAATGATAATATTAAGTATTCATAAATAAATAACATCTGGACAAAAAACATTTGGAGATATCATTTATTAAGACACAAGGAAAAACTTTCTCTGCTTCAACGCTGTGTGGTTTAATCAGATTTTACTGACACTACCTGCAAACTCATCAGGTTTTGATTAAAGTATTGTTGGATCCTGATATGGGACATTTGTGACCTCACCTTTTCCCAACTGAGCCCCACACGCTAAATGGCACTAAATAAATCCAGAAATGTCTAATGTGACAGAAACAATACTGCTCCAACTCTGGAAGACAATAGTCACTGATTGAAAAAAGCTGATAGGGGAAACGGGTTTTTAGACCCTAAAGCAAATTGTATTAGTTCAGGTGTCCAGACACTGTGAGTCTGATAATGAAGTTCTTAGAAATGCTTTGTGTGAGAGAGAGAGAGAGGTTCGGGGTTGGACAGAAGAGTTGTGTTTGGAGTTGATACAGCTGATTTCAGGTTTGTTATCACACAGGGAGGCTCAGGTCACCTCAGATTTCCACCGTTTCCTTCCTACAAAGCGGTCTTCATGAGACTGTGCCTGTATATGTGCCTTTGTGTGTCACGACTGCTGCACGACTAGTTCACTAACATGCAAACGTTCCGTTTCAGTCCACCAGTCCCAGATAGTCCCAACAGGTACAGGATCACTGGTCCGGTCAGCCGAGATCCGCCCACAGAGGCTGACTTGATCCAGTCCAGAAAACTGATCCAAAGTCTGAGGTCACATGGTGAAGATGACTTGGAGCTTCGTCACAGGTATGATACACCTTTTTCCTTTTAATTATGCTCATACTTAAATTAATACAGCTTCCAGGGGTAGGACTAAAATAAAACCTTTGATAGTGTTTTTGTGACTCAGGGTCTTGGATGTTCTGTCACTGTTGACACCTCTGACCTTTTGTTGGCTATTACTGCAAAAAGAAGAATCAGTCAAACAACAACATCCTCAGTGAATGAGTTCATGCAACAAGTGGAGCACAAGTGGAAGGAACCACAGCCTGCTTTGCTTCAGAGGAATGACACGGTTTGAAAATGCTCTTCGTGGTTTCTTTGCAGAGAGACGGTCATGGAAAGGCTTGATTCGCTCTATCACGAGTGGCTGAGGGAGACCTGCGAACGAATGGTTAGATGTCTTTTTCATCCCTGTTGTTGCTTCAGAAGTAACTCAAATATCAGAAATGAAAACATGTTACTGCAAAAAATTTTCTGCATTACTGTTTTTAAATTTTAGTATCACAGCCAACGTTGAAGGAAAGATCTTCCCGCTCGGCTCTTATCATCTGGGCGTCCAGTCAAAAGGTAAACCAGCTGTTTCTTTCCTCGGCTGGAACAGCACCTCAGGACTGTGGCAGCTCAAATTTCAGTGTGACCTCCTGACTTTAACTCGTGTGCTTCATAACATGTGATCAAACTTTGTTCATTCACAGGAGGTCAGTGTTTGTGAAAATGTGAAGTTTTCTTCAAGTCACACACAGCACAGGCTGTTTGAGTGGCGGCTGACCTCCTCTGAACAGATATGATTCACTGCATAATTCCACACTTAATTGTGGGCTTTGCTCTCATATGAATCTGTGCTGTTTTCACAGGCGATCAGGCGACAGGAGGAGGACGTACAGGTTAGCCATCGAAGTGGTTCATTATGTATCAAACTACTTTCATCATACAAGTCAAAGGACATTTTTCTCTCTAGTTAAAGTGACTGACTGTCTTGTCGTCTTTATGCTGTTCAGGAGGCGCTCGTCCCGGCCATCAGACTCTCCTTTGATGGGATTGAGGTAATTTAGCCGGAGAAAAACTCTACTGGCTGCAGTCTGTCTCAGTTAAAGCCTTGTTTGTGTCTTAATCCTGGTTTTTGTTATTTTCCAGGTTGATTTACTGTATGCTCGGGTGCCACGGTGGAACATTCATGCCAACACGGATCTCCTCAGTGATGAGTTTTTGGAGCACCTCGATGAGCGCTGCATCAGCAGTCTAGATGATAAGCATCCCATGAAAGAACCCAGCTGCTCACAAATCCTGCAGCATCAGTACCTGACAGCTGCACTCGTCAGGGATGTTTCTGTGATGTATGACAGCTCTGTGTATCTGTGCTCCACCCTTTTTGCTGTGACTTTCTATGTTAACCTGTGTGTTCTTCTGTTTTTTGTAGGCTACAGAGTTACAGTGGAGATCCTCCATCTGGTGCCTCACATCCACACCTTCAGGCTGACTCTGAGAGCCATCAAGCTGTGGGCCAAACGTGAGCGCAACACACACAACCAGTGAAGCTCAAGAGAATAACTCAAGAGACTGTGGAAGACTGCAGACTGTATGCTACTTTTAGCAAAAAATCACACAACTCAGGACTTTTAATAGATGTAAACTACAGTTAAGTGAACACGACAACTGTCACTGGTGCAAAATGATGACTTCTGTCTCAGTTCAATATTCATTGTGAGGTACTGAGTGTTCAATATGAAGGCAACAGTGAAAGAGTGATTTCAGACGCCACCATTGTTCTTTTTTCTTTCCCATGGCTCATGTGTTTCAGTGTCTCATGTTGCCGTGGATATTTTGTCTTGTCTACATTTGCCACCAGACAACCAAAACCCAGTCACTATTTTGCAGAAATAAACAGTGCACAGGTTTACTTAGTGGTGCAGCTCTGTCTGTCTCACAAAGGTGTCTAAAGAGACACTTGATGCAGAGTCATCTCATGCAATGCTGAGGCAAAATGTAACTTATGGTGTCCTAGTTGAAATGACACTGATGACTCATCCGAGGAGCTCAGGACGTCTCTTAACTGTCTTGTAGGTCTCCGGTCTGAAAGGTGGAGAGTTGCAGATTTGTGTTATTATCTAATGTGCTTCACAACATGTTTGTGACCATTTTCCTCCAATTTTAAATGTTTTTTTGAGTGAAAAGTGAAATTCAGTAGTAGTGGGAAGCAGTAATATGTGACATAAAACACTGGTAACCAGTATCATATACCCGTATGTCTATATTACTTTCATACAGAAGGCCATTGTTAACCTTGGGTGACACTGTGAACTGGAGAACTGAACGGCTGTTCTCGTCCTCTTCTTTCCTTCAGGACGTGGCATTTACTCCAACAGGATGGGCTTCCCGGGCGGAGTATCATGGGCCATACAGGTAGCCAGAATTTGCCAGGCGTACCCGACGGCTACACCGTCCACCCTGGTGATGAAGTTCTTCCAGACCTACTACATGTGGTGACTTGTCCCATCTCTGGGGTCGCTGTGAAATGAAATAAAACACACACTGAGTTGGTTTTACTGCAAGTCACTTGACACTGAGATCCACTGTCGTCAGAGTCATATCACATGTCAGGGACACTGATGTTATCTTCCACTCTGAAAATGCACCTGCATGTGAATGCTTTGTAAAAGCAGCAGACGAGGATCAGCTGATCTTAAAACGTTGTGTTTTGTGTCAGGGATTGGCCAGTCCCAGTTTGTCAGAGGATCATGGAGGACTGCCAGCTCGACTTTCACTGTCAGCTTTTGCTCAGCCCAGCATACCTGCTGCAGAACACCAGCAGCCATGTGTCTTCTCCACCTTAGTCATCATGGCGGAGGATATCCAACGGGGTATGTAGTCTCTCAGCTGATATCCTCTAAATGCTCAGAGCGCTGCCTGCAAATAACTTCACTGTAACAAAGATGACTGAACACAACCTTCCTGTTTGCTCTCTGTAAATCAGCTGTTCAGGAACAGGAAGTCCGGCTTCAGTTGCTGTGCTGTTAGCAGCTTTCAGCCAAACCATGTTCCCCTCATAGCTTCAGTACCAGCACCAGGATTCTGTTCTGTCAACAAAGTCGGGATTTAGTTTGACTCAGACTCAATCAAGCTCTCCCTTCCTCATTCACAGGCTGTGCCATCGCTGAGGAGGTCCAGCAGGAAAGAGCAGACTGGCCCAAGCTGCTCGAAAAACCAGACTTCTTCAGGAAACTACACTCACATGCACACCGCTTTGTAAAATACGGACATTTCCTCTGTTTGGAAATGTCATTTGGATATTTGAAACATTTTCCTGATAGGACTGTCACACTTTCTCCTTCTGTCTTAAAGCTTTCAGTCTTTTCCGATGATTTCGTCGTTCCTCCAACGAAGGCAAAGCTTAATGTTTCATAGTTGTTTGATTTTCTCAATGAGGATATGTAGATGGTTGTAAGAAGTAAAGCCTGTGACAGTGCTGATTCCTGTACTCCTGTGCTCTGTTTGATCAAAAACAAATTACTGACTTCACTAGTTGTGACCTCGTTCTGTCTCTTCTGTGTTGAGGCATTACATTCTGCACATAGCAAAGAAAACTGGAATAGATGGAGACATTTTTGTGGACAGTCTCATGTCATTGGCTGAGGATGCTTCTTATTACAGTCCTTGGTTCTGTATGATGGAGAAAACTGTCTTAATATTTAATTTCCTCTCCCTGAAAATTGTGTTTTGTTCTGGTCGTCAGGGTTGATCTGGTGGAATCCAAAATCAGACTCCTGGTGGAACGTGTGGAAAACAACAGGCACATTTCCCTGGTCCACGTCGACCAGCAGTCCTTCCCTGGACACCTGCAGAGCGGTGACAAGTAAGGACCCATGATTTTATGCTTCTGTTTCAATTATTGTTACTGTTTTTTGTTCTTGTGCTGTATATTTACACTCAGTTTGCAGTAAAAAGTGTTAAAACTGGCTTGTTGTTGGTGGCTAGATGTGTTTTTTTGTCTTTGTCAACTCATTGGTGTGTATTTCTGCTTCAACGAGGGAATGAGCACAGTATGGATCATCGGACTGGTCCCTCATATGCAGGAGTCTCAAAACTTTGAGAATTAACTGGCCTTCGAGCTTGTGTCCTTCACTGACACCAGTATGTGCTCTATTTCTGTTTTAGAGTCAGTAGAAATGGTAAAGTGTTGTGTGACATAATAAATCATGCTTTTATTGTGTGCTGTTGCAGTCTACGGCCTGGCAAAGCTCTCCAAGGTCTATCAGGAGGGGGTGATCGTATCAGCAGGATACGTCAGGAGGGAAACTCACAGCTGGCAGATTCCCAACAGAGAGCAGAGAAGAGTTTTCAGGCCAACACTGAAGCCCACAGCGAGGCACCAACGCTCTGCGGCTGCAGGAGCTTCTGATGCAGCAGCTGTCAGCACAGGCCGACCAACCATTCCGCGCTCTGTGATGAGAAAATAGATTAGTTTAAATGTTTCTGATGTTATTCTAATGTGTTAAATATCCAGTGTGTGTGATTTAGGGGGATCTATTGGCAGAAATATTGTCAGTAAAATGACATCGTTACACTTCTGTGTCTCTACGGATTAAACATTTTTGTCCTGATTACCTTCAGACAGAGCCTGGCTGGCTGGCTTTCTCTAGTTTCAAGTCTTTATGCTAAGCTGAGCTAACCGACTGCTGGTTGTAGCTGAATATTTATCACATATCAGTCATCTCATGCAACTCTTTGCAAAAATAAGCATATCTATTATTCCTATTTCTGTAACTTGCCAAGTGCTGCTGGTCAGATGGAAATCAAAATGTTTTGCAATAATCAAACTCCTGCTGAAATTGATCCAGTAAAGTAACGTTTTCCTTGTTCTGGACAGGAATCAGTATCTGTGACAACGGCCTCATCTGCTCCAGCTCACCCTCCACATTTTCAACAGCCACAACAACTGCAGCCTTTTCACCAAAGAAGTTTAACATCACTCAGGACACAGCTCCAGGGACAAGAGGCACCACTTGTGAAGAGTCCTCTACAGATCCCCTACGCAGTGAGAGTCCGCCTCCCAGTGCCGACTCACACAGCAGGAAGAGACCGGCTGCTCCTGAGTCTGAGCCTGCCAAGAGATTCAAAATTGAACTGGTGTGTTAAAGTATATTCTGAGGTGTTCTGTGGAGTTGACTGTTAAAGTTAAAGTGATGCAAAGATATTCTGAGACTAACCTCTGTTCTGTCCGGTCCTTCCCTCTCAGACTCTGCCCACTATCCAGCTCTTGGACGCGTCCGTCCCCACCAGGCTCGATGTTGTTCTGAAATCAAACAATCAACGTCCAGCTGCTCAGGTACAGCTCACAGTTAAGACCTGAAGCCTCTGACTTCCCTCCAGCTGCACACACACTTCCTTTCTTCCTTACCTCGTCGTGGCCTCCACATGACAGACACAAACAGTGAGTTGAGCTTCATGGAAGGCCTGTTGTGAGGTCGACTGATGGAGCCAGATGAACATCAGGTCTTCTCACCACAAGAGGGCAGTGTTGCCTTTCTGCTGGCCTCTTCCTCAGCTGTAGTGAAGGAACGGGGACACATCTCAAAGACAGTCACTTGGTCACAGCAGAACCTGCTGCAGATCAGAGTTAAAGCAGCCGCTTTACCTTCACTGATCTTTTTAGAAATGGTTCAGTCTTAATTTTGGATGCTTGTAAAGGCTAATAGTGGTGACCTGCTGGTTCACAATGTTGTGATGCCTTTGTGATGATGATCTATCATGTTGTGCTTTCAAAAATTAGTACATTTGCATGCAGAAGCCTGAAAATGCCCCATGTGATCCCTCATTCCTTCTTTAGATGGTCTGTGTGGTAGCTCTACATACCGTTTTTGTACCGTTTTATGGGTGACCTTTTGAGGGAAGGGCTGTCAAATGCTTCTCCATGAACTTGTGAGTCTCACACCTCTGTTTCCTGTTGTATCTCTTACAGAAGGCGTAACTGATGGCACGCCGCTGACCAGCTGACAAGCCTGAAGCCCTTTGTATTCTTTTTTTTCTTCTTTATTTGTGATTGTAGTTTACAAGTTTAATACATTTTGCCATTGTGATTTTTCTTCTTTACATTTTTAATTTTGGTCATTTTTTGTGCATTATATTAAATAAAATGTTCACCGTCACTGTTGTGTTGCTGTGGTGCAGTATTTGAGCTGGTCAGGGCTTGATTTGAGGAGGGATGGCAGGAGATGTCATCCTCTTTGATGAATACTTGATAAATTCACCCCCCTTTTAAATAAAGCTTCAGGAATATAAGACTTCATCCTGCAGGCTTTGAATGAGGGTTGTGAGACTTACAGGGTCACCAACGCTGGGTAATGAGAGTGAAGTTCAGCTGTTTTGCTGTGATTGAACAACACAAGGATACGTGTAATGCCACCACCATGTTGCATGTGATATTCATGGAATAATCTTAAGAGACTTCATGACAGCAAAAAAACAACCAACCACTGTATGAAGACAAAAAGCTGACAACAGCTCGTCAAGGTAAACAGCTGCTTTTTCTCCTGTTACTCTTGTGTAGAAACTTGATGACTCTCTCCCCTGCAGTCTGGACTTCTGTGAGTCTCAGCCTTGCTAATAACAAGTACCTACTGTATTGTACAAAGTAAGACAAGGTGGTGATAAGAGCTTCAAATGGAGAAAAAGTAGGAGGAGTAGGAGTCTTGTTGTGACAGGTGAGTTGATGGTATCAGCAACAAAAATCTCCTCAAATATCTTCAGCTTTACGAACAGCTCCAAAGTCACTGAACTGCAGCTGTGGTCTGCCACAAAGCTCCATTCACAGATATTTTGAACAGAAGAGTTTGTTCTGATGTTCAGATTTACATGTTCTCTTAGAGCTTGATGAGACTTTAAATTGAGTTATGTTAATGAGTGTCTTGGTTTTGATTGTGGAGAAAATCATCCAATGTGTCCATGCAGTAATGGGTTCATTGATTCCCTTTCCTCCACCTGTGGTACCGTTTCCTCTACAGTAACAGCAGCTACAGCCTCTGAGGAGCTCCACGAGCCGACCATACATTTGTGCACTGTAACAGGGCCTGGAAATCAATGCATTCAGCGTCATTTAAGTTCAGTTACTAGGCAACGTTTTTTTTAGATAAAGAGAAGATGGTACAGATGAACACAGTGAAACCCAAAGTCAATCAATACAGGAGCCAAAAAGGCTTTACTTACAGGCCTAAAGGCCTTATTTAAATGACGACTGAAATCCAAAAGATCTTATCAGAATGAGCGATAAAATTTGAGAATAAAATCCCCAAATGCCCGCAGTACATTCTGGATGTACTGTGGGAATGTTGAGTCTGGGTCTTCCAGGTTGTCTCCTCTCTGCAGTGGGCCTGCATGCTGCACCTGTGGCCCAGTGCTGCTCCAAGATCCCCTGCAGTTACCACGTGTTACCACAGGGAGGCAGAGGCGCTGCATGCTGGCAGCGGGACTCTCTGCTCCCCTTCTCACCTCTGCACAGTGTTTGGGTTCAGCCAGCGCAGCAGCTGACGGGACAAAAAAACAACAACAAAAACAACAGAGTGAATGATTCAATGACACTCTGGGTATGCTAATAAAGTTCTTAGATATATTTTGTGATTCACAACTAAAGTAGCTGTTCAGTGAGATAAATGTTTGTACTGTGTGCCTGACAGAGACAAACCTACTCACAAATGGATCAAGTTTTTTCAGGCATGTTCTTCAGCTTGAATGATAAATCATGCCTTCAAATTAAAATGTTGCTCTCGATCATCTTATCTGGCAAAGATAATACAGTGCAGTACTTTTTACAAGATGGATTTGACCAATTAAGAATCTTTCACATAGTTGACCGTTGATCGGCTGAGGGTTTTCTTTCACATTCTCTTTAGTCAAATTCAGTTTCTTCAGACTGTTTTAAGACTTCGTCAAATGAGATTTCAGACAAACAAAATGTGGAAACAATTTAGGGGTGTAACCATCCATCGATCTGGATCAATCTATCGACTCACTGATCCAATATCATGGATGGGAAGTGAAAATATTGATCCATAGCGCCTTTAATTTGCAAATTTCTCTTTGGAGATTAATAAAGTATCTATCTATCTATCTATCTATCTTAATTTGAAATTCCCATGGCACGTCTGTGTCACCATTTCCGTCCTGTCCAAATACTCAAACAGAGCGAACCTCAGGTAGAAAATGGCAAGCAGCCACAAAAAAGATGAGGAACGATGTAGTTAGAAGAAAAGATAATGAGGAAACTAGAAAATTTAAGATACATAAAACTTGTATCCATGGTGGAGTCTCTGTTACTTGTACCAAGTTAAACAAATACATACTGCTGGATGTTTTAGGGTAGGCGACTATGTGTGACAGTGTTTCCATCAACCTTGAACGCACCATCTGGAAATGTAACACTTACAGAAGATATGCAGACAATGAAGACAAGTTATGACCTTATGTCAGGTGATGAAGAGTTGTGTGGTGTTTCTTTCTGTGCTCTCCTGTGTCGCTGCAGGTGCCCTGAGTGGTTGATCGCAGCTGTTTTCAGTCACCTCATCAGGGCCTGGAGGCGAAGGCCTTGACAACACGTTTGTATGTACACACCCATACACAGAAACCAGAGTTTTGAGCAATCTGCACTTTAGCGGCCATTTTAAAATATCTTTTCAGTCACCTAAAACACTGTTTGCGTGTGAACGAGAGGCCCAAACACTGAGGAACGTATATGTGTGGTGGCCTAACAGACGTGGAGAGAGCTACAGACAGGGCTGGTGGGCCATTTGGTAGCTTCGCCTGCATGTCAGCACATGTCGGTCTGCGAGTACTTGAAATGCTCACCAATGATCTGCTGGTTATTGGCCTGCTCGAAGGTCACACCATCAGTCTTGGGGAAGTAGATGAGGGCAGCTGAGGGGTAGGCGCCTCCTCCTGCAGAGTAGTGAAGAGTATAATCCCATCAGTGTTACGGTCAGTATTAAAGGAATAAAAACAGCAAAGGGACTTAACAGTTTACTATAATTTCATTAATGGGTTTTGTTTGATGACACCTGTCTGATGTAACCAGTGTGTGTAAATCACTCTTCATATTGCTTGCTGATGAACTACACATCAATGCCTCTGTGTCAAATATGCTAAAATAAGAGAAGCACATAAAGGTGTGGACCTTTCCCGGTTTGAGACAATGCAACAAAGACAGCAACCACAGACTTTACTGTAACGCTGAGGAAGTTCCAGCTGTGCAGGCATATTGTGCAACAATCCTTTCCACCTCTCTCTCGAGCTGTTTGTCGATTCCCA
Source organism: Chelmon rostratus (assembly GCF_017976325.1). Classification (NCBI taxonomy): domain Eukaryota; kingdom Metazoa; phylum Chordata; class Actinopteri; order Chaetodontiformes; family Chaetodontidae; genus Chelmon; species Chelmon rostratus. The sequence continues at coordinate 7,496,677 of NC_055680.1, read as the reverse complement.
GCTCTTCTCTTTGGTCAGAACCCCCTTAGCTTAGAATATGACTTTATCTAACTGACCTTTTCACACTCTCAAAAGGGCAATGAAAGCTATTCAGAAGATCCTTGAATCAGCGTTTTATATCATGCAGTCAAAACCTCCTCCAGGCCTCCAACAAGGCACAGCCTGAGCGTGAGTTTATAAGTAACAGGGTGCGGCGCAAAGGTCACTGCCTTCTGGTGATTGCCTGTTAAATTGAAGGGAAAACGTGTCACACAAATGAGGTAAATATTTAATTCAAGATAAGCTATTTGTCTGGTTTGGTCTCAGTGTTAAAAAAACTGACAAGCTCTGAGGAGAAATTCAGATCAAACAGGGTGCAGTGATGGTGTGTATTTCAGATATCATACTGTGCTTAGATGCACAGAGGCATTCGTGTGCATATGCAGGTGGATGGTGTGCATGCACAGCACACACACTCTGCTTTGACACACTAATGACAAGGAGAGAATGTGACACACAAAATAGCAGAGGATGGTTTCGATCCATCGACCTCTGGGTTATGGGCCCAGCACGCTTCCGCTGCGCCACTCTGCTCTCCAGAAAGCCTGGGAAGACGAGCGGCATTGCATCTGTAGGCGTGCGCTGTTTGAAATTCTTGTCACAGAGAGGCTGCACCTTACATAACGTCAACACGGCCATTGTTTCCTGCTGACAGAGAGGTGTGGCGGTCGGGAGAGAGAAGGGGCTGCGAGGAGGGAGCAGAGTGAAAGGGAGAGTGCAGGATTGGGAGGGGAGAGAGTGAATGAGAGAGATGGAGGTGGACTGGAAGAGAGAGAGAGACCATTACAGTGTGTCTAAATAAACTATTCTCTGATTGTGGTGAAGTTTTGAACTGCATTCAGCGTGTTTTATTCTTTTGCATAGTTTGATGTGTTTCTCTGGTGAATACACTCACGTGATGAACTGATCTGTTTGTTTTGTCCACATTCGCTCTCCATTCACGCCGGTAAAGAGTTAGAGAGGGAGGCCCTCCGCAGTGAACAGTGTGGCCTTTGTCTAAACTAGGCCACGCATTCTCATGAAAAAAGGGGGAACAAGGGCAGAAAAAAGAGAACTGGAGGAAATATAGTGCAGACGGAAAGACAAATGGAAGAGTGGAAGAGTTATTAAAAAGTACAGGTGTGTGAATTCAACCATACCCAGTGGTTTAATGCACACCTGCAACATAACAGTGCTATCAGTGGAACAGACTGTAAAGCAATAACCTCACACAATATAACAAAGTCCCTGTGAAGTACATCCAACATAACTGCATCTGTGCGCGATCCATGAACTTATGAAACTTTCCCTGTAAATTACTTTCCAAATATCAATGAGACACAGTGATCTATGGATTTCTCCTCTCCCTAACTTATATCCAGCACGCCAAACATCATAAAACATTCTGTATATGGCTCTACATTTAAGAGGAAAACGGGTTTAAAAGCCGAGCACACCAACATGTGAACACATGAATGTTTTTTCCTGCGCCTATAAGTGAAGGCAGTGTTTGCCTGGACTGCGGGGGTTCAGTCTGAGCCTGGAAACAATGAGATGAAAGCAGGAGACCTCAGCCAAACTGGTCTAAACTGGTCCAGGTCTGCTCTGCTGCTGGGCTGCTGCTTTTCTTTTTTTTTTTTTCAAGCTTGCGCCGTCTTGCAAAATAAACTCTCTCAGAGGGATCAGACGAGGATTTAAAGTGAGGCCCTGTGTGTGTGTGTGTGTGTGTGTGTGTGTATTCATGTGTGTCCCTTCAGCCCTGGTTTTGGTCAAAACTTTTTGGGATTTTAGACAGAGAAAAGGGCTATTTTCTAGTTAAGCACCCTCATGTTGTATTTACAGCTACAAATATACAGGCATACCTGCATTACACACATTTGAAGTGTTCTCTAAATTTGTGTGTTAAGCCACAAATCTTGAATATGCTTAAAGAATCTGGCCAAACTGAAGAGACAGAATCAGCCTTGAATCACACATTTAATACTTCCCTCTAACTCTCTGTCCTTGTGTGTGTGTGTGTGTTTTCACAAACAAAGCAGAACGAAGGCGTTCATTCGTACTGTGTCCTGTTAGTCAGTTCAGCTTGGTATGAACTCCACAGGACAACATACGGAGAAATACTGGAAGACAGCCTTGCTGAAGCTTAGTGCTGTGTTTCCATTAATACCAGAGGCTGTGTTCCCTTACATATTCTCCTACACCCTCAACTCATAAACATGTTTACTCAGCTTTGCCCCCTCCTCTCTTTTTCAGTTTGACCTGTCTCTTTGTCTCCTCCCTCCCCTCTTGGCCACTCCTCCTTCCTGAGCACGGCCTCTCATCTGTCTCTTCCTCTTCCCTTTCTTTTCCAAAATCCCAAATCAGCGTCTCTCCAAGCATTGTTCAGCTTTTAGTCTAGAAAAGCAGAAAAGTGGGGAGGAATGGTGAAAAACAAAGGAATTTTGTCTCTATACTGTGTTTCCTCATGTTGTTTCTGTCCACCAGACCGAGATGTGTTCACATCAGCACATCAGTCAGCAGCTCGGTTACAACCCGACTTTGCCAAACACACGTGATCAGCAGGCGGAGATAAAAACAGAAACAGATGGCATGTGTTTGGAGCTCGTCTAGAGTAGAGAGGGAGCGTGTTCTTATTTTGTTCTTGGCAACATCTAAATGGTCTTCGGCTGAAGTTTCCGATTTCGGCTGCCAGGCCCATCGTGTTTCAAAATGCTCCAAAACCTGGCACAAAAATTTAGGTTGCAGATCTTGTTAACAGGTAAAAATGTCACAGATCCGCAAATAGACACACAGCAGCCCCTGACCCGAGGCCTGCATTTAGAGAGGCGTTATTGTGGGTTTGTATTGAACTGTTTGCTCTACATTTGACAGGAAAGTAGGGAGGAGAGGAGGCCTGAGATTAGAATAAACCTGCATTCTCTCAGTTGCTGCTGAAACAATCAATAGTCGATTAGAAAATCTACTGTTTCCTGCAAGGACAGCTGCCAGCTCGGGTGTTACGAGCCTAAGAACTATATTTGTTTCCACTGGCTCATAAAATAGGCTGATAAATTGCTCTGATCATAAAAAAATGCGTGAAAATGTTTATTATTCCATACAGGACAAACAGCCTGTTACAGAACATAATTTGCATCATTATGAAACCCTTCAGGGCAAAGGTGCAGTTACACCAAAACAAAGTGGTGGAGTGAGACAGACAGGGAGGGTAAAGTTAATTTAAACACAAGATACTTCTGCTCAAGACTGTGCAGATATTGGGGTGGGGGTGGGAGGTAATATAGTGATATCAGCCCCATCATTAGCACCATCATGAATGAATCATGAAAAGCTTTTTCCTTGTCTTTGCCACTTTAATCCAATTAGTGTTCTTTGCTATGTTAGTGCATATTTACTACACTTTGAAAATTGCTCTAAGGTTGCATGCTGTCCCTCACTGGGATAAACAACAACACCCTCGCTCGACACCACCGCAGCACTTCATGTACATGACGTAGAGATTTTGTGGGTGCTTTCCAAGAAGTCTGTCATTGCTTTAACTGTATGAAGGCCAGCAGCAGCTGGGGAAGGCTTCAGAGCACGGGCATGGACAGGAGGACATTGTTTTTTAAGATAAGCTGGTCACGAAATGCTCAGGCCACGTTATTGCATAATATCATTGATCAACAACTATAATCTGGCCAACTTTTATTCTAATCACGCATGTAGAGATGAAACAGCCGTCGGTCAACAACAGCAATGTTACTGGTTGAGAAAGTTTAATGGGTTTTGGCTATAGAAAGAGACGTGGCTGTCTCTGGACCTGGTTTAGGAGACAGATCAATGTAGCACTCCAATCCAATCAATCGCTTGCTAATGCAAACCACCCAGCGCATCCACTTTTTAATCATTTGTTTATCAGCACCATCACTCAGTAACTTAGACGCAAAGCCACGCAACTGCACTTCAGCCAAGAAGGGATTTTGACTTCGCTGTATAAGCATGATCGTCAGATTGAACAGATTACTCAGTACATGCTTGTCACTTGCTAATGGAGGGGGGAATGGTGTGAACGAGGTCTGTATGGTAAAACAGAGGGAGGGAATGGGGAAGAAGCGGGTGCTTAACTTGATTACTGAAGAACAGAATGACAATCTCCACCAATCAAATGATTAAAGGCTTCAGCAGGAACCTAGATAGCATGCAATCAGTCCATCTATCAATCGGCCATCAGCATGGCTTATGCCACTGATTATATTACCTTCAGTAAGAATTTGCTTGATCAGACTGAGTTTGTTAGCTTTTGCTAAAACTTTTAAAACAATATTTCCAGCCTAGCGAGTGTTGCTCTGTCATAAGGATACTGCAGCATAACCTTGCCATATTGACTCAGAAGGGCAGCTGTCTTCCATCACCATGTCCTTTAAGCCCTATTTATACTCTGAGCAAGTGAAGACAGGTTTACTTAAACGAAAACACAAGAGCCCCAGACAAAATAACTGTCTCGTTTGCTGTACAAACTGGGTTAAAGGTTGAAATCTTGTCTAACAGCCAAATCAGGATTAGCTTTTTGGCCAAGCATGTGCACACATACAAGGAATTTTACTCCGGTTTTAAGTTGCTTGCATTGCTACACATGTGAAAAGCAATGTCTATATGCAAGTCGTGAATTGTAAATGATCCAATGATGCAAAGAAATATATATTGATTGAATATACATGAAGTGGGTGCACAATGGGCTATACAAATGTATGCATGTCTATATACGGTACGGCATGGATGATTTATACAGACACAGTGTGTATTGAACTGTGTTTTATCAATTCAAGGTAAGCAGACGTTTTACGTGTTAAACAGTATTGACCTATGGGTGATTTGACTGATCATCAGAGTAAAGGGAAGACACTGTTGTCATGCCTGGCTGTTTCTCATGCGCTCTGCAGGCCCCATGAACACAAGCATGCTCTGGACACCAACAGCTGAACTCATTCCTGCACCAATAGAACAGAACAGAAACATTTGACAGAAATGTGGTCCAAGCAACTGGTTTTATAACCTGTTGATAAATACACTGATGAGCTGGAACATGAAGTTTAATCTGTCTCTGGGAGTAGAGAGAGGGAGAGATTACTGGTCGTCCCCTTGATGGGCGGAGAAAAGGGCGACTACAAATACTGATCGAGCGCCTTTGTAAGAAGATTAGCACAGACTGAAGGATAAACGACTGACAAAGGTCGAACAAACTCGGACGGACGCAAAGTTTTACAGGTAATATAGAACTTTTTCTATCGGATTTGGATCAACATGTTGTGTTTTACAGCTTTATAAACTCGTGACTACAAAGTGAAGTACTATATCGCGCTCGAGCCACCTCGTGTTGGAGCAGATGACGTGTTGATGGCCGTCGTTTCATCATCCTCTCCAGGACAGATTACACGATGTTGAACATGTGTTAGGGTTCATTATTTGTCTTAGGTCTGTTTTTCTATACTTCACATAATGCGGCAAACGAGCTTTGCTCACATTTCAACAGTTTATGTGGAAGGAATATTGAAGCGTTCACGAACCGGGACGAACCGGTTTCGCCTAATAGACTTCCGGTAGCGTTAATAAACACGCTATTTGTCGAGCATTTCGTTGGAAAGTGGCCATAAAGCGAAACATTTCAGAGCTAAGCTGTGATAAATGCTCATTTTCATCTTCTGAAGGCAGTATTTTATTTATATATTTTATGTTAAAACGATTACCTTAATGTAGTCATTGGACCGAGGCTACCAACGGTTGTTCAAAGTTTAGCTAGTCACCTCTTAAAACATGTAAACAACACACACTGTTTCCGTTGGGACAGCTGTTGGTAGCTAATAACAGATGAACACGGAACAACTTTTCTAAAGTTATCTGCAAAGTTATCGTCGTTGTTGTTGTGGTTTTGTAAACTATTTTTCACTTCACCGAAAACAGTTAACTAGATAATGATAGGTGCTAACCTTATTCAGTATCACCCATTTAAAATCTGCTTTAGGAGTTAGCTAGCAAGCTAATATTACGAGTCTAGCTTTTAAGTGGGAGCAACAAGTGACGAACAATTCAGGTGATCAGAAAAGAACCATTTCTGCCCTGGAGAAGAGACCGATTAAATCTGTTTCTCTGTCTCCTGCTTGTGTCCACCCCACTGTCCTCCCATCTCTTCAGAAATCAGATCTAACCATGAATAGAGACACAGAGATCGACATGAAGGAGGTCATGCTCAATGAGGGCGAGCTGGGCAAGCAGCTCATCTCGGGCGACAGCCAGGCTGCAGGCGGAGAGAAAAATGGCAGCATCAAGAAGGTCGCCGAAGATGAGGTGACATTCACCGGCCTGTCCAAAGAGGAGCTGATGAAGGTTGCTGGCACACCAGGGTAAGAGCTGCTAGCCAAGTGTTACTATAAACACAGTTCTTAATGCTAGAGACCTTGTATTCGTGTGACCATCTTTGTGATTTTCCCTCTCATCCTTTCTGTTCAGATGGGTGCGAACCCGTTGGATTCTTCTCGTCCTGTTCTGGCTGGGATGGGTAGGCATGCTGGCTGGAGCCATTGTGATCATAGTCCGGGCCCCTCGCTGCAAACCCATCCCTCCGATGAACTGGTGGAACGAAGGACCTCTGTACCAGGTCTCTGACGCTGATGCTTTCTCTGATGGACTGGCAGGTAGAGTACCTCTTTTGGTGAATAGTGTTTTCAGTGTAAATATACCATGTTTTTAATCTGTTCTGTTTAATGTTAAGGCTGGTGCCCTTTTTTGCTGATGTTTTGCGTGTTCATTTTTGCTTATGGTGTCATCCTGATTACCAAAATAAAGCTGCTATTATCTTTGCCAAGTGGTCTGGTTTTGGAGTGGTAACCCACTCTTTACACGGGATGAGTCTTGTGACGAGGTCTTAGGTTTCCTTAGTTCTGCATGGCCTATTTCAGCTGGCCAGATGCCAAACTGCTGACAGGGCTGACAACGTGTGACTGTCTAAAGGACAGAAAAAGCCTACGAGTCATCTCTTTCATATCTCTCCTACTCAGATTTGAGGTTAAGGTTGAGCAATATAGTATAGGACAGTACAAGTTTTTTTTAGACTTAATCTGTGACTGACTGAGACAGTCGTGAAGGAAAGAAGGGAGGACATATTGTAGCGCTGTTCCTAAAGTGAATAACGAGGGAGCACTCGAGTTTCCAGCAGGCTTTGGCAGGAATTCCACCAACCACACGTGACTCAGTGGTGCTTTCATGTAACTCGACCTCCTTGTGCTCAGACTTCACGTGGCCAGCAGAGGGTTGTGGAGGGAGTCATTCACATGCTCCAGCCTTAAGCCAGTACTTAAAGAGCAGCATTTTTTTTTCCTTAGCTGTCTCCAAAACCATCAAAATGTCTCTCTGGCCTTCAGCTGTCTCGCCTGACCCTGCTACCTTTCACACATCAACTCTCTGTTGTCTTCCCCCCCCAGTGCGAAAATCACACTGACATGACGATTCACTCTCCCTCTCTGGCCCTCTATTTGTCTTTAGGTATTGAGGCAAAGTTGGACAACATAAACCAGTTGAAGGTGAAAGGCCTGGTTCTCGGCCCTCTTCACACCGTCCAGCCCAACCAGCCGAGCACCCTGAACTTTGAAGATATCGACCCCACCAAGGGAACAAAGAAAGCCCTCACTGATGTGCTGGAAAAGGCCCACAAGAAGGGTAGGTTGTCAACTGTAATCGTTAGAAAAGCTCAAACCAGCACCAGGGTTGAGTTTATTCTTAGTAAATATTAAGAGAGTAGTATTTAATGTTTGCTATGTTTTTTGGTATTTTGAACTGTTCAAGCCCAAATGTTGTTCACTAACATTTTATATTTTCCTCTTAGGCATTTCTGTGGTGCTTGACCTGACTCCAAACTATTTGGGAGCTGCTCCCTGGTTCAGCAGCAGTGATGTTGGTGAAGTGATAGAGAAAGTCAAGGTAGGACACGCACTGTGCTTGGTGATCATTCAGTAATGTTGAAGTGTGTGAAAGTGACACTTTGGGTCTAAGTGTAGCATTGACTGGAGCAATCCATGCCATTGAACTGTTCTTGCTGTTGTGCTTGTGTCTTCTTTCAGGCTGCAGCGGAATACTGGTTCAGCTTGGGTGTTGATGGCATCAAAATATCTGACCTCGATGTCGCCTCCAACTCTGCTGATTGGTCAATGCTGCAGGCTGTCGTCCAGAACAATGACACTGAGTCCACCAAGAAGAGGTAACTGCATCTGGCATGTTCTGACTTCCTTTGGTTCTGCATAAGAAGACAATTTGTGCAGGAAGACAGAATGTTTCATTTGCAAGACTTTTGGATAAATTTACATATAACTTGCAGATATATAGGGAAAGCAAATTTCAAAGAATCTGTAAAATGTCAGTTTACAGGTTTATGTTTCCTGAAAGGAGATTAAAAGCATTCCAGTGCTGCAGGGGACTGTAGTTACGGGTTAGGGAGAGACAGAGAAACAAGAAAGGCCTCCACTAGTTGGTGGTGGTTGAGGTCTCTCTCACGGTAAAGTGACACCTTGTGGACGAATTGAGGAATGGCACAAAAATGGCTTTTTTTAAATTCAACATTCGTGGAGTATTTCAGGATGCTGATTTCAGAATACTACACTATTCTTAAAACAGCTTATGACATAACTTTTACATTTTCTACTTCCCGCAGACAAACCATTACCAGTGGTGTACCACTTGCTCTTTCGCTCTGCAATGTGATTAACCTGACACACCTCACATTCTTTCTCTCAGGGCGCTGATGGGTGTGGTTGAAGGTTTGTCAGCTGCAAATGTGTCTCTGCTCGCTAATACAACTGGTGTAGATCTCATCCTGTCTGACCTGCTCAACAGCAAAGATGGAGGTAGGCTGGTGTTCACTGTTTGTCCTGCCATAATTGGATGTGTATTAAGTGTTGAGGTTTTTGGCTGATTTTTCTATTAGTTTTAACACCATCTCATCCTATTTTGAAAAGAGCACACCCAGTATTTTTCCTTATTCTGTGTATTTATCACACATAGTCCTCTTTATCTTACGTGTATTGCCATTCTTCCTGCACAATAATATGGCCTTTGCTGTTATTTGTGCAGTGTTTTTCAACAACAACAACAAAATTCCCCATCTTTGCATTCCCTGCTGTGTCTCCATATTTACGTTCAGTGTCAAATTCGGGAGCTAGCAATTGCACAGATGCCCATTCTTGTGTGAAAACCAACCAGTTGGTGCAAGGGGTGCATTGCAGCTGATCATTTCACTTAAATATGTGCAGGTGTGCGCATCAAGGCCATGGACACCCTTAGTTCTCAGCAGGCTAGCATGGCCTGGGGTCTCGGTGCCACCCAACAGGACCAGCTGGCTAAACAGGCGACGACTCAGGGCCTAATCCGTCTCTACCAGCTCCTGCTGTTCACCATGCCTGGAACCCCGGTGTTTACCTATGGAGACGAGATCGGCCTTCAAGCAGGACAAGTAAGCCTTAGAACGGAGCTGATGTTGAGATGTTTCTATAACCTTCCACCTGTTGCAAAGTGTAACCTCTGTCTACTTTTTGCTTCCTTATCAGGGTTCAGAATCTCCGAAAATGGTTTGGGACATAGAGAAGGAACCTGCTGAAGGAGCTGCTGTCAATGAGAGTACTGAGGTAAGAGTGTGTTCATGGTGGATGTCAGTGTAGAAAGGGGCTCCTTGAGCAAACTAGTGAGGATATGGTAACATTCGTTTGCTTTCAGTGGTTTTAATCATTCTGACATTTACAGGCTGAGCGGAAGGAGCGCGTTGATACAAGGAAGTGGTTCATATCCCTCAGCGACCTGCGAGGCAAAGAGCGCTCTCTCCTCCACGGCCAGTACTACCCTCTCTACTCTTCCGCTTCCTCCCTCTCTTTCCTCCGTGTGTGGGACCAGAGTGAGAGATACATCACTGCCGTCAACTGGGGAACCGCGTCTGAGACGCTCAAGTTCACACTGGCACCTACAGGCAAGTTGAACACACGACTATCTGGTCAGGAAGTGTCTCAAACAGTAATGTATGTTGACAGTAGCTTTTTGACACGCTGATCTTTGTTCCTGCAGAGGAAGTAGAGTTGCCAGAGACAGCCAAGGTGAAGCTGTCAACTGACGAAGACCTGAAACCAGACACCTCTGTCAGCTTGGACAAAATCACCCTCGGACCTGGACAAGCTGTGCTGCTGCAGTTCCCCTATACAGGCTAAAGGTGGCGCCAACGTATAGGAAAGCTACCTAGATGAAAACCTAGTTAATAAAACACTGAAGTCAGTCCTAATCCTGAGATATGAGATGGCAAAAAATACAGGACTTTTCTTTTCACTGCAAAAAATCTGACTTAATATCAGTTTATTTATTAAGAACATAAATGAATTGGGTTAAAAAGAAACTGAATGTTGGCCAGTACAAACTGATGATGAATTCTTTTGCTTTTTATAACAAATGTCAGTTGTCACATTTTGTTTTTTTTGTTTGTTTTTTTTTTGATTGTTTTTTGGAGCTGGGAAAAGATGCCGCAACCTCAGACACTGACTCATCAATTGAACATTTTGTTCTTTTGTGATCTTTTATTGTTGACTGTTGTCTGTACATTGTCCAAAAATCTAAAAAAAACATTCCATTCTTGTTGTTTGGGCATTCCTATTGCGGTCCTTATGTGATTTTTTTATTACAAATTTTAAGACCTTTTTTTTTAATGACAATTTTACTTCATGGCCCGTTCCATCACAGAAACACATTAATCACGTAGTTAACGATGAACATGTGTGGTGACTCTGAAGTACTTTAACAGTGCTTGTAACCAAAATTACTGCGAATGGTGTCAAGTCTGTCAAACGAACCGAATTGGAAATGAATAAACAGAAAGTTCTGTACCGACTCCTGCGTTCTCATCATGTTTTGATGTGTGTGTGTGTGTGTGTGTGTGACAACATCCTTGTACGAGTGATTTGTGTGTTTAAGCTCGCTCTTTGTGCCGGAGATATCAGATGAGACGTTCACTATTTCAGAGCGTACAGGTGTGTCTAAGTGTGTCACAGATGTTAACAGAGGAAGCACGTCTATATTTTATCAGCATCTCAGATGCTTTTTATCAGTCGATTTATACTTGACTAAAGCGTGCGCTTTACATGTACGAGTTGAACTAAATGGGTCATGCACTGCCTGCCTTGGAGTAGCTACTGTCGTTAACACATTGGGCTGTATGTCAGGTTTTCAAAATTAGAGAAAATGTGTTCATTTTGACATGCTAAACATCACTTTTACCACAGATTACAGTATGTGAGTTTATACCACTGTCTCATAGTGGTCTCTTAAACTATTCTACAGATTTTTTGACTGACAACAACTTCCTGAAAGATGAATCAGCATTGACAAATTTAGCGAGATGAATTTGAATGATACTAATACCTCCTCTCTGTAGGTACTGTATTTCCCCACATTTGCTTTTTATACATGAATAATTGAGTAAAAGGAGTGAATTCACTGGAACACCTTCTGAGAGGCACTGCATACGTGTGTTGAAAACTGGCTATTTTGTCTTTGAATAATCTCTCTAAAAAGATGATGGCAGAAGTCATCATCATAGGTCATATTGCACATATTTCTTCCCCTATTGTCAGTTTTCCCTTTATGCTCGTTGACTTGTAGTTCTTGCTTTCTAATCTTTCTTTATGTTTTTCCGCTCGCTTTGTTTGTTGTTGTGCACCAAACACCAAGGCAAATTCCTCGTATGTGAAAATAGGCTCGATTCACATCCAGCAGACCGTAGACTGAAACTAGCTGCAGGAGGAAAAACTTTACACACTGCATACTTAATGATAAAATGTTTAGCTAGAATGGCACAGAAGGAGAGCAAAAGAGAGGAAGGAATTTAAGAAGTTCACCCATTGCTTTAAAAAGAGGTCACATTACCATTTTAACCTCACATAAACTCAAGCCCAGTCTGAGATCTCTGGCAATCAATTCCTTACTGGATTGACACTACACTTGTATATTTACTCAAGTACTGTATTTAAGTACAATTTTGACATATTTGTACTTTACAGCTTTTCCTCTTATTACTTCTAGAGCACTTTGCTTCATTTCAGAGAGAACTGCTAATGTATTGCAGCAGTAGTTACAAGTAGCTGATCATTTTAGATATAAAACATACCCTCTTTTTGAGATGTTTCACAGCTTTTAATGGAGAAACCCAACAGTACATAAAGCTGGTGAAGTTAGTGCCACCCAGACCAACTGCAACAATAAAATGTGGCTCACACATGTAGGCATCAGTAATTTATAAAAAATCAGATAATGTATATGGCTATTTATCACTAAAAGCAGGCATGCTGCACAATAGGCTCTTTTAATTTTCATAGTATATTGATGTATTTATATCTGTATTTACCAAGTTTTTGAATGAGAATGTTGATGTTTTAAGTGTTTCTTTTGGTTTTCAAAATGTGCTTGAAGATATTTTGCTGTACATTTTAGTCTAACCTTTCAAGGTGTCTTGTAATCCCATGTGGGATTGGGCCAAATTTTCGACTCCACACAAAATATGGGAATTAGCAAACTAAAATTTACATAACTAACCAAACTGGCAGTCTAACTTAAAAACGTTTTTTCCATCAAATCTTATCTGAAATCTTTTAAGTTTACAAAAATGTCGAATTCGGACCAGTTTCATCGTACTCTTATGCGTAATGTAATGTCATAAAACCTGAACATTTGTCATTCAAAAACCTCTATTTAAAAGCAATGTGAAATAGTCCCTTTAACATCTGAAACTAAGGTTGATTCTAGCAGTTTCAGGGTCTTGTTACAATTCAGGGCCGCCGTGTTGCTGTGGTATCACAGGGGAGGTTTGAAGTTGATGATACCGGGAATCAGAGCCCGTCTCTGCACCTCGCCGTGCACCCCACGCCGCTGTGAAACCCAACCACCGTCTCACCCACCGCCATGCACACTCATGACTGACTCTCAGTCTGAGTCTGACACATACACACCTTTTACATCACGGTGACATGAAGATACATGACCTTTCATCGGCTTTCAAGGAGCACTGTGAAGACACAAATTATGTTTTATGCTGAAATACAGCAATGTTAGCCACGCTCACCTGTTGCTTCATAATGGAAAGCCTTCTGCTCTGAAAACCTGAAAGCTGTGACTAAAAACAAGATGAAGTATATTCAAAACTCCCTCAATATAGGCCTACAACACCAACTTAGCTATTTATATAACCCCTGAGCTTTATATGAGCATGTAATAAATGTTTAACTCTCTGTGAAAATGGCTTTGAACTGATGCCGTCTGACCGTCTATCAAAACCCTGCTTCATACAGTTTTAGACATTCACAGCATAGTGAGCTGTTGGCTAAGGTTCTGTGCCTCGTTCAAGGGTATCTCAAACTTACTTTCAAGCCTAAAACAGCAGAAAAAAAATACTTATTTACCTTGCTTTTGAACTTCTCGGCCTCTCCTCTGACTTCTGTCAACGGTTATTGCCTGTGCTTCAGAATGTAGCCGTACAATCACTGCTGTTCGGACCTAAAAAGCCAGGATTCACCTCCTGTTCTGCTTATGGCCTATAACAGCAAGGAAAATTTACAGTGAAAAACACATGCACCTCCTTCAATGCAGCGTTGGCTGAATGACTTGTCGGGCGGCCCCGACCATTAAAGACTCGGGTATGCTCTAAAGGATGAGCTCGAAGATTTTAGACGAAATTGGTGTCCCCTCACGGATGTTCTGTAGAAGTCCGAATCAGTTCCAATGATATATCTCATTTTTCATCACACAGCTCTCAGGGATTTGTCTAGAGTGGCTTTCCTGGTTTCATTAAGTGTTGTTTTGCCATCTTAAACGCTCTTCACCATGTTCAGCATGTGGTCTTGTGGGTTCAGCATGTCCTGTTTTATTTTACGGACTGAAACCTATAACTGTACCAACAGGGACAGGAGTAAAAATACGTACCTTAATCCCCCATTCCTACCACTCTCTGCGTACAGTGCACAGTTTCACCATGCTTAAATGCTAAATGTTCCCAGCTGTGTAGTAGTAAGTAAAAAAAAATAAAGAAATAATAATAATAAAAAATAATCTGTAAAGCAACTCACATCCTTGCCGAAAGTTAGACGAGTATTGAAAGCGCTCTCATCCCGTAATGTTCGTTCAATACAAGCCCACAGCCACCAGCTAGGTAGCTTAGCTTAGCATGACGACTGGAAATTGCTAGCCTGGCTCTGCCTACAGGTAGCACCTGCTACCATCAGCTCTAAGGCTCCCTAATTAACAAATCATGTCTCGTTTGTTAAATTCATACAAAACCCTTTTAACCCCACTTTTGTCCGCCTTCCTTCCATTCTTTCCTTTCCTCAAACCCTCTCTCCTTTCCTCTCTCTGTTCCTTCTCTCCTGAACGTCTAACATTACCTCTCTTGCTAACTCCTTCTCCATTAGCTAACCGTGAAGCCTGAACTCGAGGTATGTTTATCTTAAAATGTACTAAAATGTGCCTCTGCTTCTAGACAAAGAAATATTTTGTCATTTTGGGGAAATACACGTTTGCCTGCTTGCTGAGAAATAGATGAGGAGCTTAGCATGACAAAGCGATATCTTTAGCTTAGCATAAAGGCTGAAAATGGGGAAACAGCTAGTTTTTGTCCACAGGGAACAACAACATTTGCCTGCTAGAACCTCTGAGGCTCACTAACTGAGTAATTGTACAAAAAATGACATGAAAAAAAACACAAGTTATGGTTTCACAGGCGGTTTTTGGCGACCTTTGGACAGAGACAGGCTAGCTGACTCCCCATACTTCCAGTCTTTGTGCTGTGCTAAGCTAACAAGCTGCCGGCTGTAGCTGCACATTTGCCGTACTATACCACGAAAAATGGTATTGATTGTGTCATGTAACTCACGGCGAGTAAGAGAATAAGCGTCAAACTTCTTTAACTTTCCCCAAAAGCTACAGGGGCGAAAAGACAAAAATGCAAATATCTGCACCGAAGCTGAATTTACGGTGCATACATATGTGCGTGAGTGATGTGCTGTATACATTAGCTTTACAATGTGTGTGTAACATTAAGGTGTATGTGTGTGTGTGTGTGTGTGTGTGTGTGGCCCTTTAAAAACCAACAGACCAAAAGAGACCATAAGAGAAAATGAGGGATATGAGGGGTGAGAAAAAACACTGACTCACACTGAAAGTGTGTGTATGTGTGCATGTATGTGTGTGTGTGTGAGAGAGAGGCTGAAGCCACACACTAGGGTGTTTTTCTCTTGTTTCCAGCATCATTATGACACAGCTCGACACATTCACACACACACACACATACACACACACACACACACATAGTGGCATTATGACAAGGTGGATGAAAGGCTGAAAAATCAACTGAAAGATCGAGAGCGGCCGATCATCTCTGGTGAAACTAAATCTCTCTGTGTGTGTCTTGTTTGTCGTCACTCTCTCCTCCCCCTTTCTCACACACATGTCTACCTACCAGCAGACCATACACACATGCATTTCACTGCCACTGGCACATCTCTCAACGAACAGTGATGACAACTTAACAGGTAAGAACTCCTTTTTATTCTTGCTTATTTTGTTTTGGTTGAAGCACACCATGGGGGAGGTGGTTTTCAGAATGAGTTAAACCAACGTTAGCATTATTAGCTTACCCTCACACAACTAAAACACACCTTCTGGCCTGGGCCTTATTTTTTAAACTTATAGCTAAGTTAGTTAATTTTTTAATAACATAGCCAGTAAAATGTTCAACATCACTTTGGATACCAGCATGTAAATGTAGATAAACCTGGTAGCTTTTTATATTGAGGCACACATATTCACTCTTAACTAGCTGCTTATTAGCACGTATATTGTAGCATATTGGCTCTTTATTAGCCATTATAAAGTATTTATTAATTCCTTACTTTGGGGGTCAGGGTTTTAAGGGTTTGGTTATTAAGATCGTAATTCATGTACACCAGCGTCCCTGTTACTATGAATAAGCAGTAATTAGGCGGTTATTGCTATGAAACCATAAAAATGGCCTAGCAGTCGTAGAATATGTTTATGCAGAATAAGGCATTAATTAGAGCTCTATAATGCTTCATTCAGAGCCAATATGGTGCTAAAATGCACACTAATAAGTAGCTGTAACCTTAATATAAAGTGTTACCATAAATCCAGCTCAAATTCAGGGAGCTGCCCTGTTCAGGTCACGAGGGTGGAGATGCATTTTGAAATTAGAGGGTTGAGATGTGCATTGTGCACAAATCAGGAAGAGATCCACAACATTTTACGCTGTATGACTTGTGGACAGATGAAAATGTAAAAGAACGTCTGTCTGCCAAGCACTGCTGTTGAGGAGCAGGTCGAACTTACAGTCTAACTTTCATGTGATTCAAAGCCGCAGGATTGCTGAGCATGCAGATGGCGTTGTGAGCATTGTCCATGCAATCATCCATCACATGGACTGTAGGATTGAAATCTAGCAAATCGTTCACATGAAAGTATACTTTTGATTCGAAACTGTGCTCCTTTGTGAACGCCTAATAAAGTCTGATTCATAAGATATACAGATGCATATTGCAAGACTTAAATCAGGCGTCTTGCTATCGTGACAGACTGTACAATGCTGAGCCCTGAGCCTCAACATCACTTGTAGCATTTCAGTGTTGTTACCCGCAACATGTTGGTGTGTATACCAAACAAGCTCTTAAGCAGAGAGGCTCTAAACCGCATGCTTTGTTCACTGTGAACTTTGTAAAAGATTTGTAAAGATATCACGACAAGACAAAGCTGGGCCTCACTTTACCCCCGGAGTTAAACATATTGAAATTATTATTTTTAATCAGCTTTGATAAAAGTGTGAATCTACACTCAGCAGTTCATGTGTTGCACTCAAGGTTCTAATGGTCAGTTTTTGTTTGAACTACTTTCCAGACGTGTTGGCGCATGTCATGTTGAAGCTTGCATGATACCAAGTCTGTCTAAACTGAAGAAGAATGCTTTGTATTGTTGCTGCTATTTTTGACCCCCTTTGATTTTGTGACCTCCTTTGACATCTGCAGACAGAATGGGGGCAACAGACACTTTTGTGTTCCGCCCTATGAAGTCAAACTTCAGCGTCCGTGCCTGGTGAAGGCAAAACGAAAAAAACATCTGCATTCAACATTTTCGCTGCTCGGCGTGAAAATCAATGCGCGAGGAACCAGAAATTGAGTGGTGTTCTTCGCAGCGGTATTCATCTTTAAATGGCTTTCTTAGCTTTGTGCACGGGCTTCCACGCTCTGTCTGGAAGAAGGGGTGAAATGAGGAAACGGAAGAAGATTGTAATGGGTTGCAGAGCATTTTAGTTGTATCCAGAGCTGCATCATGATCAAGGAAGATTCAAAGAAATGCTCAACTGTTTATTGTCATATTAAGTGACTGGGCCCCTGAAATACAGTGCAAAGCCTGTAAGTATTCAACACACCCCAACAGGCTAAAACACGAACTAAATCAATGCATAACAGTTCACCCCCCTCGAGTAGTGCCTCAAGCAGTACAGGCGCCTCTGGCAGCACTAACAGACGTAAGTCTTTGTGGATCAACTTTAAACATCTTGACGCTGCAGTCTTTCCCCATTCTTCTTTACAAAAGTCCTCAAGCTCTGTCTGGGGGCCATGGTCCTTTTGGTCCAGCAATTTAACATCCTGCCACATATCCTGGACTGGTCTCGGAGCAGTATTTTGACTTAGCCCCTGTGTGATATTAGTATATTATTTTTCATCTTCTTTGTGCAGCTTTGGCTATGTTTCGGCAGCTTTTTGTGGCTTGCTGCAGATAAGCATGCCCACTGCATGATGCCGCTACCTCACACTCAGAGTGGGAAAGGTGTGTTTCTGCTGGTGCACAGTGTCTCAAGTTTAGTGTGATGGCCGGAAAGCTGAATTTTAGCCCCATCAGGCCATAAAACCTCTGCCCACTTGGTTTGCCTTTTTGACGAACACTAGCTCAGATGTCATATGACATTTTTTCAACAATGGTTTTTGCTTTGCCATAAAGCTGCTGCCAGCGAGGCATCCGGAAAATGGTTGTCGTTGCCCCTTCTCAACCATGGAAACCAGTAGCTCCCTCACATTGCTGTAGGGCTCTTACTGGCCTCCCTCTGTGCTTACCTTCTCATGCAGACGTTCAGTTTCTGAGGATGTGCAGTCATCGCATACTCAGGGCCTTGAAATGATTGGTAATTCTTTCTAACGTCATTGCTGATTAGCCTACAAATTCCTTTATCTTAATATTGCAGTTTTTGCAAGGAAATCGAGTGTGTGTAATCTAAAATCCCTTCACTACAAACAGAGGATCGCCATTCAAATTACTGTGCGACTGCTAATCAATCGGCTGCATCAGTGATGAATTACGTGCGCCAAAGGAAAGGATGTAAATATTTGTTAAATCTTTGTGCTTTACATTTGCACTTATCTTTCTGTAATACATAAGTTTTTTTCTTTTGATCAGTGTCAAAAATCCTAATTACATTCTGTGTAATTTTAAATCAATAAAAAATACGAAACAGTCAACTTGATAGTTACCTAATATTTTTTCCTATTTGACTTTCTCATATTTTCTATATTACTGCATTTTGTTATTATAGTTTGTCAAAGTTGAAGTTGCTGTCTAATCTAACAGCGGGAAAACTGGAGTGTAGCGTGGTCCAGTCATGCAGAGGATAACCGTAATCCATCATCCAATGGAATAATGAAATCCATCCATCCCGTTAGCAGCGTGCAGACCGAGGGTCTTTCGCCTCCTCACTGTTGATCCTATTTAATAATTGCAGTGACCACTGCCTGATCACTACCAGTTTTCAGGAGTGACTTGGCTGATCATCATATGATTAGGCCATTAACAAAACAAATCCTTCAAAGAACTAACACATTGGTCTGTTGCAGAGCCTTTGGAAGGAAGAACTATTTCACATTAAGCAAAATTTCCAGAATATTTTGGCAGTTTGTTGATTGGTTCACGGCCTTTAAAACCTGTTCATCAGGAGACTTTAGTGTCAGTTCATCTGCAGGTTTTGCGTCGCTGTCATTTAGAATTAAAATACAGTAAAATTATATTGATCCTCACGTGAAAATTGGTTATGATTATGGGATGGCCCCACTGTAAAAATACTAGTAATGATAGCATAAATTAGGACCTGTGCAACTCCCTTTTTTTGCTCTCAGAAACATGACGCTTTCAAATATCCTGGACTGTGAGAAGTGGTTTGGGTTTATGTTTAAAAATATGATTAAATAACGGCTCATCGCTGACACTGGTGTTCTTTATAAGGAGAACAAATAGACTGAAGAATCCAAAAATGGAGGGCAGTCTGGTTTAATCATGTTAATGACAGTTGAGCTGTGTTCAATTCAGCATTTATTGCAATATGGTAAATATGTCTTTACAAGCTCAAAAATACGCAGTCAGGTATTTTATTAGATATTTGTAATGCTGCGTGTCCATCATTAGGTTGAATGCTGTGATAGCTTAAAGAAAAGGAGGACCCCTCTAATGCTGAGCTGTTAATATATTCAAAAAATGTGCTGATTACTTCTTTCAGTTCACCTTTCGTTGACCTCTGTGACCTTTTATTTGAATAATTGCCAGAATTCAGACCTTTACAGCTATAATTTAGAATGGTTGGTATTTTTTGTACGAGGAAAATACAATGACGGGATCATATAAGCAGTATAATACCGTACCAGCAGTGTTACGTGTTTTGCGGCTTTGTGTGTGATCAGACTTAATCACGATTGAATTACGGACTTTAACCGAATACAGTAGGTGGACATGATCATACGGTTTCCATTAATTTGTGCATCTATACAGGTGCGATGCTGCAGGAAATTTGATGTTGGAAGCTTGATAACTTTCTGGGCTCTTGAAAAGTTGGCTTCTGGATGCATTCCCAAATTTTGGCTAATTTTAGCAAGTGCATTGATAAACGAAGGCCTATTATGTGAAATTGATGACATCACAGAAAGTCCACTGTGGGACCACATATTGTGAAACAAAAAGATTTGACCCACTGTGCTGTAGTTATTATATTCGATCATTTAATGGACACTTAGGTGGCTCCTCCTGTGGGGCAAACTGAGATGGTTTATTTTACATGAAAGCCCACTGCAGTCTTTACAAGTGTGTTTCGTTGCAGTCACATACGTGCACAGCGGGGTCTCTGAACACTTTCTGGCCTCTGATCTTGTATTACATGCAGAAGTGCTTCAAGTTGTATCAGGCCCACATTTAATCTTTCGTAAGAGCACCAAATGCATCAAAAGCAAAATGTGCTATATTTCCAACCACATTATATTTGAGTTAAAATACATCTGCAACTCCTTTTGCATATCGTGCAAACCTGCCTGGGGTCCCGACAGCAAAGCTGTGAAACTCTGGTGTGCATCTTATGTTTGCATGTGTATACAGCTGAAATATTGATCCTAAATTTCATGCGACAAGCAAAACAACATAGATCAGACGCAGAAATTAAAATTTTTCTGCACAGACGTATGTATAGAAAGGCGTTAAAGGAAAAGATGACTTTTTTTGAACAAAATTCTCTTTCACCCACTTCTTGTGCGAAGAGCACCTTGGTAGCAGTTTCACTTCTGTGTGTTCAGGATTTTTTATACACCGTCATGATTTTATTTCGCTGTCTATTACACTCCCCTGTTTGTTTGTTTCTTTGTTGTGAGCCATTAATCTAAGACCGTTATTATGTGACAGACAATAAAGTTGTTTAAAACTAGAATCTGAATGTTAGCATCAAGGTTGTTGAGGGGGATTGATGTGATTCCGCAAACACCTCGGCATAACCGTTTAACTGCTGGTGGTCGACAAGGCTATCTTCCAGCTAGCGGCCTGTTTAGCGACACAGCGATTCATGTGACTCGGTGGTTTAATTTCTCCGTCGCGCTGTTCCCGCCAGTCATCGCGTCTTCTCTCAGCATCGGAAGGCAGGCTCGGGGAAAACAAAGAGTTGAGAGAAAAAGTCCAGAAGTGCGTCTCTTTCCCCCTCCTCTGCTCCCACTGGTTTTTATGCCGAATTTGAGAGAAAACTAGAGAAGCGTTTCCCCCGTACACACTCCTCCGCACGCCCCTTCCATCCTCTCACATCCTTTCATTCACACATTTTTTTTTTATTCGGCTGTTTTCTCAAGGTTACGTGCGCATGCAAACAGGAATGTATGAATGTATGCTTACACACAGGAGACGACCATGTCGGAATCAGCGGCATAAAGAAGGCCAGACGTGCCGAGTTTTAAATAGTACCACTGTAATTTCAGTCCAAGCTACTGAAGGCTAAACTTATCACTTTATTGAAGTGCAGAATGAAGCTTTGCAAGAATCCATTTGAAGGGTTTTATCCCAGAAAATATTTTATTCTTTTCTCTTTTCATTTAGTCATGTATCAGTTTTCGGGAAGGCTTTTCTTCCCTTCAATTAAATAACGGATATCTTGAAAGGAGATCATGTTATCCTAAAATACACCTTTTGAGGAGGTTTTTTAACTCGACATGTTGAATTCAACAAAGTAATCCCTATGTGTTAATGCCCTTCAAGTGTACATTTTTCAGGAATCCGACTAATTTTGGTTGACTCTGCAGCAGCAAAGTCACACTCCTAGCTGTCAGTCAACTGCATGTTGTTTGGCTGCAGGTGTAAGGATAGAGAATTGCAGGAAATCGTCTGCCTGGTTTCTACCCACAGCAATGTAATCATGACTCATATACTGACACTGATAATATGTCTTATAATTATGTTACAGAGTGTTTTTTATTACAGCAGCTCTTTGCATTGCCAAGGAAACCTTCAGATTTAAAACTAAATCTGTTTATACATTAATTAAATGTAATGTTGTGAGATAATCTCTTCCAGCCTATAACATGATATTATACATCAATAATAGATTACCAAAGTGATCACATATGCTAATATTGAGGTTATTGTGTCAGACACGTTGTGCCTTTACCACATTATTATCCATTATGAATGTTAATGCTGAGGTTTCCAGCTATGAGATGTAGTCACACTGTATAAGTGACCTCAGCATTAACATGATCACCTACACACACACACCGACTCTCTTGAAAACACACAGGCACACACACTTATGCTCCTTTGCTCACTCTCTCTTTGTCCACTCTCTGGAATGTGACGAAGGCACTTACTATTACCAGTCAGTGATCTGTCACAGTATTGTGTTTGAAACACGGTAAAACTGATCATCCAAACGGGAATCCATCACGCTGCTTGCACACAGATGGCAAACGGCAGCAGTGTCATGTTTGTCAATCGCAAATTGCACATACATTTGTTACTGTCTCGCATGCGAATGCATGCGCTGCAAGCATGGTGTTTGTTTTGATGAGTGAGATGCGCCGAGAAGAAAATGGTCTCATGTTACAAATCTGATGAAACGGGCCGCTTGAATAGGAAGCAATCTGCTGGCAAGTTTAGCACTGACTCCACAAGGCTTTCATAGCTCCGTGAAAATTAACGTTACATTTTTATCAGAAAACTAAGCATCAGTCAACAGACTTGGAGAAAAAAGTTAAAATAATAAAAGTATGGATCAGAAACACACTGAAAGTCTGAACCTCAGTCCAAATAGATAGCAACAAATTCGATACTACATCACAAAACATGCATAATACACCCTGCAACAACAAAACAAGTACACCATATTTGCAAAAAGCTAATGTTAGACATGTCAGATTGATAACACATGTGAAAGGACAATAGGACCTGGAGCTGAATAGCGGACGATGACGCCTTGGAAAACATATGTCGTAGAAGTCACAGCGAGCTCTGGAAAGAATTTGATTGGAAGGTTAAAATGAGGTTCTCTGGGACCTCACTGACAGCTGCTCAAATGTCTATTGGACTTCTACTCTGACAGTAATGGAGTATTTTAGCAAGCTGGATGCTGCTGCAGAATTCGTGTTCAATTCTATTTAGCATCACTTATTTTGTTTAAACTGCTTGATCATTAACTGTCTTGACTGTACATGACAGGCTTTTGTGTACGTGTGTGTGTGTGTGTTGCAGAAGTTATTGAAGTTGTCCTGGGACTTGCGGACCTGTCAGCGGTTGTGTTTGAGGTTACGTGTGCGTGTGTGAGGAGGCGTTTTAAGGTTATATGACATAACGAAGGTCGAAACAGCGTATCGGCACGGTAAAGGTACCTGCTCTGTGTGCATGTGTGTGTGGTGGGTGAGTGGGTGGGTGAGTAGGTGGGGCTGCAGGGTGTTTAGAGGGTTCCCTGAACCTCATCGTTTGTCGCCGTCTTCCTTCCTGTTTCATTCTCTCTCATTTCCTGTCAGCTGACTCTGCTGGAGAATCTTGATCTGGTAAACATCTAAGCTACTGCCTCTGCACACACACACACACTCTCTTTCCCTCTCTGTCACACACGCGCAGACACACACACTTACAAAATGCACTGTGTGGAGCCAGACAAAGATGTATGCATGTACGTTCACACATACTGAAAGACACATATCTTTAACCCTTGCATTTATATGCAGTCAAAAAACTTTACTAAGGTCAAGCAAAGTATCACTTTATACACACAGCCTGTCTGATAAGTGTTTTTCAAAGATTGAATGCATTTTGTGCACATCCTTGAGTGTTGAGTAGTAAATCATCCTTAGCATGAATGCCTTGAAAAAAGGAACTACAGAAAAAGAACTACAAAAACGAGTGCAAAAAAGGGGGTGGGACATTAGAAAAGATGCACACCAAGAAGCAGGGAGGACGCACAGACTGAGGAAAGCAGAGGGATGAAAAGCCAGCAATAAGCAAGAATAAAGGCAGGACAAGAAAGAGACAGAGAAAACAAAGTCAGGCGCACGGCGAGACACAGAGAGAGATAAGGACAGGCAAAGAGACGGAAAGAGAGACAGAGAGATGGAGGAGGGGGGCAGAGAGATAAAGATAGCTGAAAGGAGGGAGATCCGTCAGCGTTGTTTCCTCAGGATGTGGTTACCACGACGACGAAAAGGCAGAGAGGCAACATCACTATCCGCTGGTCCCTTCTGACACCTGCAAGTGTGTGTGAGTGTGAAAGTCAGAGTGTGTGTGTGTTTGTGTGTGCGTATGTACGTGAGTTTCTGTGAGTAACTGACTGAGTAAATGTGTGTGAGTGTGAAAAAGACCTGTGTAACAGTGGTTGTGTGCAAGTGTCCATTTAGCTTGAGTTATGTGTGACTGATATAGTGTGTGTGTGTGTGTGTGTGTGCGCGCGCACTGTCAGGATATACAGCCGATAGATACAGAGAGAGAGAGAGAGAGAGAGAGAGAGAGAGAGAGAGAGAAAGGTTGAAAATCTGAAGGGGGAAAAGATCCGACAAACGCTCGAGACGGTGGAGAGCGAAAGAGCAAGAGAAGTCAGCGAGAACGATGAAGAAAATCCGAAGAACAACTAGGACCCGAAAACATGAACAACAGAAGAAGAACATATGTGAAAAGGAAATTAAGCACCAAGGACTGGTAAAAAAAAAAAAAACCCAACAACCTCAAAACGCAGCGTACTTGTATCTTCATCTCTTCTTCCTTCGTTCTTTCTCTTTCTGACTCACTCAGTGTCCTATTTAGAACAGAATGTGGTTTCAAGAAAGACAGAAAAGCACCGCCGATTACAGATTTACTGCAATGCAAATGTCTGCGCTTACAGAGAATTTCTAATAAGCTCCTGAAACGCTGTTTTTATAAGGGAGAAGATATTGTCAATCACAGTAAAAACAGAAAAGAAGACGGTTTTATCTAACACGTATGAGCTCGCAGTGGTTATGTTTAACGTAGCATTGCATTTCCTTGTAAAATCACCTTTTCTTTAGCGTCTCCTTCTCTTGTGGCGCCAGTTTGGCACACGTGCATCTTTCTTTGTGCGTTTCTAATCACAACTGGTCATCTCTCACCTGTTTTTCAAGGGCGAATGACGCGAAACGACATTAGCCAAGGCACAGACTGTGTTAGCATGATTAAGCATACTAAAATCTGCTAATCGGAGCCTGATTTGAAATTTTTTAAAAAGGCGCCATTACTATACATAGGCAGTCTGCATAGCCTGTATAATTAATTTTAGGTAAAGTACAGACATTAATGTGCAAACAAACCCTTTAGAGACTCATTATGAACTCTTGCTAGCCTTGTTAGCCTGCTAGCTCATTTTGATAGCATCTGTTAGCGAACCATGTGCCATTGTACTGTTCTGATAGCTGGAGAGATATGAATTTTACACCGTAGATAAAAGAAATAGGTCAAAATCTTTGATAGCTCTGGCAGCAGAAGCTACAGGCCTGTTTGTAGAGGACAGATACCTCAGCTATCAGGTTTTTACATCTGCTGGACTTGCTGGTCTTAGTCATGAGGTTACTGTAACCCACTACTGTCATCGAATCTCATTGATCATAAATGTCCAAGTCAAATTTGTGAGCCTGAATCTAAATACTACGGAGACACCATGTCTGGTAACAGCTAATAAACTAGCTAATGCTAATGTTGTGACATACTCCATACACTATGTTTCTGTCTGTCTCCTGTAGGCACACTAGCTACACCCAGCGAGCCATCATGGACAACCGGTCATCCACCCAATCCTTTCCCAACCTGCAACACCATCGTCACCGCCCATCCTTTCACCTCACCTTGCCCAGCCTTCAAAGCCCTGAACTGGGACACCCAACCTCTCAGCCTGCCCTGGACCCGCTGGAGCAATATGGAAAAAGAGGGGAAGGATCCACAACCTCCTTTACGATTTCAAGCACCTCGTCGGCGGGAAGGAGAGCGAGCGGCGGAGGTGACAGAGGTTTGCTCAACACAAGTGGTAGCAGTTTGGATGGAGATGCTAACTTGGGAGGCCATTTTGATGGAGAAAGCGGGATAGGCAGCCATTTTGCTGACAATTGGTATGAAAGTAGCAAAAAAGAGGAAGTTTGGGAAGATGGGGAGAGTTGTGAAAGCACCGCAGATGATTTTTATAATAAAGGTGATTGCTACAGTAACACAAGTGATGTTTTTTACACCATGAATTGTGGCAATGAAGAAGGAGTCAGGGGCAAACTCAGAGCAAACTTGAATAATTATGCCCTTGTTAGCCATGAAGCTAAAAGCCAAACAGTTTACAACAGGGAGGCTAACAGTAACCACGTGACTAAACAAACTGTGTCCAACAACAGAAGTGTGGCAGGGAGCTTCAGTGACAGCAGTGTAGATTATTGCAGGACCGATTCAAGAGTGAGCGATAATTATTTAGGAAGAGAAGAAGATTATGGGTCCAGCTGTGGCTCAGGTGAGGATCAGCTCCAGCCAGCAGAGGTGGAAGGACCGTGGCTCAGTGTCTCCCCCCTGAGTCAGACCGGAGAGGGCAGGTGGAGAGGAATGGCGGACGCCTACACCTTGGCCTCAGGGTACCTCCCGCAGAGATCACCTGTCGGCATCAGCAGTGGGTCGTACATTCAGAAACTGGACTCCTTCTCTGAGGCATTCCTCTCCCAGCGAAAGAGAAGGTTCCCTATGAATACTGGAGGGGATTCCTCCAGACCGATCTGGGAATTTGGAGTCGGGAGAGGAGAAGGCTCTGGATTGGTCAAGTCAAGGCACAGCTGTGCTTTTGATTCAGACTCTTACCTCCCTCCCTCCTCGTCTTCTTCACCCACTCACCCCTCTCTTGTGTCTTTGCCCTCTCCTCCCACATCATCTCACCTCATGTCTTCTGTTCTGAGTCCTCCTCCCACACCTCTACCTCCTCCGTCCCACTCACCCTCCAAAATGGACTCTCCCAGTGCACCTGGCAGCACCGGACATTCTGTGTCCCAAGGGGGAGATTCGCTTGGTGCGATCCAGTTCTTCACTTCCCGCCTTCAGACTCTCCCATCTATCCATTCATCTGGAATGGTGTGGAAGTTTCCAGTGATGGCACACGGGTCTCCACAGTTGTCAGGCGAGCCCAGCAGCATCGAGGTCAACCTGAGATCGTCTCATAGTCGTGACTACGGCAACGTCACAGGTAAGGTGCTGTCTGTGCATTTTTGTGAATGAAAGTATGATAGTAAGAGGAAGAATATAAAGTTACTGAAAGTTTGTCAAGGGTCTATCAGAGAGGAGAACAATTTGAGAGAGAAAAAAGCCACAAGATAGACTCGAGTACTTAAACATGAATGTAAGTTAGGTAAGCTTCATTTCCCCCCCTTACAAAAAAAGCCGCAGGTTAATACCCACATGTAAATTTACGGGACATGTGGGTTTTCAAAGGTGAGCATGTGAAATTTCCCATTTCCTGTATGCAAATTATATTTTCACTTTTTAACATTTTCTCGTATGAAACCATTTGTAACAGACGTGTTTGGTATTGTTTGTGCAAAATGAAATGTTCACATGTGACAAGCAGCATACAGTACATCCAGAGTTACTGTGCGTGTACTTTGCGCTCATATTTAGGTTTTCTCAAGAATTGATTCGTGTTTCCAGATAAACAGATTGTGTCAGTGTCTGGCGTAACACTTTCCTGTTGGCACAGATAACGGTGACCTTAAGTTTTGTTTTGTCTCACACTCAAAATGATCAAGCAGTTTTACAGTGCACTCCATAACATTCTGACTCTCTGTTTTCTGCCGTTCTTGTCCTCCCCACCTCTCATTTTTCCAGCCTCACACAACATCCTTCAGTCTCCAGAATCCGCATTCCTCACTTCGCTCCACCCACCCACTGCCCTCTGTCCCTCCAACACTCCATCCCTCCACCCCTCCTTCCCTCTTCCCGCACAACCATCTCATCTTTCCGGCCAACATTATGAGGCAGCAGAAAAGATAGACCCCTACGCTTTGAGCCATAAAGCAAAGAATGGGCCAGCCAATCAGAACCAATCTCCGCAACAGGTACAGTACCGCACTTCTACCACAGGAAACAATTTGAGCCAAATTAAAGAAGCAATTTGACATTTGAGGAGATATGCTTGTGTATTTCCTCTAGCAAGAACGTGATAGCTGTTGTGTTTATGCATCCACGACTGTGATTTCAGCCAAGCACAATTCTGAGGGCGTGTCAGCGCTCGCAAGCTCGTTGTGTAAATACGGAAGCTGCACTCGTTGTGCCTTTTTGTTTGTATCTGCAATCCTGGAGGCCTGAGACAAAACGAAGAATGATCCCAGAAAGCGCAAGAGGAATTCACTGCTTGCACGTTAACACTGAACATCCTGTCACACCTCTATGTCACTTTTGCATTTTTTCGGCAAATCGGTTTCAAGATGAATTTCGCCCTTGTTTTTCTTTCAAGTTTGAGTCAGTCCCGCTTCACCTGGAATCCCACAATGTCTGACAATGCGAATAGCTCATGGCCCTGTAGAAAATGAAAAACTTAAACTTTCATCACCTCGCACTGCGGTCAGTGGGTCTTTACTGCTTTTTTCTTGACCATGCTTTAGTTCTCAACTTGCTTTTCTTTTTTAGCTTTCTCTTTATTGGTCAGGAAGCACTATTCTGTTGGCTGTTTGACCCTCTGGTTGCAGGAAGTATCCAGCCCAAAACCATCTGTGTACACAAAAGTATAAGTACAGGCTTTATGAGTTTATCCAGAGGAAAATAAAAATGTAAAAACAAGACAGTGTGCTTTTGAAGCACCTCCTCATTAACATCCACTGCATTTCAGAAGCCACGGTTTCGCAGTGGGTTTGCTAGGTTTGAGCATTGTCGTCACTCTCCCATCAACAAAACCCAGGAGTAGTGAGGAGGCAACACGGCTCGAGAAGCTGTGAGGAGGCAGTGGGTGGAAACATAAATGGCTGTTTGTCAAGAAATGATGTTCCAGCTGCATTACTGCTTGTAAAACCACAGTCTTAGTCTGGGTTTTATTTTTAGACAAGTGTGTAAACGAGACAGATTTGGAGTTGGCGGAACATTAGAAACATTATTTACCTTCGACAGAGTGAGGCGAGCTGATTTTCCTGCTTCCACGCTATGCTAAATATGTCATGGGCCACCTCTGTATTAAATACACAGAAAATAAATAAAAAAAATTGCAATCACTTTAGCTCAGAATGCATTTTAGATGCCTGTGCAGTTTCCTCCAAACCACCAAAAAAATATGCTGGGTCACTGTCTTGATACATCTTTTACAACTTCAGTTGTGCCTTTGTTTTTTGTGCATTCGTCCAAAAAGGACAAGTCACACACTGTAAATCCGTTTTCCTCGTGTTCTTACAGCAACAAGCCTCCCCAGTCTACACTGGAACTCCATTTCCCAGCATCCTTCACTCCAGCAGGGGTCAAAAGAGGGGCCACTACACTCCCCGACCCCTCCTCAATCCTGTGCGCAGGGGGAGGGGGCTGTACTCCTCGCTCTCATCTCTCCATCACAGAGAGGAGGAGACAGCCTGTGGAGAAGAAGAAGAAGTTGAGGGTGGTGTGTTACCGTAAGTAAATGAGTCCATGAGTCAAGAAACAAGTGACTGTTTTTTTGTTGTAGATCCACATGTTCAAAAACATTTATTAACGTTACAAGACAAATGCATTCCATGACTGTCTATTACTGTATGTTTTTTTATGCAGATTCAAACATACATGCTGGTTAAGCAAATCTCTAATGAAAAAAATACAAAGTTTAAATGATATGCACCATCAGTGAGGGCATTCATATTTTGGTATTTTATAGGTATTACCTTTGTCCTTTCCTCCTGTCCAGGTGTATCAACGTGGGTCGTGATTTCCAGGCAGAGCTTCCTACATGCTTTGTAGGAGGCGATGGGCCGGGGGTGTGGTCACCAGAGGTGGAACTCCCTCCAGAACAGCTGCTCTGGAAACCGTGGGACGAGCTGGAGGAGACTACCAGCTTAGAAGGCCAAGGTAAATGGCATGCTGGAATAGAGCTCTCTGACACCTAATTTTTTAAATACACCAACTGCCACTGAGTTCTCACTTCTTAGTCAGCATTACAAGCAACCGATGAGTTCAAGGATCAAAGCTACGAGAGAAGATGAAACTAAAGAGCTGGAAGATGGATCAAATACTTCCGTGTACCTTTATGCTACCTATTATGCTAACTGCTGATATTGTGTGTGTGTGTGTGTGTGTGTGTGTGTGTGTGTGTGTGTGTGTGTGTGTGTGTGTGCATGTGTGCGCATGCATAGTGGAGAAGCTGTTATCCATGTGTAGTTCCAGCTGTTTACCAGGAGGGGGCAGTAACACAGAGCTGGCGCTGCACTGTCTGCACCACTGCCAGGGGAACACAATGGTAATACTGACTGTTTCCTGTATTTATTCTTCATTAACTCTTTTACTGTGCACTCAGTCCATCATTTTCATCTTTCCTCCATCCATCACGACTTACTTCCATGCATGATTAGTCACCTACTCATTCTCTTTGTCATTTCTTTCTTTCTTTTTTTCTTTCTTTCTTTCTTTCTTTCTTTCTTTCTTTCTTTCTTTCTTTTCTCCTTTTCTCATTCATATGCAGCTAATTCTCTTCAGAACCATTGCATGCCTCATCTTTCTGTTCTCTACCTCCTCCATCCCTCTCTCCTGTGCAGGCCACACTGGAGATGCTGCTGTTCTCACAGCCCTCGCCAACAGGAGACTATCACTACTCTGGTAAACTCTTGACCTTTGACCTCACTCCTCAGCTCTTGTCTTTCCTAAACCTGAAAAAGAATCATTTCTGAACTATCACCTGATGTTCAGATAACTCTTTACCTCGATTGTCGATTTTGAGGTGAATTCAAGTCAGATGGCAACAGAAATAGGAAGGGAAGTAAAACTAACATAAAAGTTTTGCAGTAATGGAAGTTTAATGTTCCCCTACAACAGTCAACAGTTGGATGCATGTCAAAATGTGACTCAGCAAAGGAGCAAACAGTCCCACTGTACATACAATAGCAGCCTTTGTAGAAGCCCAAACCTCCGGCCACCACCCCTCTCTCTTTATATCCACCGAGAAGCATTTAAAGTAGAGAGTAGACGTTGTTCTGTATAATGGTCAGGTGGGATGCCTGACAACAATTTAATAATATCTAGATGTCTAAAACCCCTTGCATGTCCCGGACCCCCCCAAAGCAGACAGTCAGAGTGGCGTCAGAGTCATCATCTCCTGCAGGACTCTGCTCATTTCACTCCAGGGGTTGTGTTATTTGGCACTGCAGCAAGTCATGCGTAGCAGGATGACCTGTTCGTATTTCTTTTCATTGTCTCTCATGCCTTCTTTTCTCCTCGCCCCCTCCCCTCTCTCTCAATGTAGGTAGTGATTCTTGGACAGACTCTGAAAAGAGTCTCTTCAGCGCAGCTCTGGGAACTTACGGAAAAGAGTTTTCACTCATACAGAAAATGGTACAGCTATTATTCATGCATTGCTTGCTATTTATGCTGCATTCCTTTGCTCTCGGTGGTTTCCTTCCCCAATCTGTGTGTGCCCTGGCGTGAAAGTGACATGTTTGCACAGTATAACTACACACACGTGTCAACTCTAACAGTTTCTGCAGCTATTTCTTTTTTTATTTTGTTTTATTATCAGATAATTAAAATAACACACAGTAGCATTTAACCATATAGCCAGGGTTAACAACTGTGCAAAACTAGTTGTATTGTGCTTATGGAAATGCAAAGAAACCAGAGTAAATCCTCATGTTTCACCAGCTTCTGCAATCCACATTAGCTAGCCCTCCCTGGCAGCCCATTAACTCCCTTTACAGTCACCTGAAGGTAACAGTCACTGTTGCATCTGTAGTCTGTAATTTGATTGACTGCACTTGCAAAGAGTCATTAAACTCCACATCTGCTGATTACCTTGATTCAATCTTATGCATCTGTGAGATTACCGCAAGTGCAGCAATAGTGTCAATGGCTGAATGTTGCAACTAGATTCACAAAATTAGCTCTCCAAAACTCACTGACTCATAAAAAGATTGGCGATGCCAGTTTAAATTGTGTTAGTGGAACTGAGTGTGTCAGCCTGATTATGTTTTCTGAAGTATGTTGGCTAATATGATATTTGGAGCAGAGCTGAGGCGGACATGGAAAAAGCCACAGGTTGATTTTTGGGTGCTGAGTATTCACTGTGTTTGTGTTTGTGTGTGCATGTTGCAGGTGAGGACTAAAACCGTGTGCCAGTGTGTTGAGTTTTTCTACCTGACCAAGAAGCTCCAGGACAAGCAGAAGAAACAGAAGGAGGAGGAGAACAGGAATGGACAGATGGAGGAGCAGAAAAGTGTAAGAAACACCTGACAGAAGCAGTCTGGGGTTCAGTGTTAAGTTCTTTGTGCCTCTTGTTGTGATGTCCCGGCTGAGCCAGAGACTCTGGCAGCCCACTGAGGCTTCTTTTAGTTAGCGTTTTAACATCAGCCTTTTTGTGTTTGTTTTCTCCCTTTCTACCTGTCACTCTTTCCCTGTTGTTGTCCTGTGGTGACTTGTCCATTCCACTGCCTCATGCATTCTGATCCCTGACAGATAAGACTAAAAACAAATACAACAAAATAATGTGCTAGGCGTCAGAAAGAATATGGAGTTTGGTGTGGAAGCTTACGATTGGTCCTGTTTTCATAGACGACGCCCACCTGTCAGCCAGTGAACAGACAGTTTGGACTGGAGGAGACGCTTCCTGTGCCCTCATTGGCTAGCTTCTTCCCCTGCAAGCTGTGTGGCAAGTAAGTACAACCAGTAATACTAGGGGGAGCTCCAACACAAACTACCTATGTTTGGCTTCAGGGCAAGCCAACAGATGGTTTCGATTTTCAAGTCTTCATTTCAGTCCCGTCTTTCTATTTCCTCTCTCCTTGCTCCAGAATGTTCTACAAAATCAAGTCCCGCAATGCTCACATGAAGATCCACCGCCAGCCCCAGGAGGACTGGACAGACAGGCGGCTGCAGCACCAGCTCCTCACTCAGCGTCTGGCTCTCAGTCGTCCCACCAACCTCATGCCCACCCCCGGCAGTAATCTGCTCCCGCTCCAGGCTCCAGCTCGGACCTTTTCCTCCTCTGGCCTCCCTGGAATGCCAAGTAACAACAGCAATGCAGACAATGTCGTCAACTCTGTAACCAATAGCAACACCATCGCTCCCAGCAATGCCAGTGTCCTAGATCCCAGCACTATGGTGACATATAGCAACATCGCTGCGTCAAACTCTCACGTAATCACTAATATTGATGGCGGAGGCTCAAATCAAAGAGAGCCCACCTCCATCTTACCTTTCCACCAATCATGGGGCTCATTTGGACATGGCCCCGACCCTGCCACCTTCTACTGCAACACAGATGGGAAAGAAGATGTAGGAGCTGGGACTGTGGGGGGAAAAGAGCCTCTCAACTGGCAGTAATGTTTAACTCTCCCAGAAGCAGTACTACCACTGAGATCTAAGACTCATCCAAACTGTTTAAGCAAACTAAATCTGAACTCAAACTTTTTTTGAAATACATTCTGAGAAAACATCATTTTTTGTAAGTTTTTGTTGTAAATTATGTAATTAAATGTGTTACATATTTAAATGTTTCTTATGCATTTGAATAAAAATTTTAACCTTAAGGTTGTTTCCTTTTATGTTTCTGACCAGGCTAGCTGTTTCCCCTTGTTTACTGTCTTTGCGCTAAGCTAAGCTAACTGTCTTCCAGACTATAGCTTCATATGTAACAGAAAGCAATATCAATCTTTTCACCTAATTTTCCGAAGAAAGCGAATAAGTGTGTTTTCCAAAATATCAAACTATTCCTTTAACTCTCATTTTCCAAAAATATCTTAAAGTCTAAAATTCAGCTTCAAATGAATCCTTCACAAACACAGACATACATGAGCAAACACAAAGACAGACACACACTCAGTTTGTTGAAAGGTTTTGATATAACACCGTAATGGGCTAATATTGACCTTGGTAGACCATCTCCTCTCTTACAGCTGTCTGGGTACTTGGGTGCCCAGAATTGACCTGTTGATGGTTAACTACAGTGTCCTGGAAGATGCCCGGAAAGAGGCATTATGAGTGTTTGTGTGGGCAGTGTGCACAGCATCTGTGTGAGGGAGCAGGTCTGCAAAAATGAAGCAAATACGCATGAAAGGATGATTTTTAACGGCAAAAAACAGAGACAAACATCTAAAAACCATCCATAAACAGCATCAGAGTTTGTCATTATTTATCTAATTCAATTTCAGTGTCTTGATTTCATGCTGCCTGCAGAGAATATGTCCTCAGATTTACCTACAATTCACCTCTACTGATTAGGTCAGTTATAAACTTACCTCTATAGTGCACTTCTCAAGGCGGTGAGTATTCTTTGGTCCCATATCTTCATGAGTGTTACTGCCACTATGACAGTGATAACAGTGTTTGTGTGGGTGTGTCTATGGTACATATAATGGGCCTTTATGTATCCTTGTTAAATAAGTGTATGAGTGCATGGATATGCGCATGACTTTGATTTAATTCATCTCTGTACAGTATATGCACAAATTTATGAGCATCATGTGTTCTGTGGTTCCTCCTCTCTGGCAAAAGATGGTGGTGCGTGGTTGGACGTTTTGTTCTCTATTTCTCTAAGTAGGGGGAAATCAGAGTAGGGGTAGTGGCAGCCAGTAGCAGTCCTGAGTATTGGTGACTTTCAGAGAGACAGAGAGCGAGAGAACAAGGACGTAGATAAAGGGGGAGAGGGAGACAGGACCAATGGGATTAGAGCAGAGGGAAATGGGGAGGGAATAAAGAGAGAAGCGGTGGCCATTCACCTATTCATGCAAAGCTCTTTGCCAGTCGACTGAGCCGCCCCCCCAACCACAACCCATCCCCACTTTCTCTCACTTGCTGCTTTTCTTTTTTTTTCTTAGGCCAGAGTGGTAAACAAAAGCAGATTTTCCAGGACTGTTGCAACAAGGGTATAGTGCTTAAGACTGCCTGACCAACAAAACCACAGCACTGTCACTCTCAGAGGACAAGTGGACAATAAATGTGTCAGAAATAACCATGAAAGCTCAAAGACGATGTTACAAACAAAAGGTCAAAAACAGTCAACATGTATATTCTGTAAAGACATCTTCATGTTTAAAACATTTCAATAGTTACATTAAAGAGTAATAACATATACTGAGTAAAATCAAATAGTATAATCAGTCGATTGTGAAAGTCAACATATTATTGACCCAGTGATTGTCTACAATCTTTTATGCCGAAAGGTTTTATCACAGCTTCTGCACAGTCTTATTCAATACATTATCTTACTCCTTCCAGAAAGACTGCATGTACTGTATGTACATGTAACATGGCAACACTATATGTCTTTATCTCACTGAGTGGTACTATGTAAAGGCTGCTCAGAATGCAAACGAGCCACCATTTAGGGAAGCAAGCTGAGACCTTGCTTTGCCCTTCTCGGACAAATGAGCGCATATGGAGACAATCGAATCTTGAGGTTTTTTTTATCACTGCTGGTACTGACACAGTTGGAGGTTGGGCTCTGTTATGTAACATGTAATACACAGGTGCACTATTATGGAAAAACTGAAACTTTAGAGTTGTATTCATTAACATTAACATTCCCTCTGCTGCTGACACTTGATATCACGAACCCTCAGTGCCAGT
Source organism: Chelmon rostratus (assembly GCF_017976325.1). Classification (NCBI taxonomy): domain Eukaryota; kingdom Metazoa; phylum Chordata; class Actinopteri; order Chaetodontiformes; family Chaetodontidae; genus Chelmon; species Chelmon rostratus. Next base: position 7,461,076 of record NC_055680.1, on the reverse strand, counting down.
GTAGTGCCCTCAGTTGTCTTATTTACATACCAGGTAAGGCACTGATAAACATTTTATCATTGTGTCTTACTTCAAGATAGTGGCTTGTTTTGACCTCAGCAAACACAGTGAGATCTTTTTTCACCCAGAAACAGTCAGCAAAATGAAATTAGCACACCAAGTCATCGGTGCACACTGTGCTACTGGCCGCTCAGAGGGTGAAAGGCCGCTTGGATGATAAATATTGACTCCCACCAAACACACTCTCTGACATTTTGTGCACCCTTTTACGTACGCAAAATGACGACAGACTTGATACTGAGAGCCTGTTCTGCAGGGAAGGAGCCCCATAAAAATTCTTTTAGCTGGGCCCGAATGTGCCCCAGCTACAACACGAGGGGTGATGCAACACTTTGGCACGCTTGCGGTTGGCCCACTTGGCTTGTCTGAGATGACTGTCTCCGCTTCTAAAAGAGGTGTGTGAGAAAGTATGAGAGTGTGGGATTAATCAGAACCTTTAAAAGACTGATACATGTAGAGGGTGAGTGTACAGAGGAGGAGAGAGAGCACTTAGATTAAAGTTCAGCGAGAGAGAAGGTAATGAGAAAGAAATAGGTCTGACCAGAATCTCTCTCTCTGTGTATATATATATATGTAGTTTCTTATTGACTAAGTCCTTTGAACACATCATTGATCGTCACATAAATTTCTGCTGATGCCATAAAGCAGGCTGGTTTTGAATGTGTCCTCTCAGGAATGTCATTGACACAGACTCTGTTATCTGGAACCGATAAGAGAACACACAAGGGTTGAGAAACAATCATGTACGAGTGAACCTGGGTCACGTCGCTGTGTGTGATTATGTCTGTCTGTGTTATTGAACTTCTGTTGTTGTGTCACTACATGCAAACATGGATAAATGCAAAAAAATTAAGAATTAAAATAAAAATGAAAAAATTCCCACAAATAAAAGATGATTTTCATGAAAATTCCACAATAATGGTAATATTCTAGGGTTTGTCTCCCCTTTAAATAAGAGTAGGGTCAACGCAGGACATTTACAAGTTAGGATTAGAGTTAGAATAAGGAGTTAATGAGTAAATTGCTTTAATGCAACTCAAAAAGTGTGTATTGCGTGGCTCTTGAGATTAAAGCATAGCAGTCTATTGTCCACTTTACAAAGCAGGACTACAAAGAACCATTTTAAGAGTCTGTAATCAAATCCTGTCCTTTTCAGCAGTTTCCTGGGTTTTTTTTCTTCCTTTCATGCTGTGCACCACAACATTTACCCAGCACTCACTTTTCCTCTCTTCTACTCCCTCCAGAACAAGACTAGTCGCGAGCACATCCATGCTTTCACTCATAAGATTCATAATTTTTTGCTTTAATTTGATCCAAATGATCAAATCGGGAGGAAGGTCTCAGAAAAAACTTTTCAGTTGATACAGTGAATTTGTTAGCAAATAGTTGCCTATTTACACATCCAGCACATACAGAACAACATTAGAATTCCTTTGGACTTGTGTTTCTGGCCCCCTGACAAATTTAAGTCCAGTATTCACTACACTTTTAGCTCTGTTTTGATTTCCAGTAACTAGTGAGGAAAATATTTAGCTCTTTAGCTGCTAAGTGTGCCGCTAGTTCAGCTGCTAGTTGCTAACTGTGTCTTTCTGCCATTTGGTGCAGGTAAATGGACCAGTAAGCCAAAGCAAATGTGGCTCATTTTGCAAACATGTGTTTTATGTCTCTCCTTTTTCATGCTAAAGCAGACTTTGTCCTGACAATTTCTTTTCTCTGAAGCCATTTGGACACATGCATAGAAATTGCAGTTGTAATATTAAAATTAATGATTACACTTCATAGCTTTGGTTTCAGGGCCCTTGCACTGTACATGCCGGGACACTTGAACAGAACAGAACCATCGTTAAGTCATCATCACCTGTGCTTTTCCTATTTTGACAAGTCAAAATGCCTGCCTGTGAAAAAGGTCCAATTAAGTGTTGTGAAATAATGAGAAAGAACACTTAGTTATAGGCCTGTAAAGCTTTGCAACAATGAGGGAAACTGTCCTTCAGCGTTTCATCCTCTTCATAACACTTTTATGGCATGTATACATTACCTATATATATGTAATGTTACAATGGGGGTGACCTTTGTCTCGAGCTCTTTAAATGGTGCCGCTCGCTGCGTGCTGTCATGTCGTCTGCTGTGATTGGCTGAGAGCAGAGGGGGCGTGGCTGGTTGCGTCATGTCAAAGAGAGGGATGAAAGCTTATGGAGAGAGAGAGAGAGAGAGGGGGAGAGAGAGGGAGAGAGAGAGAGAGAGATTAACAGGGAGTAGGAGGCAGGCGCAGTAGCAGACTCCTATATCCGCCAGACGGAGACGGACGGTGCCAGCTGCTAGCTAAGTTAGCCATAGTAGACAGTTAGCAACTAGCTTCAGAGTCCTAGCGCCTTTGCTACATATGAGGGACTGAGCAAGTGTGTGCGCGGGCGTGTGTGTGTGCGTGTGTGACAGCGTGTGTCGACGCTTCAAACGCCCGCTCGGCCGTCCCGAAGTCACTCTGTGTGTACCTGTGTGTGCGCGTGCGCCCGCGTGTGTATGTACGTGTGTGTATGTGGATAAGCCCCCCTAACATCTCACTCCTCTTCCGACTAGCAGTGTGTCTGTGACTGTGCGCGTGAGGTTAGCAAGCAAAAAAACAAACGCACCCACATAAACACACTCTTGATAGTCGACTGTTTACACTCGGTGTCCGGTTACCTGACAGCGGATTCACAGCATTTACTGACACCGGCAGAGCAGCAGCATGTGAGTACTGATGGGAAACGCGTGTGTCCGAGTATGAATGAGTCTTGTGTGTTTGTGACAGTCACTGAGTGTGTTTGACTTATACCGTTTCCCCTTTCATGGTGTGTCTGAACGGCTACATGTGTGAGCCGTACTTGGCATGTGTCTTCCCGTCAACGTGGTAACAGATGTTTCGAGTGAACCAAACTCCGCATTGAAAACTTGTTTAGAAAGTAAATAGCACTTTCTGTACTTTTCAAGTACACATGGCTAATCCTTTTTCCTTATTTCTTCTCCTTCTTTTTTTTTTTAGCCGAAATGTGCACACGGAAACTTTAACTCCTCATACCAGCAGCTAGCAAAGTGACATCACAGTACTCTGAGGCTGTTGCAATGCTCACGCTAAATTAGCAGCTTCTTCAATGGAGTTTTGTAGTAGCGTGAGTTGACTTCATGACATAACGTGCAGCAGTAAATTTTATTGCCACAGGTTGCCCACTTTTTCTTCCTCATCTGTAGAATGGGTGGTGAGGTAAACTAAAAAACTGTCCTGTGGCTCCTTTACCGGATGGAGGTATTTATATGGGAATATATGGTATTTTAAAAAGTAGCAGGGGCTGCAGTCAGGACTACATTTCCCATTGAGCTTATAGTATGTTGGAAGGGAATAAATGTTTACATGTTGGAACTTGTAGATTGCATAACATGCTTGTTATCCTCTGTCTTCACCTGTGTGTGTGTGTGTGTGTGTGTGTGTGTGTGTGTGTGTGTGTGTGTGTGTGTGTGTGTGTGTTGACCTGATTTTTCTCACTGATTTTCTGTGTTGCAGAGGTTTGGTCACTGCTCTTTCACCTTTGAACCCGTACATGTGTATCGGCTGTGTCAGAATCATTTGCCTGAACAGCGTGTTCATCATCTCAAAGCAACCTTTACTCTGTTTCAAACAGAGGTACATGCGTAACAGCTGCCCCATCCCAGATCTCCGGGAAGCACAGTGGGAGCTGTGCAGCAATCAAACAGTTACCGCCACAAGTCATAAGCTAAACCTGTAGTAAATCCTCTTGCAGGGATGTCATCAGATATGCTTTTCGGCCTGTTTTTCTGTCTGAGGCCGCTTCAGGTGACTGTAGTGGCCTTGTGTGTTTGATGGACATGTGCCAGTCACTCATTCAACTTGATGTTATTACTTGTCACAATAATGCCAAGGTAATAGACTGAAAATGTTCAAGGCAACTGAGACACAGTTTTTTGACAATGACACACAGTCTACCTTGTAAATCTCTAAAGAAGACATTTGTAGTTTTACTCAAAATTAGTTATTGTAGCCCCTTTTGATTTATCATATACCCCACACACATTTAGACGTTGGACTTCATCAGTAGGCAGTACTTTTGGTGTTTCTATCATCAGTAGTTTTTTAAGTGTGCTATACTGACACTTTGGACCCTTTAGTCTGTATCTGGTAGGATGCAGGGAGGCCGGGGATGGTCGGAGGATATTATATCGCCACAAGCAAGGCTTTTTGGGTTTTTGGAGGCAAGCCTTTTAAACTTTATTTCTTGAAAGTTTCAAAGTCAGTTTGCATGCTTTTTAGGATAGATTAAGTCCTAGTCGTTGGAGGAATGCAGAGAGATCACTTTGAACTCGAGTGTTTTGCATCAAAAGTGGGAGAGTGTGTCTCTCAGTGTGTGCCACAGCAAATGTGCTGCCTCTTATGTCTGTGCTTACAAAATGCATGCGTCTGTGTAACCGTGTCTTTGTTTTCGGCTTGGGTTGTTGCACATTTGCTTTGCTTTTCAAAGTAAATACATCTTTTATCATGTCAAGACAACTTTTTTTGAATTACACAGCGCTTCAGTGTGTCTTAAAACCTATGCTAATGAAAACATACCTATTTCCTTACCTGCACAACGGACGTTTTGAAAATACAATAAATTAAAAAGACTGCAGTTGTGCATTTCAGTATGAACTGGTGCAAACTTGTCTCAGCATTTTTCAGTCCCTCATTGCTGTCAGCTAATTGGGGTCATGACCTGTTGTTAGGGTTCCCAAGAGATAAAGAATGGAAAATTAGCTTATTTGTGCTTCCTGGGAACCACCGAACTCTCTCCTTTTGTTACTGCCAGGGCATCATCCAGCAAACAGCTGTGATGTGTGTTGAAGGAGTTACAGTGCATTCTGTCAGACTGGGAGGCAAGTGAACGGAGACAGGGCTACCTGTGGTGAGAATGAGCTAGCAGTGTCCCAGACACGCTCATTCATCAAATCACCGTCTGAAGACGATGACATAAAGATTGTTTTGGTCTTCTTTATTGCACCTTTGCTGAAGTAATAAAGTAATAAGTTCCATCTTGTTATGCTTGTAGGTATAAATAAAACTTCTAACCTATTAAAGCAGCCAATTAAATGTTCAATTAAGCGGCTCCTCTACTCCACCCATCACTTAATACATTCCTTTCTCCCCCAACTTCTAGTATATTCCTTTGGTTTACGCTGGACCCTCTCCGTGTTATGTCCCAGCTTGTTGTCCCATTTGAACAGGAATTGCATCAGATTTAGGAGGTGTTCCTTCACTGGGCCTCAAAGCACTGACTCATGATATGGTTCATGAAAGACTCAACCAGCTGTGATTAGCAGGTGCTCAGTAGAATCATGACACCATGCATGCAACGCTCAGCGTCAGCATTATCTGGAATCTGCTTCTTCCCTCGAGGGTTAGTGTGGTCAAAGAGGGTCTAGTAAAGGGTATCACCATGTCCCTCGTGAAGCTTTCATGCTCTCAGCAGCCCCTCATCCACATTTGCACACAGGAATGTTTGAGTCTTTGAGCCCCTCTTGGTAATCTCTGGTTATAAAAAGAAAAGTTTTTACAAACAGGTTCTTAATCAGGTAGAATCTTAAGCAAGCATTTTGTGCAAAAAGGGACTTTTAGAGTATCTAGTAGCCAAGTTTTCCTTTTTGTAAAGGTTTAGCAGAATGCAGCCTGTAAGCCAGTTTCAGCTCCCAGTTCCCCAAGAATGTTCTTTGTGATTTTGTTCTTTTGTTCCTTTGTTCCTTTCCTTTGTCACAAGCAGACACAACATATGAAGATGTTTCTTTAGGGGAGAATCTGTAACACGTAAAAGCTCAAATTGTCCTTGATAGTCTGTGATAGACCATCAGAAGGATGACCAGTTAAATAATGTCCTGCTGTTGCACTTACACATACACCAATTATTTCAGCATTATGTAAGAAATCTGGTGATTTTCCGACATATTATATCCTAAAGGCGCAGGAGGCTGGAGCATCTTGTTGACACAGCTGGTAAAGAGGCTGACGGCGAACAGCAAGAGCAAAATGTTGCAGCTTCCTTTGGCTCTAATAATCCTGTCAATGTACCACAAATTGTACTTTATCATATACTAATGCAAGTAGTTTTATGTTTGTTGACATTTATATCTTGCTCAAGGGTCCTCTTCCAGGTCCCGTTAAAGGGCAGAGGATTTGTTATTTGCCTCTTATTTCCCCAGACTCATGATCTGCCTTTCCACAAGCTAAATTTTCTAACCTTTCTGGCACCATACGCACTTTTTAGTCTCACCACAAGCATCTGTTTTGTCTACACACAGTCAGCCTCAGTACCCTTGTTCGTGCTGTTGATGCACGTGTTGCTGTTAATAATTAGGACCTTTCTAAATCTCATCCTTAACTGTTGCTTGCTGCTCTGACACAGCTGATCTTACACGTTGCAACCTCAATCTCATTCCTGCATTAATTTATGCAGGGATGATAGTTTTGTGGTAGCCAACAGTCTGTTAGTGTTATTCTCTCAGCCTATGATTATATGGTCTTGAAGTTCTGACTTCAGGACCATGAATAGGAGCTTTAAGAAAATGATTTGAGGACACAAGCTGATCTTTGACCTCTGTCATTACCAGTAGAGCCTTCTTACTGGTTTGTGTACATTTAGATAAAGGGTAAACCTTTAATGGAACCATTCTGAAAATATGACATGCTCTGTTTGAAGAGCCATGATCTATTTGCACACACACACACACACACACACACACACACACACACACACACACACACACACACACACACACACACACACAAACACACACACAGAGTCATACGTTCTACCTATCAGGTCAGGGACGTCTGAGGTGGAAGGAGGGAGGGCGTGAGGAAGGAAGTGAGGAAGTGTGGATGAATGCTAACACTTTCCATTCTTCACTCTCCCTCCACATCAAATGACAAAGGTCTTGCTCAGGAATCATTTGGATGCTGAGAGGCTTTGTACATTGAAGAGCCAGTCTAACATGAAAGATCTGCGTGTGATTCAGCGTGAGTGAATGTTTGCGAGGCATGCAAGTATCATGATTTGTATTTTACAGATTGTGAATCAATATTTCCTGAATTGATAAAGACCTAATAGGAATTACCATCAACGCATATTTATTTGTATTACCATTAAATGCCATTCAGGGAAATTAGCATCTTGTTTATATTATCTTAACAAACAATCTATTTTACTTCACATGCTTAGCATAACGGCATGTGTGCTCATACTTACAGGCATGTATTTCCTATGTTCTGTGGAACCGAACGACTAGCTGCTGACTTCATATTGCTAACTGAGTCTGCTGATCTGCATCTGAAACACAACACAATGATGAGCTACAGCAACCTCAAAGGGTCAAAACTCAAAGTTCCTGGTGGGTTAAAAAAATGCATTGTGTGCCAGGAGAGGGCAGCACATTTATGCTATATTTATGTTTTCTGTTTTTTTTTTAAATTATTCGTATAGCTCTAGCAGGACGAGCAGGAATGCTGCATTTAAAAGTATATATTGTTTACTCATTCCATTGTACATTCATTAGATTGTGCATTTCATTTACCAATTTTATATGCAGTCAAGTCCAAGGTTGTGAAGGATGTTAATTTAAAGTCTCTCATGGCACTAGCTTGATGAGCAGGGACAGCTAAATGTTGCAGTTTCTTTCAAAAAGTATTTTAATTTCCAGTTTCATGTCCAGTATAGCAGTGATGCTGCTGAAATATAACCGACTGACTGACATGTGATGTCTTGTTGTTTTTGGAAACATGACTCATGATATACAGTCTCTAGAAGTTCATGATTCAAACTTTTCTTATGGTCTAGTGTTCAAAAGCAAACAAAAATTGCAATAAATCATAATATCGAGATCAAATTGGGAGATAAGCATGTCATCCAGGCCTCATAGATAAAGTAAGAAATTAAGAATAACTAATTGAATGTAATAATATATATCATTGGTATTCTTCGAACTATAATGATGGTGATAGTGATATGTTTTCTCTCCTAGTCGTAGTTTTAGTGATGAACTCCACCAAGGAATGTGCAATATCCCAGGAATTAAGTTGAAAGTGACAGACGAAGCTCTAGAAAGCTGGTGTGCTTCCTAACTCTTGTGGTAAATACAGTCCTGCTAAAATAGGGAAGAGACTACTTTATTTAATTTATCCTCAACTTCTCGCCTGTGTTTTGGGAAGTGTGTACTGCACCCATTACACACAGTTAATGTCACCAATTACACACCCATAGAAACAGGGATAGTCTTTAAGGTGATCTCACAGAACATCAGGGCTTGTTCAGAGAGCTCTGAGTGAATTAGGCGTATGCTGTAAAAGATGAAAGGGTAGATTATCGGCTATTGCACAAGTGCTGGCAGATAAACGTGTATGTATTTGCCCCACTGTCAATCCATCACTATCAATTAGGGCAAAGTTAATGCTAGTTATGTGTGTTTGTGTGTCACAATATCACAGGCTGTGTGCGTCAAAACAGAGCAGAACTTTGTTCTCAGAGAAGTTAATGTGTGAACCAGAAGTCACCGCAGTTCTTTGAAGCCACCAAACACACGCCGGTTGCTCTCAGTGGTCTGCAGCCTTTAACTTTGGACAGAGGGGGGTGTGAGGCGTTCATGCGGCAGTGCGTGCTTGTCATGATTTGGCTGTGTGGTTAGACAGTTTTGGTTATTCAGAAACTTTTGAGTCGTGCTTATGCTTGTTTGCGCCCCTGTGTGTTTGTGTGTGTGTGGTTTAGAGAGACGACAACAGCGAGAGAGAGAGGGAGGGAGGGAAGGTCATGGAGTACATTTGGCCTAAAACATCTACATTCCAGCTTGACTGTCAAACTATAATTTTGTTTTGTTTTTTCTTAGGGTGATAAAGTCATAAAACAAGATGACAGACATTCATCCTAGCTTGATTTAAAAAACTGAATAGAAGCTTTAAATGTAAAAAAAAAAAAAAGACATTCGGTACAGCCCTGGTGTCAAGAGATGTACATATTGATGACTGGAGAGAAGCTGGTAGCATTAAATGTGCCTCAACTACCAAAACGCAGCATCTCCTAATGCATTTTGCCCAGCTGAGTTGACACTACAAATGTTTGTCACCACTGAACCGGAGATTTCTGCCCCCTGGTTTGAGTTGTGTGAGTTGCCTGGGAAGCAGAGGGAGCTGCAGTGCTCACAACTCTCTGAGAAGATATGTCGGTATCTCGTGGTATCATGTGAAATCAGTTACTGATTGAATGGGCTGATTTGAAGCGAGGTGGATTGTTCATATAGGGAGACAAGAAGACAACCCCACTATCCAGTGTGGTTGTTTTCAGTTAAGGGCAAAGGTCACATTCCTGTGCCACAGTGATGACCTCCTGAAAGGTCTGTTAAAAAGACCAAAGGAAACTTTGGCAAAAGGTTCTAGCTTTTACATATCAGACACATGCTATTTTAGAAATATTAATGCAAAGGGTTTGTCATAATTCTGTTCCTTTTTGATAGGAATTCTAGACAGGAATCTTCAAACAGCACTCATTCATTACAAAGAGTAACATAGATGTAGAATAAGTACTTCCCGATCAGCTGACACAGAGTATTGACCTGATCTGTGATAAAACTGATCAGTGAGATCGATGCCTTTCCAAAGTCGTATAAAAAATCCCTGAAATGGGAGATATGAAGCACACAGTATGCAACAAGCTTTCCTGATTATACCAAAATGAAGCACCAGTAATGACAGCGTAGCTCACTGTGAAGCATGAAAACATTACCAACCTGAGACATTCATTCACTGTCAAGCTTTTTTAAAATGTGTCTGGCGTCAGTCTCTCTCATGTGTAATCATTACGGCTTGATCTGATGTATTGTAACACCCCGATCACATGAGTATGCTGACTTAGTTTACAAGCCTCTGGACAAAAGTGATCTCGGTGTAAGCCTCGTAATCCATCTGAAAGAGATTTGTTCGAGTTGTGGGAGGAAAAAAAAAACAAAACAAGGAAAGTTATGTGGCTGACTTGGATTTTCTGTCACTGTTGATAGAAGTAACTCTTTCCCCTGTTTTCCCCTTGAAAATACAGTGGACACAATAACAGTGACACCTACACAACAATCAGACAGAGCGACCGAAAACATAGTGATAATTGACAGGACTTGGTCTGTTGGTCAACATACACAGATGCAGCTCAGAGCTGGAAACCGATCAGATTGCCTATCGTGAGTAGAGGACATTGATCGATCAAGCTCTTGTAGTTGGGTTTGCAGTCAGGAAAGAGTGTAATAAGGTGGATATTGATGGCAGCATCACTCCTTTCTTTTACTGATGACTGTACATTGTGCCACTCCAGTGTTGTGCATGATAAAATACATTCCTGCTTCATCCGTCAGAGCCGTCTAAGTTAAACTGCATTTTCACTCACGTAACGCTTGATTTTGTTGGACGAATATTTTATTTTATGTGCTATAATGAGCAATGTTTCCATCAGTGTGAAAGCCAACATACGTGTCTATTCATCAAGTATGTTTTCTTCTTTTTTCACAAATGTCAGTGTCCACCTCTGAACTAACATTTTATTAAAGTACGAATCAAAAGGTTTATTTTCACCAGCTGTTGGTGAAGATTTTCAGAATGTGTTCAGGTTTCTGTCAGCTGTCAGGACTTCTTTAGGAGTAGGTTATAAAAATGAAGCCCCACACCCTAAATATTTATTCCTTTCTTTTCTGTTTTCTGCCTCTTGTTTAGTCCTGATAAAGAACAGCTTTATCTCTGAGGCATTCGCCAGAGGCAGAAAAAGGAGTCAAACCGGCAATATGACGCGGAGGCGCGGTACCAATACTACCCTCAAGTTGTGTTGCCACAGCTTGAGTGTCCACACCATTTCACATTCCTTTCATGCCGCAATTTGGCCTTGACTTTGCCTCATTGCGTTTTGGCAATGCGAGGCGTACTACCGGTGAGCCACTTGCCGTTGCACATTTTATTGTTGGTTCCATCCGTCAGTGCAGGGAGACAGGAAGAAAGGAAGGAAGAGGGTTGTGAGCTACACTGTTAAAGCTGTTGAATAATGGTATTGAAAAAAAAAAAGTGATATCTTGAAATGAGAGAGTGACAGATTTTGGGTGCATTTTTAGTCATGATAGTTTAAAACTTAGCACGTGGGTTGAGATTCGTTACCGTGCACTGTTTTGAGTCAGCAAGTTTCCACTGCCGGCCACAGTGTCTGGTAGATTCCATCATTAGGCTACTGGCTGGTAGTATTTTAATATAATTTTCTGTACATAAATAAATGCGCGTTGGTCTGCCTTTGTTACATACTTTGTCATATTTCTTCAAAATATCACCTTTGAGAAACTGAAAATTTGACACTCAGCAACACATTTGTTTGGCTTGATTGTACAACTCAGATTCTAAAAAAGTTGGGACACTGAGTAAAATTTCAACAAAAACAGAATGAGATCACTTCCAAACAAACTGTGTTTACCTACAGCGGTAAGTGTTGTAATAATATCCTTTGCATAATGATGTGTTTCACAGAGTGGTGAACCTCGCTCCATCCTCGCTTGTGACGCCCCAGCCTTTCGAGGATGCTCCTTTCATACCCAATCATGATACTATCACCTGTTACCAAACAACCTGTTTACCTGTGGAATGTTCCAAACAGGTGTTTTTGGAGCGTTCCACATCTTTCCCAGTCTTTTGTTGCTCCTGTCCTAACTTGTTTGAAACGTGTTGCTGCATCAGATTTGGAATAAGCTGATTTTTACAAAAATCAATTGAGTATGTATCACCTAGTTTATAATAAATATGCTTCTCTGGTAAGAAGTTGTATTGGAGAGATAAGGTTGATGCAGGACACCGATAATATTTGACCTGTTTTTGCTCGTCTGCCTGGTTCATTTGTCCTGTTCCTCTCTGGTCCGCTGTTGTCTCTTTTTCGTATTCAGGCCTCAGGAAACTGTATCTGTGTCATAGTGCGCCGCTGTTGCTTTTGTGTAGGTACCGTCTACTGTTTCAGCCTGAGCTTCCAAGTCTCAAGGCACTGAGTCAGAAAGCATTCATTCACTGAATTTTAATCCACTTCTTTATGCTAAATTCCTCATTAATTCGCTCCTTTACCAAGTCACACATAATGATATGATCACTGAAAAAAGTTGTCTCTGTATAGGAAGTCTGGAGGAGACATTTTTGAGGTTTATGTAACTAAATGAGTTTGACTTGTTTAATTTATTTGTGTAATTCATTCTAATTAGACCTAAGATCCTAATGCTTGTCCACAGTGTTGCTCTGCCTCTCACCCAGTGCATGATGGGATAGGCTGAAGACTGTCCCAGCATGCACTGAATCAAAGTAGACAATCCACTTCATCCAGGTGAACTGAGCTGTACTGTTAACTTGATCAGCCATCGTGTATGCCATTGTAATGGTTAGATTTAGTGACTGTTTGCACTGAACAGTAGACAACACAGCAGTTCATTAAATCGCCTTAAAATGAAACCCTGCAGCCACAGGTAACAAACAGGAAGTGATTCACAATTTTCTGACTGGGCCTATATTACCATGAAGGAGAAGATTTTGTCAATGTGCTCCTTGAGTCATGAAGTGTAGCAAAAGCCAAATATATTAAGTATAATTTACGATATGATTGTTTAATTCGTTATTTTGGCATTTCCAAGGAGTGCCACTTTGTCAGATGAGTCTCCACTGACTGCATCTCTGTTGTTTGACCACAGTGTGGCAGCAAAGGACTGTTGGTGAGGTGCAGCCTTGTAGTCAGACCAGAAGAAGAAGCGTCCTCTGTAGTCTCAGGCTCATTATCAAAGAGCTCCCACCAATAAAGCTGCCACTTTCCCCACTGAGTGAGACACTAGCTGAGGAGGTAGATGTCTTCAATGTACGTGTATATGTGTTCATGGATACCTTTGTGTACCTGTGCTATTTATATGTGGTTTTGTTTGTGTGTGTGTTTGGTAATAGGGTGCTTTGGTTTAGTAATTAAGTGTTTAGGGGCAGCACCATCACAGCTTGAATAACAGTGACTTTCAGATAAACTTCATCTTGTTCCTCAGTACTTAATATGAATTCAACGGCTGTCCCACTTAAACACCCTTTTTGCCGCTGCTTGTGGACAAGATTGGTTTGTCCACAAAGATGAATATCAGCAAGTTTCCTGTAATTAAATCTCTGAATGGGACTAATGAGAGCAGTTTGTATGGCGCAATCATAGTTTGCGTGATTTGTATCTGAATTTTGTGGCATAGGAAAAAGATAATTTGTGGCTTTATTGTTTAAACACAGCAGGAATTCATTGTCTTAAATTAGTCACACCTGCAGCTGATTGGCAGCTGGGGAGAAGAACAGCAGCTGATTGGCTGTCTGAACTCATACCGTCCTTTTATGGAAATCTGACGCCTCTTTCTGGGAAGATGTTTTGTGTATGATTCTGCATGAGGCTGTCAGACCTTTCTGTCCACTCTTTATCAGTTAACTGTAATTGTTACCCCCTCCCAGCATACAGTTAGTAGGTCCATATACTCAATTTGATAAACATGATTAGCTTTAACTCATTCCTAAGAGTCTTTAAACAATATGAATGTATGTTGAATTTGTAGACATGAGATCTGTGGGGATTTTCTTTAGTAAAGATGACTTCTTAATATCCCCTTTATCATCAAGTGATCTGCATATTTGCTTTTAGAAAAATTGACTACCATCTTTTCAGTGTCTTACCAAAGTCTTGTCTTTATATATTTATTTTAGGACTAAAATTATATTGTAATAGAGTGACCACTATAACAGCCCTAAGCTAGGAAGATATTTTCTCTAATAGGATAACATCTATACTCTCAGGCATCATACAAGCAAGCTGCCAACCACAGGTGGTCTTTGATTTTTCAGCAGACTGTTTGGAACCTCTTAGAAGTCAGGGTCACAGGTCTCAAATTATTCACACTTGATCCACCTTTTTCTTCTTGATCACTGGAATAAGATTCCTGCTATATATCAGTACAAAACCAATTAAAATGTTCTGAGAAAACACCAGACGTGTTGAAAGGCACGTAGAACCATCGGCAACAACTTAAAAGGGCCTGCTGTTTTGAGTAGATTTATCTCTCTTAAATGTCTTGTTTAATCAATTTCAAGCATAATCATCCTCTTATTTCCTCAAAGCATCTTTCTTCACCTGAGAAACTGAACTTAATGGACAGTTACTATATAGGTATTGTAAGAAAGCATGAGTTGTGGACAGAACTTGTGTTTGATGTAGATTTAATGACTGTTCAGATCCACATGTTGTCTCACGTTGTCACCTCTCCCCTTCGCTTATTGCTGTCAGGTGGTGTTGAGTTGAACATCTATCTTTTTCTTTTAGGATGTTGAGTTACGCTGTGGTCCGAGGCGGCCTCGGCCTGTTGGCTGTGAGGAGGGCGTGTCTTCTCTCCCGCCTTGCCCACTCTGCCCCGAAGAGCGAGTATCGACCAATCAAGAAAGTCATGGTGGCCAATAGAGGTAAGAGCCCACCCACGTCCCAGGCGTAGTAATTCACCACTGAAGAAGACACGCAATTCAGATAGCACCATTAAATCAAATACAGTTGAGTGCTGTTCATTCATAATGTAAGAAAAAAAGTTGACATTTACAATCTTCCCCAGGCAAAAGAACAGACTCTTAATATTTAATGGCCAACATTTAGTTTGCCTTAGTGCATGCTAATATTTAAGCACACATTGTCTGTGGGTGGCTGTCTAAGCTAGCTTTGTTTGTTTCAGCCCAGAAGCACCAAACTTCTTAACATACTGGAAACAGAGGTGGAAGTGCAGTCATCGTCTTCACTGTACACGAGGGATTTAAAATGCTTGATTTGGTTCAGTGTTCTCACAACTTCAGATATGGATGGATGGATGGATGGATGGATAGACGGATAGATAGAATGGAAATATAATTATAGAGAAGCCCAGTTTCCCAAACACTAAGCGGTCACCAGCATGGTTGCGACACACAGCGTAATCGTCGCTAGCGTGCACTGGTAATACAGGTAATCAGCGGACCCCGTGCTGTTAATTCTAATGCTGTCTAGAGAGGCCCTCAGTGTGCAATTAGTGTGACTCTGTCAGGTGATGTGCGACAAATTCAGCGACAAATAAATGCATTCATGCTTTTGCTCGATTTGCCTTTTAGAGCTTCCCATTCTATTCATTCCTGCAGACACATTTAAAATGCTTGATTCGGTTCAGTGTTTTGTTTTGTTTTGTTTTTTTAATTCCAATTGATCTGTGCCTTGGGTTTGGAGCACAATTTCGATTCTGGACACACGTGGTTCTCTGTAGGCCCCCTGCTGCACAGAAGTCTGTATTGAGCATAAGCATGCATACATTCATGTCTGCCCTCCCATAAAGACTCTATTTAACTGCTCTAATCCATCAACTTGATTCAAATAGATTGTGGTCTCTGCCACACATTTTCACACACACACACACACACACACATTGCAGGGCTTTCCGTCAATCTCTCTCCTCCGCATCGCCGTGGTGCGATATCAACACCGCATTAGATCACATTCATCACTGTGGGGTGCACCGGACCGTGCTCAGCCTCAGTGTGTGTGTGTGTGTGTGATGAAGAGAGAGACCGGACCATCCTATCATATCAACCCAGATTCCACTTGACCAAGCACAGCTCCACTTTGCCGTTGCTCCTCTGCTCGTTCGCTAATATTCTCCTCTCCTTTCTGCTCTCCTCTACCCCTCTTACCTCCTCTCTCCTCCCCTTGCACCCCCTGTGTTTTTCAGCACTTGTCAGATGTGATTTCCTCTGAGCCACTTGCTGTCTTCCTTTTTGCCTCATGTGACTTTGCTCCTTTTCACGCTGTCTTTTCATTCCTGATTTCATTTCCCTTTTCTTTGCACCCCCTCCACTGCTTCTCTTTTCTCGTTCTCCACTTATTTGTCACTTATGCTTAAACTTGCCAGACTGTGTTTCTGTGATACCTCAATTCTTTAAGACCCCCTTCTTGGTCATCCGTCTTATGTCCATTTTCAATTTTTTGCATTGTGCTCGTCATTTCATTCTCTACATTTCTCACGTTAAATCTGCTGCTTTTCGTCTGTCTGGCTTTTCGTACCGCCTTGTCCTCTCCTCTCTCTCCCATGTTCCCACTGTTGTTGTCCTCCAAAATTCACTTTAGTTCTTGCTTGTTTTTTTCTCTCTTTATCTTTTTTTAATGCTCCTCAAATGTTTGGACGCTGTCCGCCCCTTCAAGCAAGAACAACACATCTTGATAGTTTTCAGTGACTAAACTTTTTTCTTTTCTCCCCCAAAAAGTGTGTTGCTTGAAAAACAAGCATTTGGCTCGAGTGACAGCCAGATTAAAAGCAGGGAGTGTTTTGGTTGTCTGACGCTGAGATTTTACTGTGTTCTCAGATTTTAGCAAGAGCAGTAGACTTGTGGTAGTGTCTGGACATTTTTGCACAATGCGATGAAGTACCCCGGATAGATTTGGTTTTCACATCTTATTTATGACATTAAAAAAATCAAAGTTTATTTTATTCTCTCAGTGAAGGCATTCATCCTGAAATAGTGCCAACGCTACAAGATGCTGATAAAATCATATAAATAAAAATAAAAATAAACAGGTACAACCTCCCTCTACGTTCTATCTGCTGAACCACAGATAAAAATATGGACACATTTAAATAATAAAGAGAATAAAAGTGAAGGAGAAGAAGGGCAGCATTTAGAGAGGCAAAATGCAGTGAAGCAGAACACAGACAATATGGCTGGTAATTTGATAAAATAACCCCCTTCTTCATCATCCGCCCCTCACGTCGTCTTCTTGTCTTCCAGGTGAGATCGCTATCCGTGTGTTCAGAGCCTGCACTGAACTGGGCATTCGAACGGTGGCCGTCTACTCCGAGCAAGACACTGGACAGATGCACAGGTACTAATCTCTGCTGCATTAGAGCCAAATGGGTCCACACAGGTTTAAATAAAGAAAGCGTAACCGACAGATGTCTTAGTGAACTGCTGGGCTGCCACTGCTGGGTATCGACCATGAAATGCTCACAGTTGATTAGAGCCAACCGCAATTAAAGGAAGCTTGGGAGCATTTTTCTCCTCTCCAGCGCTTTGGGCCAGCTCTTTGTTTTGCGATTGGTATCAAGTAGGAACATAAGTATAATTGTATTGACATAACAAACATTCGGGTAATCACACTGCTTAGTTTCCATGCACAGACATCCTAATTTGCCTCACTGTGAGCGTTTTCTATTCCACTGCTTTTTTTAAATGTTTTTCACTGACTAATACATCCTGCTGTATGATTGTACTTTCACCTGATTCTCTTTATCCTAAAGGCTGTTTGGAGGACTAATCTGAGTTATTACAGTGGGCTTTAGTTGAATAATTACTGGTGCATACTCTGTACTCGGAGTTTGGGTATGCTGCCATGAATCTATAATACCTGCGAGAGCCGTTGCACACCTGTGTGTTTTGTATGCTTTGGCTGTCGACCTTCCATCCCTCTCATGTAAATCCTTTGCCCTTGTGTTCACAGGCAGAAGGCAGATGAGGCTTACCTGATTGGAAAAGGCATGCCACCTGTTGCAGCATACCTGCACATTCCTGACATCATCAAAGTAGCCAAGGTAAAGACCATGATGGTATAAAAAGTGGTATTAAGGGCTGTGGACTATGTAGGCTGTGTAGGTTTTATGCAATATTCCATTTGATCTTAAAGAATAACCCTGCTAACCGTCCTTACCTTGGAAAGGCTTGTCCCTTGTTGTAATTGATACAGCAAAATTTAATGGATTTCTTTGGCATACAATTAGGCCAACAAGTGACTGACAAATCCCTTTTATCCTCTTCTGTTCACCCTAAATCTATATTTGGAGGGAAGGAAATGGAAACAGCTTGTCTGCACCTCTTCCTTCCCCATTTCCTTCCATTTGGCCATCATTCCTTGCCTCCTCTTTTCCTCCTCGACCATTTCCCTGCTTTTTACTATCATTCTCAATCTCTCTTCCTCTCTTCCTCTTCCCTCTTCCACTTATCTCTGTGTTAGATCAGATCTGTTCTGTGTAACTTCCTTTCCCTCCCTCTCACCCTCCCTCCATCCCTCCAGGACGCGCTGCCAGTTGTTCATTATCATTTTTCTGATCAATCTCGCATGGTTTATAATTTTCTGCGTGGGCATGTGGTCAGCCAGCCAAGTCGGGAAGCCGCCGCCGTCCAACTCATTTCTCAAAATCCGTCTGCCTATCTGGGAGCCTATCCACCCCATGCCAGCAAAGTAGTGTGTGTGTGTGTTTAGTGTGTGTGTCTTTCTCACTCTTTCGCATTCAGTGTAATTTTGCTTCTTCTTCACACTGCGTATCACTCTGTTACTGGGTGACCAAAATAACCATCCGTCTCTGTCCCAGCACCTTCTGAGCGTGGCTTTTTAGCTCTGCGAAAACGTGTGTGTTGGCTTACAACTGTGAAAGTACGAGCGTATGATCTTGCTCGCATGAATGTGTGTAGCCGCGGGGTGTTGCGTTCGCCTATGTGTGTGTGAATCATCATCCACTGTCCATGCCTCTTTGCATTCGCATCTGAGTGTGTGTGTGATTTGTACCTGCTTGCGTGTGTGCACTTTATGCATTTTATGTGTGTGTGGCTCCTTGCCTCTCCTGGCCTGCCAGTAACAGCTCCCTTAACAACAGGACAGCCCATAATTATAGTCCGCCTCGGATCCAAGAGCAGATGGCACATACTGATCCAGAGATGGCTCTATCTGTCAAAGCTCTGCAGCTACTGTATCTCTCTCTCTCTCTCTCTCTCTCTCCGTGGGTGTGGGTGTGTGTGTCGGTGTGTGTGTTCCCCCTGACCCTCAAATTATGCACGCCTGTCAACTTACTCAGGCTCCTACTGATGTCCATTGACTAGATGATGATTAAGGCAATTGCAACTAAAAGACTGAGAGCAAAACATGTCATTAGCCCACAGTGGCTTTGCCGTAAGTGATACATATATCTCTGTTTTTCTCGCCAGTGTGTGGTGAAGCATGCAGGTTAGGGTGTGCAATGACTCTTTATTTCCCTCACCCATAAGTCAGCCAAGTGTTAACCGTGGCCCAGCAGTGGCTCCCTATTTAGCAGAACTCCTGTTGCTCAGCTGGACTGTGTTTCCTTTCTCTGGGTTTCGCTGGCAAATATTTTAGCACCAACTTAAAATGAAATGTGAAGTACTTTTTGAAGAGTGGGCACGCTTCTTTCTCGTAGTGGGATGCGTCTTTTAGAGGTAGCCGACGGTTACAATGCTCACTTTTTTGTTTTTAAATCGATTTAACCCTCTCTTGCCTCTCAGGACAACAATGTGGATGCCATCCACCCAGGCTACGGCTTCCTCTCTGAGCGGTCAGACTTTGCCCAGGCCTGCGCGGACGCTGGGGTGATGTTTATAGGGCCGTCCCCAGAAACGGTCCGCAAGATGGGAGACAAGGTGGAGGCTCGTTCCCTGGCCATCACTGCAGGTATGGAAGGAGATGACTGGACGTGAGGAGCAGTAGATTCAGAGGCCGTCAAGATACGAGTACCTGCTGTAATGTGTTTTTGTTCAGAGATTTTCAGTATCTGTCGTATTATTGGTGATAGTGTTTCTCCTGTTTGCTTGTTATGGTGATGACTCACTCCCCCTCCTCCCTCCACCTTTCACCCTGGCATTGCTCTGCAAGCATTTGCTTTGGCTCTTACTCTCCAAGCATTAATTTTGTCTTTACTGTGGGAGACGAGCATTTTTAGAACATTTTCCAGCCTTTAACTTGCTCCATCTGCCACTGCAAGAGACTGTGAAAGATGAAGGTCTATTGATTTGGATTTAACAGCGCCCTCCTCCTATTTTGCACCATAAAGCAGTATCTTTCTGCTGTAAAACAAAATTTGACCTTGTGAGACTCAAATGCAGTGTGAAGTTAATAGTACCTGGCAGTCTCCAGTGATTTTTTTTTTTTGTTGCCATAAAATACAGCATTCGGATTCATAAAAGTAAAACACTTCTTTCGTATGTATCCTTTTATTCAACCCCCATCCCCTGTCTCAGGTGTACCTGTGGTCCCAGGAACAGATTCCCCCATCTCCAGCCTGCAGGAGGCGCAGGTGTTTGCCCAAACATACGGCTTCCCCATAATCTTCAAAGCGGCTTACGGCGGAGGTGGTCGCGGCATGAGGGTGGTCAGAGAGTATGAGGTGAGCCCTTCAGCCGCTGCTCTACATGATCACTTCTGTGAGAGATGTAATTTAACAGCTTGCTCTAACAGCGGAAATCTTGTCCGGCAAAGAGAAAAACAAACCCAACTTGATGGCCCGCCGGCCCTCGTGACAAATTTTGGTTTTCATTTTCATTAATTTTCCGTTTGTCTGGAATGAAGGTGTACTATCTTGGAAATTACAACCCGGTCATTTATCTCTCCAGCTGCCAGTCAGTCTGTGTGTTTTGGTGTGCGTGCACTGAAACTGCCTCTGTGATTTCGGTGTGTTGTTTGATGTTGTAGCTTTCCAGGGTCCACTTCTCAAATGCAACATCTCAAGATAAAGATCACCATGAAACCTGTGCAATGCACCGTACATAATAACATCCCAACATACAAAATACATGGCCTTACATGAATAAATATTATCAGGAGGTTTGACGCTGAGAAAATAAATATTTTCCTTCAAGGAATGTCGTCAATAGCTCGATGTGCCCTGAAACTAGCCATGTATCGTGCATCCCTTTGCGGAGTTACATCTACCAATCTGTCACAACCCTCCTCATCTTCCTCCTCTCGGTCATGTTAAGGGATCCCAGATAGCAGTGATGGGCTGTCACAGTGATGACCGCACAGCACTTTGATGGAGAGAAGTGTGGACCAAAACTTGGACTTTTTGGGTCATGTTACTCTCAAGTTATCTGGTAGCATGCTCTGAAGTCTGGTAAACAATTTTGTTTTGCTGTTTGAGTAATACCCTCATCTTTAGTTTTCAGTTTTCACATCTTTTTACCCTTCTGCATATTTTTTTATGTAGTTATTTGTCTTGGTTATGGAGTGTTTCAGCTTCATGACTGGCTGTCAAAGCCTATGTGATGCATCACCTCTGCCTCTACTTCAAACAAGAGCTCAAAGGATAAAGGCACACTTAGTTTCCCTTTTTTATACGTACTTCAACTTCATAATGCAACAATAAATGCACAAAGTCTAAAAACAGACTGTATAAGTGGCCATCTTATACATAATGTACAAAATTTTATAATGTACCAGTGTGGTGCTAGTCTGCAAATACAATGCTTCTGTTTGTTTCATCTACGTTGAATATTCTCTGTGTTTAATATATAATCACGCTGCTTACAGACAGTTAAATAAGTCCAGACTCTTAAAATATAGTCATAAGGCTTTTCAGCATAGACAGCCAACAGCTGCTCACTCACTGTAAGTGGTGTTTTGGGAGACGCTTGTGAAAAATTCAGAATGGATGTTGAGTTTTAACCTCCAAGAAAAACACTCTTAACCTCAGTTGATTGTTATTGCTAAGCGAGCCAAGCAGGGCCAATAATACTATTTCACTTGCTATGGTTCAGTGGCAGCGTAATTATGATTTTTTTTGCTCTGTTTTCTTTTTTTTAATACAAAGTATTGTACATTATTAATGGTGGTATAAAACCAACAGAATTATTTAAAGTGTCCCCGGGAGTTTAATATATGAGAAGGGGTTTATTGTCCTTTTGTGGATTATTTTATCCAAAATATGTGTCTCAAAGGGAAAATGAACTCCTTCAGGCCCATAGACAGCAGGAAGTGGCACATCGTCACCCCTGTTTATGTCAATGGAGGCCTGGCAGCGGCTTTGTTTCAGAACAGTGGCGGAGGGCACTGGAGAGAGGGGGGGCTGTGGTCTCTGGCCATGTGAACGTGCACAGCTTTCCTCCCCAGTTTCTGCCTCATAAGTTTGACCATGTCAGACTTTTCTTAGCAAGCAGCTGGTTTTTGTCCAATCATACAGAAGAGGGCAGAGATCAGTGGTGAATCACAGCTGCACAGAGCATTGCCACCTCCTCATCCTTCATGGCTGGTAGCATTTACTGTTCTTTATTTCTTTGCTTTGGCTTTAAAAAAAACTTAAAGTCACATTAAATTATGTCATGTAAGTCTCCTACCCAAAATACCTCATTCATGTAAAATATTTCGATTTTTAGTATACTTCTTTATATCCTCTTTCGTCTTAACAGCTAATGCTTTTAAATTTGCAAATTGAGACGCTTTCAGTTATCAGTTTCCTTTTCACTGTTCTATTATTGGTCGGGGGTGGGGGTCCCACTGGCTGTGACATTCACCAGACCCTTCACCCAGAGAAACCCATCACATTTGATGACTATGTTCAGCGTCAGCCTTGCGGTTCCATACCCTTACTCACTGATCTACACAAGGAATAACAGTGTTGTTTTGTACTGTACTCATTGAGCCTCACAAGTCAGCAATGGAAAGTATGACCTTTTCGTAGTTGTACCCCAGTCTAATTAATTAGTTGTTGACATTTCTAGTTCTTCAGTCGAGTCATGGGGGCCTCAGCGGCTCCAGCTGATATGATGTGAGGAAATTGTAAAGAGGTTTCTCTGTACTGTTGGGACCCCAAGCAACAACGCGTAGGTTGACTTTTTATTCCATTAAGGCCAGCTCGGGGGTCATTTGTATGCCGAATCGACAGAGTGCGCCTAACTATTCTCAACATACTGTAGGACGAGATGTGTATGTTTACTGATAAGCGAGGCGGAATTAAAGCACCAGATTTTTGCTCAGAGTTCGACGTGGCGTGCCTTCCCAAACAGTGGGAGAAGAGGAGAGCAGCATGTACCAAAGCTCCAGTGGCCAAAGCTGACAGACGAGTTGAACTGATGTGGAAGGAGTACAAATGGAATTCGGCTAACTTTGAGTCTTTCAAAAGTCTTTTCTGTCATTTACAAAAATAGAGGTGCAGCAATGATTTGACAGCTCTGCTAGGTGTGTGACTTCAAATTCCTTTTCCCAGTGCTTATAATTCAGTCCGAGTTCTAAGCATTCTTGTCAGTGGCTTCTTATGTTTTTGAAAATGCCGTTTTTGTTATATGGTAGGTTTATTTCTCTGAACAGTGGTGGAATTCATTATTTCTGACCATAAACCGAGAATTGTAGACACATAGTTGAGAAGATAAGTGGGGATTGAAGTAATAAACTGAGTATTTTCATTACTGATTAATACTCTCGATTGATCATTTTGTGAATAAAATGTTAGAAACCGATGATAAACAGCAAATTTTGAGAAGTGGACATCGTGGCTTGCAAAATGACTCAAATGGTTCATCAATTACCACAATAATTGCAGATTTACTTTCTGTCGATCGATTTTATCTCCGTTTTGATCCTTACCTACGATACACCACTCAACTTTGCCAAGGACTTATGTACCGACTCTATTTGCAGTGTTTAGGTTAGCACTTTGCAAATGTGTTCAATCATAAATCCAGACAGTGGGAGAATGGAGCAGAGAAATGAGACTTTTTAAAGCTTGGTTTTCTGAGAAGCCCCTTCTGGTGATGCTGATGACGTCTGCTTCTGCAGTCAGCACCTGGCTGCTCTGCCTCTGCATCTTTTCTCAAGACTCTGAGATGACAGCTGAGGATTCGCTCCAGTATCGTCTCCTGAGACACAGGGGAAAAAAGGGGGCACGATGGGTGACTCAGTCTTTCCCCAAAAGAGGAGCCCGGATGGGGCCGGCAGCACGTCACAGACTGACAAACACAGATTGAGTCATGACCTTGAGCACGCTCGGTCCTGACCTCCCCCGGCCTCGTCTCGGGCGTCGCGAAGAATCTGGCTCCCCGAGGACGTGTTGTGTCAAAAGAGAGGATAAAAAGCACGACGAAAACTGCACCACATCACATGTGAATGACAGGCGAGGCAAAGAGAAATAAAGTACACCACAACAGGAAAGAAAAGTTACCCCGACTACAACTAGCTCAACTGGTTCAGTAAAGGACTTAGAATTATAGTCTGTGCAGCGAAACTCTTGAAAAACCACACAAATCCTTTGCTGTGACTCACTTGCTTCTCGAACAGCAGCACTAACTCAGACACGTATGGATTTTTCTTGTCTGTTTGTCAGGAACTTGAGGAGAATTACCAGCGGGCCTACTCTGAAGCCCTGACGGCTTTTGGGAACGGAGCCCTGTTTGTTGAGAAGTTTATTGAAAAGCCGAGGCACATTGAAGTACAGATTCTTGGTAAGTGCACTCTGCGACTTCCTTTGTGCTTGCCTTTAACTGTGTGTCCGTTTTTTGTTTATGTGAATTGATCAGAGTTCATTAAGTAGCATAGAGGTCCTTGAACTCCAGTTGCAGTGCAGAGGGAGGAAGAGAGACAGATGAACAATGAGACTGAAGGAGATTTATTGGCCAGCAGAGAATTCGCCAGCCATTATTTCTTATTATAGCGAATGTAACTCTGCTACCACTCAATATTATAGAACTGAAATTCAACACCGACACTTACAGGAACCATGTCTGCGCTTGTCAGTGTGTTTGCGTATTTGTGTGTGCACGTGTTCACGTGCATGTTTGTGTCAGTGCCTGTGTGATCAGGCATATGTCTGTCTCTGTGTTCCCGTGTTTACATCTGTACATGTTTCAGTATTTACCTTGGTGTGTGGGTGTGTTTGTGTGTGTGTGGTCACTGTGATGAATTGCTCTCTTTAGGGCATGCAGGGATTTTGTGATTTTTCTGGATTACCTGTTAAAAGCCATGTCTTTGCCTGCCCTCCATCTCCCCATGCTTCCCACCTTCATTTTCAGTATAATGTTTTCCAGTTGTTTATGCCTTTTCTGTCTTCCCACAGTCTTTCTTCTGCTTCTACACTTTCTCTCGCCTTTCATTCGTCCTCGCTCCTTTTCAGACCCCTAAACACTGCTGCACAATAACAGCGATCTTGCAGTCGTACTGTGTGAGATGGGTCTGATAGATTTTTGGTCGCAGTCTGTGATTGTCCCATTAATATGTGTCGATTGTGTCACCACACAATGAAGAGAAACATTGCAGACATGTCATCAACTTTGTCATATTCAAAAACGCAGTACAAATGTCAAAGTGAAGTGGTCACATGGCCAGTAGATATTAGTATATACGTACAAGAGCTGCAACTATCATCAGTCAATCGACAATTAATTGGTGACAAAATATGATTGTGAATTGTACATCTTTGGGTTTTGGACTATTGGACAAAGACATTTGACGAGATGACATTGAAATTTTATTTCATCATGTTTTATAGACTAAAGTTTAGTGCTGCCTTTGTCTATCTCATGACTGTTGCCTTGCAGGCTGTAGTCGTCCTGTTAGATTCAGCCATCTGTCTATGGGCGCTCAGATTGTCAGTGTTGACCAGTGTGTTTTGTGTCATTTCATGCTGTATACATGCTGTTCCTCATGGTGTATCTACGACCAGAGAATGTTTCTATCACTCCTCCATTACTTGAATTGAGCTGCTCCTTTTGTTCTTACCCCTGATTATCTTAGAATTTTCTTTGTTCTCCCTCACCTCCTTCTCTCCTCGCCCCTCTCTCTATCCCCAGGCGATAAATATGGTAATGTCATCCACCTCTACGAGAGAGACTGCTCCATTCAGCGGAGACACCAAAAGGTGAAGTCCTCATTTTAAAATTCACCTAACCCAGCTTAATGTTTGAATTTATTTAAGATTATCTTCATGGCATTTCTGCTGTCTTACTTGGATTAGCATGAAGTGGGTGGTGATGGTGAGTGGGCTTGAAACAAAGGTCAAGGCAGGAATCACACCTGCAGTCTGCTGAATCTACGAAACACTGTAGCGTTCTACTTCCCTTTTATGTAGGCAAACAGGCCAATTAAGCAACACATTAACAAATATAAGGTGATTATAGTCCTGATTATAGCAATGATTATTATGGTGCTGGTGGCTCTGGGTGCCAGTGTCCTGAGCAGCAGGGGGTAAGAGGATTATACACCTATAAAATATAATATTAGCCACTGCTATTGCTACTTGAATGTGAGTCTTGGCAACAAGACAGCAAAGCAGCAACTGCGAATCAACCTGGATCAACAAAGCAGTTTCTTTAAGAGTATATGGCTTCAAATTGATTCTCATTCATTAGTCAGGGCCATTCTTCCCACATGTTTTGGCTGCTATTGGAAAGAAATGAGGTATGACAGCATCAACTGATCGTCAAAAGAACCCCCCCAAAAATGTCTGAATGCCACATGAAAGAGAAAATGGAAACTGTCATCTAATCGTCACTCAGTATAACAATGCTTTCATCCGAGGAAGCTGATTAACATGTGTAATATTTCATTACATATTGTCACCTCAAAGCAGTTTCAATCGTGTGTTTTCATCA
The DNA here is from genome assembly GCF_017976325.1 of Chelmon rostratus. NCBI lineage: Eukaryota > Metazoa > Chordata > Actinopteri > Chaetodontiformes > Chaetodontidae > Chelmon > Chelmon rostratus. The sequence continues at coordinate 7,434,588 of NC_055680.1, read as the reverse complement.
CTTTCTTCCCTTTAATCAAATTATAGATTATAATCATATTAGCGGCGCTGTTCATTCCAGAGCTGCTGCTCTTTGATTCTGTGAGACTTAATCTGCTTTTGCCCTTAATCTAAGATCTTTTTGAATCTCAGAAACAAGAATAGTCGCTTGTTGAAATAGATTAGGGATGGTAGAGTGCCGTTAGGATATTTTTAGCTTTTCTCTGTGTCTTGGAAGTGCTATTCATACTTGGAGAGGGTTTTTTTTTCTTCTTAGGATGAGATTTGATAAAAATTGAAATTCTTGCGTTTTTTAATTTTTCAAAATCAGACATGGGTCACGTCGTTTTGAACCGGATTCAATTATTTCTTTTGGATGGCTTGACTTGTTTGACACGGTGGAACGAAGCAGATCTGCCTCCAACATGGCCATTCCCCGCCCACCCAGCAGCCTTTGCAAGACCAAATGAAAAGCTGAATGTGACTACACATGATTCACGCCATCTGTTTTTCTGAAGCTTAAGTGACACATATCGCATCAAACTGATGGCTACTGTAGGAATAATGAAAACACATTATGGTATTTACTAAATATTAGCAGGAAACTTAATGTAAGATTGTGGGACTTTTACTAGCTTAAGAATCAGTTATGAACTGGGAGAAAATTCAGGGATTTGGAGGCTTTATTTAAAGCTAGAGCAAAGTCGGGGAGTACATCTTTAAAGCACTAATTGACACTTTTATACGAACAGTGGCTCAAGTGACGCTTCGTAATGTGGGTCACTTATAGTGTTGAACCAACAGAGCATTATCACCTGACTCTGCAGTTCCCCGTTTGGCTGCTTTCAGCTCATTGTTTTGGATTTATGCACTTTAACTTTGCTGTTATGGTTCACTCTCACTGCTGTCATTAAACCCACACGCCAACAACAGACAGAGCAGGTGAACATAATGGATCACGTTCTGCAATGGAAAAAACATCACACTCAGAGGCCATTTTCCAAATTTTGTTTTCGGTTATGAATGTTGGAGCTCTTTAATAATGTGACGCAGGGCAGTACAGCATGTTTTTACAGAGATGAGAACACTATCCTAAAATACTGTGTATGTACATTCGGTATATACATTTTAGTACATTTCGGCTGTTGTTGGAATTTTATTGCTGTAGTATATTTTTATTTCTGGTATATTTTTTATTGCATTTATTTTTATTTGACTGCATGTTAGTTTATTTTATTCTATTATCTTTATTTTATTTCATTATCTTTCTTATTATCTTGTTTCTTCTTAAATATAAATGTTCATAGTTGTTATCCTGACATTGTCTGCTATTCTGACAGTGTTGTGGTCCCTGTGGCATTATCAATAAAATTGTGTTGTTTTGAAGGTTGTGGAGATTGCACCAGCTTTCCAACTGGACCCTCATCTGAGAGACCGACTTCACGCTGATGCCGTCAACCTCGCCAAACAGGTACGTTTGTGGGGGCTGCGTTGAAGAAATATCCAGCAACCACAAAGCTCTTCCTGATTTCTGCTGTCTCCTGCCACCCTTTTTTATGTCAGTGTCACACGGGCATTTCCCCAAGCATTTTATTACATGCTCCTGCTGCAAAATGCTCCTGAAAGAACGGAAAGAAACATCAGTGTAACGGCAAAACCCAGATGAAATCAGCAGGTTAACATTCATGTTGCTGTGGCCTGATGTTCAGGGAGCTTATTCACTAGGAAGCAGTGTTTCCTCTAAAATGTCAAGGCAGGTGTCAGCAGGTTCAATGTGCAGTGTTAGAGAGTTTTGACCAATTGCTAAAAAAGTTGTCAGGCTTGAGGAGAAGTGGCTCACTGAAACTTAGAGCTTTAGAGGCGAGGAAGCTCAAGCTTTGAGTTGTATTTAGGAAGTGTGAGCAAATTCCCAAAGCTGTTCGTTTTTCTGCTGTCTATAATTGGTCTGCAAAACAACTGGATTCTCCCCAGGAATTTTAATGTGCTTTTTACCTGTGATTCAAATGAGGAGGACATTAGTGCGTTGGCCAAACTGCGAAAATGAAAATGCAATTTGATAATGGGTGGAAATAGATGTTAGAAGGGCAGACACTAAATGCAATCCTGGAAATGAATGTTTGAATAGTTTTTGAGTACATTTCTCGAGAACAGGTTTGTGATTATCGTCACCGGTTATGCACTCTGATTAGGTGAGACATGCAAAAACATTCTCTGGAAAGTGAAAGCTCACCTAGTATTTAGCCTTTTTCACATCATTTCTGTCACAGTTGTCTGGCGTCAGTGTTGCCGAAAAGTTGGCTCAACTATGACAGCATCACTTAAAAGTCAAGCCTCATCTCTCACAGGAGATTTCAAGTAATGGCCTTTTCAGGTAATGGCCCAGTTGAGGAATGGATAGAAGTGAAGAGTAGAGTGGGAGAGGGGGATGATGATTTGCTAAAGAAATGACCTTGAGTGATACTGATGGAGAAATTGTTATATAAGAGAGAGAGAGAGCGTGATAGAAACTTTATATGAGACTCATGATGTGACCTTGCTCCTGTAGAGATTTTTTTTTTTTTTTTTATTCTGCAGTAATCAAATCACCTAGCATATCTGCTCAAAGTGACAAACCTTATCTCCTCGTATGTGTTTAACAACAGCAGTGGCGAGCTCTTGTCCGTGACTTTTCTCTGCATTTTATCATTTGAAACTGAACAGTGATGTCGCTCCTTAAACGACAATACGTGGATGACGGGTCCTGACGCACGCAGCCATTTACTATTCTTGAGAGGACCTCGATTGGCTCGGTGCAAGGACATGTTTCAGCTCCATCACACCGCTGCGACGTGCTCAGAGAGCCTTTGCTGTTATTGTTGTTGTTGGAAGATTTTCTCAGATTACCAAACCTCGAATTTTAGACTAAATCAAGCTCTATTTGCACTTTCAGTGTTTACCTCACAGCTCTGATGTAAAAACCAGGCATAATTGCCTGTATCAGTAACATTTTTCCATCCCTGCTTGTCAAGGCAGAGTGTACAATGCTAAAAGTGGTGTGACGAGTTGAACATGTTGGGTGTTTCATTTGCAATAAGGGAATAGATGGACATTTTGTTGCTTATTGCTTACTTATAGCATAAAGACTTGAAAACAGCCTGGCTCGGTCTGAGAGTAAAAGAAATGTATGTCCACCTATCAGCCCCTTAACAGCTCACTAATTAACATAGTGTATGTTTAAGTGTAAAACAACAAGCTGTGGTTGTATCTCTCATCAAGAAGGTGAATTAATGTATTTAGAAATATACATATATGTCTATTCATTAAAGCATGTAGTGCCAGATCAGGGATTTGTAGATATGAGTATCAGGATTTAAGGAACGACTTGTTAACAGTTGATGATAAAATCACAGCAACAGACAATGTCACTATTAGAACGACAGACTCAGTTCTTGCGCCGGGTAAGTCCTCACAAGTGTATAGTAATACAGATGTGTGGAGGAAGTCACATGCACAGCTTGAGGATCAAACCTGCAGCTTTTGCAGATTATCACCAGGGGTCTCACTTTCTCTCTGCCTCATCTTCCATTCATCTTGGTCCAAACACCCCTCCTCCTCCTCCTCCCTCCCTCCATCCCTGTCGCTGCATTTCCCTGCTATGTGTTGCGATTGCATTTCACATTGTGCCATTCCCCACAGTGAAGGCATCCACTTCTGAGCTTAGCCCAGCTCTCACCGCAGGTATTGAAACCTGCTCCCTAAGCAACACTGAGACTGAACTTTGGTGCTTTGCTGGGTATTTTATTTGTACATTTATTTTTAATGTGTTCTGTGGTCCTCCGTAGAATAGAAAGTGATGGAGATGGTACATATGTGCAGCACATTTGTGCTGACATTATAACACAGTTATTGTCTGTACACAAACATGCACATTAACAGATACTGCATGTGGTTGTCTCAGGTGGCCTGTTTTCCATAGTTCAGTTCCTAGGAAGACATTTGGTCTCTAGCTACTGAGACACCTGAACGCCTCCAGTCCAGTGTGCAGTGTAATTAGAGCCTTTTCATTTTCATCTGCAGCTCATTGGAGTGTAATGGCACAGTGTTCAGGACATTAAGCTGCACAAATGCAGTTTGTGCTGCTTTTACCTGCACCTACACACCAGACCACACCACGAAAAGTCTCCCACTCCTGCAACAATGCACTTAGTATGCATATCGAAAGACATTCTGTATAAATATGCACTGGATGATGTACTGTCCCCACCCTTGGTTCTGTATGCTCACACACTCTTGTTCACTCGTTTTTCTCATACTCCCGCGCACAAACCTGCTATTTCTCAGCTCTTATCTGGTCTTAATGGCGGCTCCATAGAGCTGGCGCTCTGTCCCCCTTCATCTCGCCGTCTGTCCCTATCGCCCATCTTCCATTATCAGCAGCCTCCATCTGAGTCTTTCAGAGGACTGGCGCAGTCTTTGAACTCGCTGCCGGCCGCAGTGTTTCCTGATAGAATGTCCTAGAGAAAAAAGTTGCCAGGCAACACTGACGGCTGCAGGAAGTTACTTCAGCTCGCAGTAGAAAGGGTTTGAGCTCAGAGTGGATATCAAGCCAAAGCTTGAAAAAGAAAATCAGAGATACTGTCAAACGGCCCGTTAAGCTGCCATGTGTTATCTGCTGCTCAAACAGCTGATTTTGTTTACTTGTTTTGTAAATGTTTTTTTTTCCTCTCTCTTCAGCCCTCTGTCTGGCTGCCATGTCTTTGCTTTGTTGTCTTTGTGTTTTCAGGGGCAGGACTGTGGCCGACATTTCATTTAGTCAACACAACACTCAGCCAGTCCTGATTGGCTTGTATTAACGATGCATCTCACGACAGCAGTGTGAGGTTTTCCCAATCAGTGATTGGCTCACTGATTGGGCGCTTCATTGCTTGCTCATTCGTCCATGTGCTGCATGCGATAATATCTGCTTCTTCGAATACCTCTTTGATATCTGTGTTGCTGTGCAGCAGCTGTATTGGGTGTTTTTGCATTTGCAGTGGGTATAGAAAGTTTGAATACACCAATCTGAAGTAGATGTAGCAGCGGGGGCCCCCACAGCATCAGTTTTGATGACAGGAAGTGAGGTGAAATACCTGCTTTTAGGCAAGTTATACATGCTGTCTATGGGATATGCGACACATGTGCACAAATGGGCTGTAGATTTCCCACCCAAAGCATATGCTGCACAATCCTGTGATAGACTACAACCACACCGACATAAAATAACATGCCTCAGACTCTTGAGATTAAATTTGGCAGCATTTATTACATTTACAAAGTTGCATCAACTGCCCCAAGATGGTTGTGTCAATAACATGTGAGAAGTGGTCTGTTTGTTACTGACTGGATATCCAGGCAGCTGCACAATTCATAAGGACGACACTGTTATTTGACAACAGATTAGTCTCCCTTTCTTCTTGCTGGACTGCTGGATAGCTAAAACATTTAATGTCCTTTCCTTAGGGGTGAATCCTGTGGAACTTTGTGAAAATAGTGGCGTGTCAAAGCTCCCTACAGTGTTCCCACAGGCACTTACCTACTCTTGTTTCTTTAAATATTCTTTTCTGTCAACATTGTATATTGTTTGGTTTTGTCATCAGGGATTTGTTTCACCACTCTATCCATTGCAAACCATCTCTCAGCACTGGTCGAAACATGGATAGCCTCTCCAGAGTAGCAGGAAGTTTAGATGAGCCACCTTGTCCAGTTCTTGGCTACATGTAGCCACCAGTTTTCCTATTTTTGAACTTCCTTGTTTGTTTTGAACACCATCTTTCCACTTTTCATTGCTTCTAATGCTCATTTTGTTTGCATAAAATTGAAGGGGCTACATTATAATGTAGCATTTGGGTCAGTTAGCTCATTTGGTTGTTTATTCATCCTTCTGTAGTAATTAGACATACTGTATAATGGCAGCTGATTATGCAGAAGGCCTTTTTTTGTCTAACAAATGGGTTTGCAGAAGCGCTACATCTGTTTCTGTCAATATGGTGGTATGATGGTGTTTAACGTGGTTGGTTCTTGAGGCTTCGTCTTTGTTTAGTCCCAGATTTAGTGATACAACTCACCATTTTTATACACTTAACTTTTTTTTCTGCACTGTGCTGCACTGTCTAGCCCACTCTTGGGACTTCTTCACTCTTTTTCCAGTGAGTCTTGGAGCTGTCTTTATGTTGCAGTTTGGCAGCACTCTTTCCACACCTCTATATCGTGATTTGGCAGAGCTAGCTGCTGTGAAGGAGCATCGGCAAAATAGAACACGGGAGTCTCTGATCCAAAAATGATTAAGCTTTTCGAGCTGCTATAATGAATTATGTTCTTTTAATATCAACTAATTATACAGTTTTAATCTGCTTAAAGCCACGCTGGAGCAATGGTTCTTACACACATCAGTGACAATTAGTGTTTTAGTATGCACGTAAGATCACCTTAGATGTCTGTGGGCAACCCAGCTATCAGTCTAATTAGCTAAGCATTTGTCTGAGTGTGTGTGTGAGAGAGAAGACAAGCAGGTGTGTGTTTGTGGGGGACTTTAATGTCAGCAAGGCCTCACTGTCTGACATTTTTGTTTCATGGCATATTGATCAGTTTAACCTCAAGACAAGCAGGAGGCAGAGCTACCGTCAGATAATTTGTGCTCTTGTAATTAGTAATTCAGTTCTGGTACTTGTATGGAGGAGGAGTGTCGACAATTGAGACTTTTTTGCGTTTCATGCTGTGTGTGACGTCGTCTCACCCACTCACTTCTGTTTGTGGTTTTTGGGTGGCGAGGAGAGAGGTGAACCTTTCTCTTTTTTTGTGCTCTCGTGAATCGAGCAGAGGGCAAGAGGGCAGAAAATCCTAATTTACAGGAGACTAGGATGTGAAATTTGTGTGTGAGATATTTTGAAGGGAAGCTTCATTTGTGGTTGAGTGTTTTTGAGAACAGAGGAGAAATAATTTGTTGTTTGTGTTCAGTATTTTGCTTGTGTCTGCCTGCCTGTTTTCCCACTATCCCCCGAGAGAACTGCAACTCAAAGGCACAAATATGTCGGCAACTCATCAGCACTCTCAACAAAGCGATTGTGTGCGGGTGGGATAGCGCAGTGCTGTACATGCAGGCTAACCTAAACAGTCTGTAGTTCTTGGTCCCCAGTGTTAGTGTGACTACAGGCTGTAAATGTTTCATTTTTCATGAAAAATGAAAGATCAAAATGAACAATGTGTTTGTCTCGGTACGTTTCATCTTCACTAATCTGTCTGCGGCGCTCATCCACAACCCCTCCATACTCACTGAAGACGTAAATCTTTAAAAATAGGTCAGAAACATATGGTCTGATTTTCAAAACAAGTAGTTTTTAGCAAACATCACTCAGACAGGCGTAGATTTTGACTTTGTTTGGGATTATTTCCAGCCCCAGATTCTACACATTTGGTGCTTCAGTAGACATTTACGACAGCAGGATGATAAACAGTGTGTGTGTGACGCACAGCAAGGTAATATGGAACACGTCACTCAGTGTGGCTCATTGATGTTTTAGTTGTGATAGTTTGGCTCCACAAAAACACCTTGTTAGAATAATCAAAGTGATCGTTACTTTTGGTGTCTTCATGGGAAAGACACCAGACTTCTCCTTTAATGTGCTATTGTACAGAGCCAATCTTTATAGACACACATGACATGTGGCAGGTGATGTGTAAGATGTGCCAATGTCAAAGAAGAGCTACTTATGTGATTAGTTCTAGACTGTGTGCATTTCTGATTACTACCAGGAATTATCTATTGTTTGTCCTTGCTCTGACAGGAACAGGTTAGTTTAAAGGTACTTGGATAAAACCAACTGTTCAGCACTAAAAACTTTAAATAGGTAACCAATCTTATCTAAGCTTGTTCAGATTATTACTTTGAAGTATTATGGCTAGATTTTCATATTGTATTTGTGCAGTGCTTAACTCTAACTACAGGGCATCAGATGTGAATGTACATTTATTTCCTTTTATTCCTGTTTTTATTTTCTTGTGGAACTGCATCCCTTGAGAAATCTTGTTGGAATCACATATAACAGTTTTTCAATTTAACTACAATACCATGATAATGCTAACAGAATGCATTACATGCACTTACATTACATGCACTTACTTACTTACATTCACTTATTTATGCCTTATTCTGTGCATCATACTGTACAACCACTAGGCCATTATTAGAGCCCCCCCAATGACCTTCTAGTTACTGCCTATTGATAGTAAGTAAGTTGTTCATGAATTATCATCTTTATTGAAATTAATTTGAACATCTTCACCCTGGTCCCCAGTGACTTAAAGCTACATTAGAAAGATACATAGAAAAAGCTCAGTTTTGAATAATATAAATATATAAATATATATGTGTGTGTGTGTGTGGACAAGGCATTGAATGTTAGGAGTTTCAGTGTCAATAGTATGAACATATCTGCAGCCCCTTTTAATTGAATAATAGCACTTCCTGTGTTTGACTTTTCAGCTTGTGTGTGTTTGTGACATAAAATGCTGCTTCCAAGTGTGTACGGGTCTGTGCCTCCGTCTTGTGTAGTGTTTCAGGCCTCTGTAAGCTCTGACTGTGTACACACCACCCGTCAATCCGCAGAGGGTGCTAAACGTGGAATTAGTTCTGCTGTCAATCACCACGGTGACGACGAGTGGAGAGATGACACGCTCTCGCTCAGACGAGTCATGTACCTGGTAGACTGTCTCTCTCTCTCTCTCACTCACACACACACACACACACACACAGACACAAACAGAGGGGGCTCAGAAACCCAGATTGACACTTGGTCCCAGGAGGTGGTCAGTGTACTGTAAACATTATTACTGCGTACAGATCTATAAACACCCTGCCGCCTGCCTGCATGTGTCTCTGTGTGTTTGGTCCCATTTTGACTTCAGGACTAGCAGCACTTTTCGCCCTGAAAGCATATTTTAATATTCCATCAGGAAAAACAGCATTTGGAAACTGGGTAGACGAAAAATGTTCCACTCTTTTTCCCAGTGAACTTATGCATCACTCAGTTTTCTTCCTTTTCTGATTTACTTATTTATGTTCTTCCTCTCATGTTTTTCTGTCTTCCTCTATTTATCTTGACTTCTTCTTTGGTGTCTTCATCTGCATCTTCACCCCTCTTTTTCCTTCTGTGGTTCTTTGCATTGTGTCGGTCCCCTCTTTCATATTCAGTAGTCTTTAGTATTCAAGTCTACACATTTGCTTCTTTCCTCTTTGTCTTCTTACTTATTTGTGTTCTCCATTTCCATTACAATATTTTAGTTACAATTAGGATGGTCAAATTAAAGATCTTCATCTAAGACTTAAGACAAAAACAAACTCTGATCAGTCATGATAATCCAATATCAATTCTAAAAACCTGGAACTAAAACAAAACACTAAGAGTACAATTTATCGACCTGTTGCACTGTTCGTCCTTTAAAGTGAAGCAATGTTTGCTTGTAGCCCCTTGTCACAGGTTGCTTGTCTGAGTCGCAAGACTGTTCTGTTGTCTGATAATAATAATTTGTGAAGCAAAAGCATATTTTTTTCTTGTTGTGACGTTAGCGCTAAATGCTACGTTAACACAAAAGCATTATCTTCAGTCTAAAAATAACATGTCAGCTTTGTGCGTGTGGCATAAAAAGAAGTTTCCAGGATGAATTTGGATAAGTGCTTTCATGTCATGTTCTTCTTCTCTAACCAAATTGAACTGAAATAAATTAAGTCAGATAATCAGCTCCTTTTTGTCGCTGTAATTTGCTTGTTGAATGACCAGTCATGAAAGCAGCTGTAAACACCCGGTGTCCTGAAACTCACTAATGGAAAAACACAAAGAATACAACGTGCTGATACTTTCAGATCAAAGTGGTCTAAAGGAAATAGAAACACCAGCGGCACTGTCAAAAACAACAAATAGTGAAATGTCTACGATGACCACAAGCTAACACTGAATTATTTGACTCTAATGCAAGTAATTATAAGCAACAAACTCCTGATTTCACTCCCCTTTAATTTTTTCTCGGTGTGCCTTGTGCTTCATCGTGTGCAGACAGCAAAGGCAGATTCTGCTGTGGTGCGTCTAATACATGATGCATAAAGTAGTGCAGGAGTCTTACAGTCGATGTCGGCCCCATTGGCACTTGTGATTGGGTGGGTGCTATTTTGAGCATCCCTGGCTTGTATCCTCATGCCTGAAGAATCCTCATGCCTGTGTGTACTGCATGTATTTGTAGATTCAAGCCCAGGAGTACGAGTGGTGTTGAAACGGACAGTGCTTTTCTTATTGCTGATTATGATCGTGTGTGTGTGTGTGTGGCTTTTTGGGAATAGAATATCTTGGACATAAAAAGCAGTGGTGTGAGACTGTTTAGAAAGGAGGCATAGATGGTAGGGGGTTCAAGGGGTGGAGGTCTAGATAGAGGGTGAGAAAGCAACAGACAGTAAAGCAAAGCAGGGGGAAATGGATGGAAGGAGGATAACAGTGAGGGATAAGGAAGAGGACAAACCGCCTGCTACTGAAAAGAAGAGACAGAGTATACAGAAACCAAGTGAGGTGGTCAGAGGACGCAGGGACTGAGACAAGAGGAAGTGAGGGAAAGACAAAAGAGGGGAGGTATTGATTCTTTTTGCCAGCTGGAGGGAAACTCAAGCCAACTGTGCTTTTCTGAAATTAGAGCCAAGGGAAAGGTAGAAGGAGTTGGAGGGATGGAGGAGAAAATAGTGGGAGAGAGCAGCAAGCAAGCTTTGGCACAGTTCGTATCACAATGTGCAGTAATAACACTAAAGAACAGTGAAGAGTGCATGCTTATGAATAATAAATGGTCACAGCAGTGGCTGGTCCACGAGCAGGATAACTGCTCGTTGCGTCGAGTCAAAGCATTGGAGCGAAGTGATTTTGAAATGCCGATAAAAGAAAAACGGATGCAGATAATTCATGCAGGTGAGATCAACGCAAGCAATCAAAACATCTCGCCGACAAAAAGAACGTCTAAATGGCCAAAACCCATCTGATGCCAGACAGAGACTCAAATGATATGGATAACGTTGTTTAAATTACCCACAAAATGGCAAAATTGAAAGCTAAAATGGCCCTAAAGGCAATCATGGGTCAAGTGATTGTGCTAACAAGTGAGAGAGGGTGTATGGGTGAGTGCTGCAGACTCAGGCAACAAAACAAACTAAGTGCTTTAAACAGGGAAGGTTTGTGGTCTGTACTCACTCACTTACAGTCCCTCTTCACAGCAGACATTTTGATGTATCAGGAATAGCACAGGTGTAATTAATAACTGTGATAATGGCTGCTTTTAAGCCAGCTACAGTCTCCTGATATTATGAGTGCTGGCTCGCTGGTATGGCTTACTGGGACACTTAATGAAACTGGGCCTTTGTTAATCTGAGCTATGCCTTTGCTTTACCTGAGCGATAGCTGTGCTTTTAACATTCTTGTTGACATTCGCCTGCAGAGAGGAGGAGATACTGCATGCCTGTATTGACTGCAAGGACAGTGACAGAGCAAGTGTTCGATCAGACGCTGTGTAATTCACAATTTATGAAAGGCTGCTGTTAGCCTGCAGCCACGCTAGCTCATTTTTGCTTTGTTTACAACCCTCCCTATCCCACGTGCATTCGGCGACAACACAACAGTAACTTTGGCCAAGCAAAATCTGCTCTGACCACACCTTTTAGATTGGGACAAACCCTAAATGTATTTAGCTAATTAAAAAATCCAAACAAATAGGTTGCTCAAACATGCAAAAGTGTAAGAATTCTTCATTTATTAATTTGTACAAAACTTTGCATGCGCCAAAATGCGGCACAGACTTTGGTCCAGGCTGTTGTCATCACGCCTGTAGACTACTGTAACCCTGCACCTCTTCCACAATTCAGCAGCCCTGGTGGTCTTCAGCTTCCCCTCAGTCCCCCACACACAACACTCCTCCCTGCACCGGCTACTGGTGGCTGCTTGCATCTTATTTAAGTCTCTGGCACTTGCATACCATGCTGCAAATGGCTCCATCATAGTCCAGCCATACTACTACTTATACTACTACTACCACCACTACAACTACTACTACATATTACTACTTTCTTATTACTACTCTGTCACCTCAAGGCCGGCCCAGCTACCGATTGTTTGCTGTCCTGCCTCCCCAGTGGTGGACGAGTTCCACACAAGACAGCAGCAACCCTTGTTTTGTGGACTGAAAGCTCAGGTCTTGGCCCATGGAAAGGACAAAAAAATCCGTCATTTCTAAAATGTAGCACTTGAAGCAGTTTGCTTGTTTGAGGAAGTTTATGTTCTCGCATCTTCATGGTTGAGTGCACTTTGGATAACAGTGTCAGCTGCATGAATGCAACGTAACGTATTGCTGGTGGGAGAAGTTTCGGTGAATTTGCATTTGTTTCTGCCGTTCTGTAGCTGCACTTGAACCACGGATGCTAGCCATAAACTTTAATTATGTATGCTTGCAGTCTAGATTAACTTACTTTTGTCAGATGAAGCACAAGGACCTGGTTATTTGGTATTTTACAGAATACTTGGTTTTATCTGCGACATGAACACATTCGGAGGTCTGTTATTCGAGCGCAGTGTCCCACAGTTTTTTAATTGGCTTAATTAGTGGCAGCGTCTGCCAAAAAGACATCAGTCCCTGATTGACGGGAGCACTGTGCTTCTTTTTTGGCAGAAACTTGTAAATTACACTTTTGCTTATAATGAAATCATCAGCGTTGCATCGGAGTGTTGATTCCCCGTCAGGCCTCATTTTGCCACACTGACAAGCTTTCACTCCATTACTCCTTATTTAGCATACTAATGATGTACAGAATATCTAAACAGGTGTGCTGTTGTGCACAACTGTCCTGCTTCCTGCCAACTCTGCCTTCCTGAGGACTGAAAGAAGAGATGAGGAGTACATTTTCCAAACAAATCTAACGCAGCCAGAAGAATTGTTCGCCTTAATGTGCTGCTTCGTGCAGTAAAAAACGGAATCTCTGATGAGAAGAGATCGGAGAAAGAGCATTTGCCTTTAGGGAAATCAAACTGGAGAGACAGGACAGGAAGTTTCCAGTCTTTTGACTGAATGAGCAGTACACAGGTACACTTCCTTTCTGTGCTTTTGCACACAAAGCCTGAGCACCGAGTGAATATTCTGTCGACTATAATGACTGATTTGATTGCAGCTTTTAGGTGCAAAATGAAACAGAAAATTGCAAAGCTTATGTTTCGTTGAAGAAAAGGACGGGCAGAGGCCTGTCCTCTCCCTCACCTCTTCTTTTTAACTTGTGTTCGAAAGCAAGAGCTGTTAATGAAACGGGAGTGGACACACTCAGCATGCACTAACAGACTCACTGGCATCAGCAGTTTTCCCTATTGAGTGTTGCTCCCTGATTATGCACATGGGATAATGTGTACAAGACTTCAGTCAATTTACTTTACCTTCCTCTCTCTTCACTGTCTCTTAACCCCTCTCTACGTGTTTTTGTCTGAAATTTACTCGTGCACTTGTCCTTTCTCTTATTTCTCTCCTTGGACCATCTTTCTGTCTTTCCCTTGCTTGTCTCTTCTGTTTCCCCCTTTTTTCTTGATGTCCCCTTTCTTCCCAGTTCTCTCAGTCTGACTGTCACGCTGCCTGTGACAGGTGTCTCTGCGCACACACAACCCTCATCAATGCTCCATCTTTCCCACCCGGGCATGCACTCTTTTTTCCTCTCTGTTTTGCACTGTTTAGAGTGTTTTTCCTACTGCAGAGCTGAAGCTCTGCTGCACTATTTTGGAACAAGCTATTTAAATTATAAATGAAATTCATCGTGGATTAGCAATTAATGCATTATGTTATGCCTGCAAATAATCTCTATACTGCGTCAGGCTGCATGTGTTTTTGTGACTGTTAATTAGCTGCGCTTTGAGATGACAAGTTTTTGTGTGGAACATATAGGCCGTAAAATTCATGTAAACGTGGAAAAGGATTCAAATCCTGAACTATTTCATCGACTTTCTGTGGAATCGTATTGTGATTATATTCATTCATACAAAATTTGACTTTGGCGGAACAAATTGTAATGACATACTAACAATTATTGTTAGTCTTTTCACATATATAAAGAATTTTGTGTGACATAATGCATGAGTGGAACACAGTACATTACATTATAGCATGGTGCATAAGTATATTAGTTTCAATATCAGTGTCAAATATTTTTAGTGTCCTGATGTTGATTTCAGTTGCACCATCCAGTCCTAATTAAATAACACTTAGCACCACTGAGTAAAAACCAAGCAACCAATCACAGAGCTGTAAAATGTGCATTCAGCTGATTGGTATTCAGCCACTGTGAGCAGTGTTTGAAATGACACTTTACATTATTTTGTCAACCTCCCCCCTCCCCGCGTACGTGTGTCTGTGGCCATGACAGCACTACATTTGTTGTGTGTGTGTGTGTGTGAGTGTAAAGCATATTTAAGGTCTGCATGGCTGTTTATGGGTTAAATCAGTATCCAGAAAGGTACACACACACACACACACACACACACACACACACACACACACAGGTACACACATAAAGATGTGTTCCCACATCTGCCCTCACACAAAGCATGGAAATGATTGCATATTTATGTGTTCACCTATACATTCAACAACAACAACATACATTCAGTGTAGGATGCAAATTAACACTGCATGCTGTTGGCCTACAAATACAGCTACATATGCATTACACTGACATGACTTTGTAGTAACACATTCTCACATGGAAATGAACTGACACAAGGCACACACACACATATGCACATCAAACACGCATAATTAGCAACAAACAAACACAAAATCGTCCCTTCTCCTCCAGTTTTTTTTTCCAACTTCTGTCGTCTTTCCTCCCCTTGTGTCTCCTCCTTTCTCTCTCTTTCCAGTTCCTCGCTCCCTCCGGCTGTGTCAAATGCTGCAGTGTGGGTGTCGTCGCATAAGCTACAGCCAAATCTTAGTCTGACACACACACACACACACCAAATAGTGTGCAGACACATGCACACAACTGCAGTCTTATGAAGTAAGAAAACCCATTTCTGCCCTGACTACCTTTTTGGAAGGAGTAAGAGCGAGGGAGTGAAAGAGGGAGAAACAGGGAGGGGCGAAGGAGTGATGGAGGAAGGAGTGAGGTGGGAGGCGGAGGTATGCTCGGAGTGAGGAAGCCATGGCGAGAGCATAGGAGGAAGAAAAATAGCATTTGGCCTGATTTTAAGTCCAAGTTAAGCTAACAGTGCATCTCCGCTGAGAATCGATGTAAATGCGTCTGATTCAGGAGACACACCTCTGTGCGCTGGCAAACATTAATCTTTGTTTGTGACTGCATTGCTTTTATTTGCGTAGGCGTGGATCTACCCGTCTTTGTCCAGCTGTGTGTGTTGTGCGGTGCTCTTTGATCATTAGGCAGCTGTATTCACTCCTCCTTCTCATCATTTCATAGACAACAAGCTCATTATACTTCCATTAACTGCTGACAGAGCGAAGGGTGAACGAGGGCAGAACGAGAGACAGAGGGGACCAAGCGAGGGAAATGTGGCAAAGTGGTAGAGAGGGGGGAGGCACGGCTGGCTGACTTACCCAAAAATGAGGAAGAATGCCTTTTTATATTAAGAAAGATTTGGAAGAGGGATGAGCGGAGAGTAGGAGAGGGTGAACGAGGTGAAGAGGCAGATGTGAGATCAGGGAGGAGAAAGGGGAAGCCTTAAAATGTAGCTGGGTGTGTAAGTAAGATGTGAAAAGAGGGATTTAAGAAAAGTGGGTGCAGTCGGATGGAGGGGTAATGGGAAACTTACAGAATAAGGCACTCTTGACATTTTGACTGGGAGCATGTGAGATTATTTGAATTCACCACACACTCATCACTTTATGGGATATAAAGTTTCAGCTTTTCAGCAAGTCTCAAGGCCTTCTGATTTTTCTTAGCATTTGGCAAGAATGACTGGGAATGATTGCTTTCAGGATGTAATTTACCACAAATTTGTTTGATGGATGGAGCAATCACAAACTTGGCCTCCGCATTCCTGAATGTGAGAGATGCTCGATGCAAAGATGCGATGAAATGGCATCTGTGCTTCCTTAAAGTGATGCACTTCCTGCTAAAACTGGTTGCTCCATAGTGCCATTAGTGGTCATCAACTCCCCTGGGTACCTTTTTAAAGCTAGCATTTTTAAATCTAGCTCAACAGGTTGGTTACATTGAGGTTCTGGTACTTAGTAGATAAAATATCTGGATTCGCAAAGCTCTGAGGCTGATCTTCTTTCTTCTTGTTCAACATTCAATAACGAAAAGATTCAGATTACGTAAAGGGATTTAATACTGGCTCCAGATTCAATAAGACGTTTCACATCTCAACCCGAGCAGCATTATTGGCATAAACACTGCTAAAGTTGGCTAACATTAGCCATAAAAATCTACTTGACATAACCCCAGAGTCAAAATAATTAAGATGAATCGCATTTCATTGCTTATAATTGAAAGATGAATATGTAGTTGCTTCTTTGAAATCTGCATGTTCTTGCTTTTAACGTCCGGAGTGAGGTTGCTCTTCCAGTATACCAAGCAGTGTTTGTAATTTGTCTAGCACGCACGCCTCATTCAGGGTACCTGCAGTGTAATAGAGATGCAACTTTTGTCATTAGATTACTGAAATTAATGTATATGTAACCTTAGACTGTGGGGGCAGCCACAGCGGCACTTTACCTCAGGAGAATTGGTCACACCAGCATGAAAGCAGCTCTCATTTAGAATGGAGTGGTGGCAGACAGAGCAGAGGGAAGGGGAGTGGATTGAGGGATAGCTGCTGAGGCCCGCAGACAGATGGAGGAAAGGCTTGGCCAGTAAAGTGGCAGAGAATCAATAAGACGTTCCTTTTTTAGTTGCCCTTTTCTTTGATTTGCTTACTTACTGCTTATTTACTGATTATATTAGCGTTGAGAAAAATCTGTCTGACCTTTTCGGCTTGCTGATATATGAAACAAACATGTAAGTCAGCTGTCAGTGACATTTCATAAAAGGTCGAAGTTGAAGATGAGATTTCTGTGGGAGACGGTGAGAAGAAACTTGAAGGCAAAAGGGATGGGAAACATGTTGGACATGTAAAGGTAACGTGGCTAAGGAGGTAAAGGGAAAAGGAGAGAAACTAAAACAATATGTGGCATAAGATGTGAAAGTCAACCACACACACACACACACACACACACACACACACACTCTCACAGTATAGCACTTGCCTTTATGGTGTCGTAAAATGTGACAGTTTTGGTCGCCTTGCTGACAGCGAATCAGCCCACAGAAACTTCCTCGGAAGTGTGCGCCGTCATTTTGGGATGAGTCTTCCTTCCTCTCTGTCTCTGTCGCCTCAGTACACCTGAAGTTATGGCGGCACTTTGCACTTTGATGTCTCTTTTTTCAGATTTAATTGATAGAAAACATCATATTTTATGAGCCCTCAATGCTCCGTGTCCACGCATGGACTGTAAATTCCTGTTAGTTGTCTTCGGCGGCCGTCCTGATTTAAACTCAGTCTCGTACTCCCTCTCCTCTCTCTACCCCTCTCCGTCTCTCCAGCTCCTGTGTGCGCACTTTATGGCTGCGTTGCTTCCAGACTGTACACCTCCCATTGAACTGCTGGCTGTTGGCCTTACAGCTTCCATTCAGTTCACAGGATCTCAGTCGTGTGAGAAAAATCGTTGATAAATGGTTGATGTGCCATGGCTGAGAAATCACATTGCAGCAGTTTTTAGGAGCAGAATGGCCAATTTGTCACAAATGCTTACCTGAAAGCACAGAAATAATGCAGGTGGAACACACGCATTAATTGCAAATCTCTGTCAGTCCATCTTAAATAAATTTTTATGGCCAAGTATACTTTTTGTCTGATGTGCAATGCCAGTGTTTGTTTTGATGGTCTATAGCAGCCATCTTACACGTGCACTGATTAGCTCTACGATGCACTATGTTTTTTTCCTCACACAATTCTGTGTTCAGACGTAAACAGGGAAGCTGCTGCCAATCCGTCCCTGTCAGACATGCTCCGTGCTGCATAAACTGCATCTTTTCATGTTAGTGTCGTGTCTAAATAAGCACTCCAGTCACTTAAATGTAAATGTCACATCTGCAGCCTGAGACAGTTCTGTAACACGATCAACACAGCAGCAGTCTGAATTGAAGGCTGTTGCATTAAGGTAAAGGCTGCAGCAACACAGTTAATCTGCACTAAGAGAGCTAAAGCACACGTCTTGTTTGCCTTAAGTGCAGTGTAATATATATTTCTACCTTAATTATCTCTTGTGCATAGAGAAAATAAAGCCTGTTTAATAAAAAATGCAATGAACGTGCCAAGATTCATGCCTCAGGTCAGATTAGTTTATAAAAACAGACAAGAATCCTCATATAACAATGGTAATCATCTGTCTCCCTCCCTAATTTTGCTATCTGCATGGATGAAATCACGAGTGTCCGGCAAAATTAAACGAGAGTCGCCACTTTGTGTCTAACTGTTCAATGCTTGTGCTCTGTCACACTTTAAAATGTAGGCGGCAGAATGAAATGGATGACACGCAGGGGGTGATTGTCATCGAGGCTTAAATGACAAAATGTGTTTTAAAGTCCATCAGTGATGCAGCGGAGCACACCAGGTGCTAACTATCACGTGGCTCTTTCTGTGAATCATGTCTGAATAAAGCCTCGACAAACGTTTATGTCTGCATGACAAAAAGCCACGACTGATAGATCAAACCAACACTGTTTACAGATGGTATTCTCTGTGTTTGTCTGCAGTGACATGACATGTATGTATGTAGGAGTGCAGCTTTAAACCTTTCAGCTCTGCTGCTTCTTGTGGCCCTTCCTTTCATCACTCTTGCATCACAGGTTTCAGTCATTACTCAACCCCAGGCCTGTTGCTTACGCCCTGTTAGGTCCTCTTGCTGTAAATCCACAGGTGCTTTGATTTTGCTTATAGCTCTTCTACAGTAGGCCGTTCTCTAGTTATCTGAATTTCCGCTTCCCAATCTTTTTGCTCCGTCCAGTTTTCCTTACTGTGTCACTGTTCGTTGTCTAGCCATCTGCTGCAGTCGCCATCTATGTTCCCTCGTCTCTCCCATCCTTTTTTTCTGTCCCTCTGCCCCATCCATGCATCGCTCTTCTGCCATCTGTCCATCTGTGACCTTTCAGACTCGGTCTCTCTTGACACCCTTTCTTTTTGTATTAAAAATTTCCCTCGTTTTTTATTGTTTTTTTAAAGACTTTATTTTCTGAAGTCTTGACAAATGTGAAGGGGGAGGAAGAGGAGAGTGATGAAAGTGGAGCAAAGGACAAGTACCACATACGGAGAGATGGCAGTGGGGGAAAAAAGCCTCTTTTTTGACTTGTAGCCATGAGAGGGAAAAAAGATGAAGGCAGAAAAGCAAAGGGAAGGATCAGAGAGCAGTGAACAGGGGGGGGGGTGCAGGAGAAACGAATAGCTCTCACTTCAGAAAGAAGTGGTTTATTTGTAGAATATGGCTTTTTACCTTTTTTAAGAGTAGTCTGGTATGAGTAGTACTTTATCATCAGTCATGCTAGTAGCACAACTCTAGCAATGGCAGCGGTGATAATTCAGTCAATCCGCCACTTTGGTCCAGACTGAAATATCTCAAAAGCTATCTGATGGATTACTATGAACTTTTGTTGTGCAGAGGATGAATCCTTATGACTTTGGTGATCTCCTGATTTTTTCCTAGTTGACGTTTTCACCAACTTTAATGGCAATCAAGCCAATAGTTGTTGAGGCATCTCCCAAAACAGGCATGCCTCCTCTGCATTAGTGTATGACCTCCACCTCTGCTACACTGTGTGTTAGCATGTTGACACACTTGTGTCTTCTACCTGCTAAATATAAGCATTGTCATTGTGAGAATTTTAGCTTGCTGATGCTAGCACTTAGCTCAAAGCATTGTTATGCAACCCAGCAGGGGCGTTAGCATGGCTTTACACTCTTACTCTTGAGTCTTGAGAATTGCAATATCAGACGATTCTGACTTCTTCCAATTAAACTGACCCGTGTGTCAGTCATATGCATGTTCTCTGATTTTGCCACTCTCTCTTCTTCCTTCATTAGTATGTGTGCTGTAGTTGAGACTCTTTTGACAGCTTAACCAGCGTGGAGAGGAGCGTGGATTCTGACAATTTAAATATCACACAAAGCCACATTTGCAAACACATTTTTAGAAACGCTTGGGTGTTCTGGTCCCTAACTGAGAACCTGTTAAGTGTGCATTATATAATACTAATGGCCACGCTCAGCAAGCACTTACCCATGGGGTAATTTGGCCATCAATTCTGGAGGGAGTCTTAGCCCAACTCAGTAGTCTACAAAAATTAACAACATAATTAGTAAAATTTCCAATTACACGACCCTCGTGAATAAAATATCTCTTTGGACAATAGTAACAACCATCAATTTATTGTTTCATCCCTTCTATTCAGATCTGGGAAAGCCTTTGTAGCCCTCATTCTTCTGAAGTATGTTTGTTTTCCTACTAGAAAATTTGATGACCAAACATGTTGTCCTCTTTGTGTCGAGCAAATTATTTGGCATAATGATGAGGCTGCAAGTGTCAGGAAACAGGATACGGAGGAGGAGGGAGGACGGCCTGAATCTTAATTCCAGAGGGTGAAAAAATTGAGAGTGTTGACAGGCATGATTGAAATAAGTGATGCACTTGAGGCCTGGAGAAGAGCTGGAATGAAGGGATGAATACATGAATTGGTAAATGGATGGAGGGATTCCGGTCAAGCTCCTTTCCATTACAGCTGGGATGAATATGAGTGCGTGGGTGCATATGGGAGTGTGTGTTTGGTTGTGTGTGTGGGCGCACACATGCTTCTGCTCATTATGATCATGAGTGTTGTGTCCCTATGGGTATGTATGTGATATGTGTGCATTGCCGTGTGTGTTTGTGCGTGTGTTGTTGTGTTTTCCGGTTGTGTGTACACTGTGTGCTCGGGTGGGTGAGCACCGCTGCATTGGCAGCCGCCTGCAGCAAAAGGATTAGAGAGGTGGCACCGCTGAAATGGAGCTGATCTATTTGTGAGCGTGCACGCTCGTTTGTGTTATTCTGTGGTCGCATCTGCAGTGAATCGGATGAGAGTAGTGTGCGTCGCAAGTTTGAAAGGGAATTGGATCAGATTACAGGAAATCTTGGCGCCAGATTAACTCCAATCCCCACAAGAAAGGATAGAAATTAAAGAAAGGGAAAGCAGAGAACTGCAGTTCAGAGTGCAGCAGCAGCAGTGATGTTGAGATGAGAGGATGGTAGAGAACAGTAGGATCTGGTTATGCAATAACTGCAGGGGTAATGTGACAGTGTGCCTCTAAAGTTGCTATCTTTTAGCAGCTTTTCATTTTCTGATTGGGATACCCATGTGTGTTGTACAAAAAGAAAATCTATACGCTCTGCCTCTATTTGAAGGCAGTGTCCGTGTGGTTGTTATTAAATTGAAGGCCACATTCACCATAAACTGCTGTCGTAAGGATGATAGCATGCCTGCCTTCTTCACCCTCACTATTGTGATTGTGTGCAGATGTCCCATGGGCTTTACTGAAAATTAAGATGTAGTGAACCCCACCCTTCCTCTTTACTCATTTCACCCCATGGCAATGCCAGAAGCTCAGCATTTTTTTTTCCTGGTGCTGTAAAGCAACCCAGTTCCCTGAAGGATAGGTTCAGAAGTCTTTTTCATTGTAAGTATTGTATGCTATACTGTACCTGTGCACTCAAAGGGAGCTGCCTCTGCCCATTACTGTTCCCTTTATACATGCTCCCACTTGGTGACATCATGAGAGAGCGCAATGTAAAATTGTTGTATTTTACTTGATTTTATGCATTCTATGTATCCTATTTTTACCTACCTTTTTAAATCCATCATTTCTTTTCTATGTGAAGCACTCACTTGCTGCATGTGATTTCTGTCTTTTAAAGCACTCTGAGCTGCAATTCCTGTATGAAAGGAGCTATACAAATAATGTGTATTATTATTACTATTATTAGTATTATTATTGTTGATTACAGCAATCATTCCTCCTGTCCATAGTTGTCATAAGGAGGGCTTGCTTTAGGACCAGCTTTCATAAAAGCACCCACATCCTCGTCAAAACTTTGTAGTTTCATTTATTTCAGTTCGAGGATAAAGCTGGTTTTAATTGAGATTTTTCTTTTTGCCCATAAATCAGTAATATGTTGGTCTTTCTCTGAATACTCACTGACTTCACCACCCTGACTCTGGCACTTGGCTCCAAGCCTGTTTGCTCCTGTGCAAATATATATATATATATAAAAAAACATGTTACAAATGTGTAGCTTCATTATTTTAACAGTGTTTTTCAGCAAAATTGAGTCAAAAGCAAAGGAGTGCATTTGTTTGGATTAATAAACATCTGGCACACGAGTGAGTACTTATGGCAGTAGGAAAGTGTATGTGGGATTGAGGCAAAATAAACAACTCTTCCCATTTTTCCTTATACTGAAGGAACATGGCTCACAGTGCAAAGTCTTTTTAAAAGACAAAAAATAGAGTTGAATCTCAAGGGAGAGAGTGTGTGTTTTATTTCCTGTGAGACCTGCCTCACATGGAGGCACAAATATCTCTTCAGTCCCCACAAGTGTTTTAAAACCTGTGTTCTGAATGTCACCCTGCAGTAAACTGGCAAGCTGTGCTGTGCATGCACGCACACACACGCACACACACTAATGTGACCAGACTGAAACCATTTAACAGGTCAGCACCATCGATTGTACGATTGATTTGTTTTGTTACCTCTGCAGTGTGATGTACGTCACACATGATGCTGAAGAGCGTGTACCACATTACTCTGACTGCCCCAGGACATTTCATGACCCAGCATGCACTGCTTTCTGGCTGGTGGATGTGGGGCATTGGGAGAGATGGCATGGGACCGGACTAATCGGAAGACTTTGTGTGGTGTGCAGTGAATCATCGATATTGCTGTTCCTCATAGGATTTGCATGTTTTGACAACGATCTGGCAGCAGCAGCCTTTGGGGGGGAAATCATTTTCCCTTTTTAGACAGTGTGTGAGTGTTGACCCATGGCCACTAAGAGGGTTTGTGTGTGTGCCTGGTGGTATTTTGGGGAGGATTTTACTCTTTTCAAGGCAGTGTTGTGGGCTCAGTTGAATTTTTTCTGTGGAAAAAAAAAATCTTGAAAGCTTCTCTATTCCTTCTCTCCATGACTAATCCAAGGCAGGTTTCTATGTAGTTGCTTGTTTCTGTACTATGAGTTCAAAGACAAAAAGGGATTGTTATGCTTAGCACCAAGCCTCATCTGCTAGGATTCTCTGCCTGCGTGTCCTTGCAGAAATGAAACTGCAATAGAATAAAAACATTTCTGCACTCAGGCAGACTTCATTATAAGACCTTAAATGACCCAATATTTTGCTGGCAAGGACAAAAAAAAATCCTAATAATTAGCAGTATAGAGCACACCTGTGCACACCTTAGAAACTCCACCCCTTGGGTTTTTCTGCTTAAAAGCAGTATTTTGTGACACATGAAAAGAAGGCACTTTGTGTTATGTAATGACACAAGTTGGGGGTGGTTCACAGAGTCGGCTATGGCCTGCTTTTACCTGATGTGTCTTTATTCTGCACCATCTCTCACATGCCACTCAGGCACTAGTATGCGCACATCAAGGCCTGTCCCAAATTGCTGAATCAAACATGCTGTGGCTCCAAAAGCCAAAAGCGATCACATTGGTAATGTTCCTACACTTACCAGAGTCGGTGCAACTTAAATCCCAAGCATCACTCTGCTTAGGCAAAGAAGATGAAGATTAGACAATGTGCCGTGCCAGCAGAAAACATGACTACGCACACACAAAATCCTCATGCAAACAAAAGGACAGTCAGAGCACTTCTCAAAACTGCCGTCTTAAATCTGTTCAGGGTTACAGAAGACGGTAAAGTAGCCCTCAGCAATGAACTTACTGCACGAACACTTGAAAACTCAGATGCACCCTATCCCTCTCTTTTCACACAAACTTACATGTAATAAGTAAAAAAAAAAAAGAAAGAAAACACTGATTTTGGCAGTCACAGTGTAGAGAAGGAAAAGATTTTTAAAAAAAGATATGCATGAAGGTACAAAAGAAGATAGCAAATTACAGCGGTGCCCTGTTATGACCTGCACGACATGCACCAGCAGCTACAGCCACTGTTGCTGCTGCAAGGCGAGATGCTGTTTTGTTGTCACAAAGGCTGAAATTCCTTGAGTGCTGGAAGGTCACCTCTGCAGTTTCATGCAGCCTAAAAGGCACCAGAGGTTTTGCTTTAAATATGACCACAAACATCCCATTCAACCTTACATCAGGGGCACGCTGTTGCACATTCCAGCTGAGAGGGGCTCACACCATGTAGGCCACTGGGGTAAACTGAAGCTACTGAGTCATCCCGCCTTGCAATGATTATGCCCCTGGAAATAATTATTTGACAAGTACTTGGTCATAAAGGGAAGCAGTGGTCAGCAGCGCCATTTCCGGACGAAATATATTCCAAGATAACTCTCCCCACATCATCTCCCTGCCAATACCTTCCTTTTCTGAAAGACTGTAAAGACTCATTTAATGTATGCCCAGTTCTGACCTTGCTATCAGCAACAACAGCGACTTCAAAAGAATTTGTAAGATGAAGCAGAATTTTTTATTTTTCTTGAGTCACCCATTTCCTTGTGATTGTGTTGCCGCTGCAGCCTCGCCGTGTACAGACAGGAGACATGAGTGAAATCTGCCGTGGTCTCAAGTGCAGCCACTAAAAAGTCCATCAAATTGTTTGTCCCAAGATGCTTGTACTTTATGTGTTCCCGCCGCTGTACTAACCTCCACGCTTGAAGTTCGCCTTTTAACTTCAACAAATTTTGCTGTCCTCTTTTGACATCAACAAGGTTGTTTTAGCCTCGAGGACTGCGGGCAGCTTGGTGTGCACACACTCACAGTGACAGAGGGAGAAAAGATGGCTCTTCATGCCGTCTACTGTACTCCATCTTGGTGATAAATGATTTCACCCAACGTTTTTCAACTATTGTGAACCCCTTGAGAAATGTCCTGACACAGGGAGGCGCTGTGGAGCAACAGCTGTCAAGGGTCCTCGCTGAATTTGAATTTTGACATCCTGTAACGACGTTACACACAAATGATTTCAAGCTGAAGTGCTTGGAACGAGAGCAAGGAGAGTGACAGTCCCTCCATCATTGAACTTCTCTGCTATTCTTCCCCTCGTTGATTGCTCCATCTAATCCACTCTTTTCACCCTGCGCTGTGCGTCTCTCTGCCCCCCCCTCTCCACTCCCACCGAACACTTTGATTCCTTGTCTCATTTGATCCATCCATCACCCTTCCTTAAACTCCCTTCCTCCATCTGTCTATACTCCCCCATTTTTTTTCCCACGACTCATGAATAGTCCTTAATGCATTTTGTTTCACTGTCTTGCTCTCACTGTGCTGCATCACCTGTCTGTCACTTCCTATTTAAAGCTGTGTACACCAGTGTACATTCATCAGTTTGTTTTAGGCATGATCTCACACTAACAATACTGTCGAAGCGGGGAGTTAAAGGTGTGAATGCACAGTATGCTTTTTAAATACTGTTGAAAGCGTGTGTGTTAGTATGTGGGCATGCAACACACCAGTGACCTCTCCTTGTGCTATTAGATCCCATTGACTTGTCTGTCGGACCTTATAAAACAGTGACCACTCAATCTGTTACAGTCGCTGCTACTCACTGACTGTGTGTGTGTGAGTGAGAGCGCAATATGGAGTGACACATATTGATATGTGTGAATTTTGTGTGCACTTTAAGTCTATGTGAAGTGTGTGTGCATTTGTGTCCTTGTGCGCGTGAAGGCTGGAGTGTGTCTTCTTCGTCTGTTACAGTTTATCAGTGAGGCCTTGGTGTACTAGCTACATGTATTTGTCATCACAGGCTGTACAGGAAGTACACACACACACAATGAAACATTTGGCTGCACCGAGAAGGTTAAGAAAAAGGTGACTCAGGCTGCAAATTAGCATTTTGTGTGTGAGAGCATGTGGGTGCACAGAGACAAGCAGCCTGTCTGTAAGCACATACAGTCATTGTATATATAAAGGATGTGCTATGTGTGTTTGTACGTGTGTAAAGTATGTGTGCATGTAGACATATAGTATATATATATATCTATATAGTACACATGCATATGGATTTGCATTTTGTGTGTGAGAGAGAGTGTTTTGATTTCTGAGCTCAGTCGGTTCTGTATTAATCAACAGCTGGGCAATAGGAGCTCTGCACGGGTGACACATAGTGATGCAATGACACCAATTTCAGACCAAGCATGATACCATATGGGTACTTGCTGATAATACTTAATACTACCATTACAGTTCCAACATGCTCAACACACACACACACACACACACACACATACATGTTTGTGCCTTGGAACAAGTACAGTTGCAGTGAAGCATCGGTTGATGGCTGCAGCTAAGGTTCCCTTTATTGTTTTGATGACATGGTCCTGCCTGTTTTTTTTCAAAAGCCTGTGAAGCACAGGTCACAGCAGGAATCACATCTGACGCCAAAACATCAGGGGAGCTCACTTTTCGGTTTAGCTCCTAACACAGAGCCGGAATAGAGTCCTTTCTGGAAGAGTCCACTGGTGAGCCGGAGATTGTCAGGGAGGGAGCTCAGATTCAGACTCAAATATTCCCAGAGCCCGCTTCTGCTCGATGAAGGACTGTAGCACGTAGCAGGTGCTGTTCCAGCCAATCTGTATGTCTCGCTAGAGACTAGGAATCACCCACAATATCTCCAAACTACTGATGTTGCTCCTCCTCTGCCTACTGACGGCAGGTTAATACCACAATACAGTAAAGTGGTATCGGGAATAGTTGTATTGGAGTAGTTTCATGATTACTAGTATACAAGCACAGTATCAGACTTGATAGCATTATCAGTATCAGTGTAATCTGCATTTATATGTGTATGCCTTTGTGTGTGCATGTGTCTCATACAGTGTGTGTGTGTGTTCCCATTAAGGAGTCTCTCTGGTAAAACCTGTCAAGGGCCACAGATGCTGTTATTGAGACTAATTCCTCTCAGCAGAGAAAACTCTGACTGACTGCATTTGAATATTTTTTCACCGATGTTTCACAAGGTTACAGTGAATATTAATACCTGTGTTTAATGTGGGTGTGTGTGCTGAACTCTTGATCTGTATCTAATTTACGCTTGCGGTGAGTTTTCTTCACAGCCAACTTAATTATACTAGTTATGGTCTTAATAATAGGCTGACATGATGTGAGCAGGTGTTGTTTTTCCCAGGTGAGACATTTGTGTATGTGCTTGTGTGTAATGCATGATGGGTTCTTCATTGTAGCTGCATCTCCACAACATTTCTGAACTTTTTTTGGTTGTTTTATCCTTGTGTAGTTGCCAAATTTCCAATAGCAGCAGTTTTTAGCTTCGGGCTATCTTTGTCTCTGCAACCCATCCCTCTCTTTTCCTCTGCACATTTGATTGTCTTGACAAATGTTGGAAATCAAAGCAATCCTTAAGGCACCAGGGTGGCTTACCAATTAAAGACTAAACATTTTTCTGTTTGAAGAGAGGAGTGAAGGAATTGGTTTAGGTCACTCACTTCAACCTGGTTTGTTCGCACTGTCTGATTTCCACAGTATGCTCAACAAAAGAGTTAGATTTTGTCAGATGTAGGTGGTGCTGTTGCCTCTTTGTTGGTTGTTCACATCTGTGCCTTCTGGGATAATTAGATTTGCTGTTCTGCAGCTTGTGTTTTGGACATTTGATTGCACGCAGCCGTCGAATTTTATTCAGATGTTGGGATGTTGTTTTCTTCCAGTATCTCCTTCACTCAAAATGGGCTACATTTCATAATATGGCGAAGCTTTGATTATAGGAATAATCAGCGTTGTGGCTGGATCTGATCTGAGGAACTTGAGCTGTTGTGATTGGTTAAATTGGTGAAAATCAGATTGCTTTGCTCAAATCATCTGTGTAATTTCTGAAAACCTGCCTAGTCTGAAATTATAATAATAATAATAATAATAATAAACTTTATTTATATTGCATTTATATAGCAATTACACTCTGCATGCAGCTCCCACTGGGCAAAATTAAACTGGAGCTGAGACAACCCACCGTGGGGTTTTGAGGGATGAGTGTGGAAAACGCTGGTGTTGGTCTGCTAACATGCTAATTTTCCTCACAGTTATCACGTTTTCATCTGAATGAATGCATGTTCAACTTCTAACAGAAAAAATGGCGAATAGTCCATTCAGAAGGATGCAGTCTTAGAAGTCAAAATGGACATTAAAATGTAAATGTCAATGTCCACTTACATGTGATGAACATGTGTAATCAAAACTGTCGGGGATATACTGAGATGAGATAAAACCACGTCTCAAGAATATGTGCCCGAGATTGGATTATGTTTTGTTCTTGTCTGGCAAATGGAGAGTAAGCAATAAAAGTAGCCACTGAATTGCTTTAAAAGGTATAAACAGCAGTACATTGCGTTTTAAACGGTACATTTGCACACCACAGTGCTGATTAAAATAACATTTCTATTCCAGGAAGGGAAAAACATCAGACTAAATGCAAGTCCTGCATCAAAGATGCAGTTTGTACCTTTTTTAGAAGCTTTTTGTTCATGACTTACTATCATACGCAGCAGTAACGATCCATGTGCCTCCAAAGATGTACAGTAAGCGCTTTCAGGTGCTGTGTTTGCTGTCGAGAGCTTTTTCCATCATATTTGAGTCAGCATTGCTTCCTCGTGGTCGACTGAACTGGTGGCCCCAGTGCGTTACATCTGCCACCATATTGTATACTGTACAGCTCCAATGGACGCTGGTGCGTGATGCTGTTCAGTATATTGCATCCCGATCTTGTACATTCAACCAAGACCAGGAGCTTTTCCAGTCCTGAGCGGAGTTGCAAAAACATAACCATAAAAAAGTTGATTATTCTTTAGATGCCAGTAGCAGATATTACATGAAAACAAACTAAATGCATGTTGACTGTGAACGTTTATAGATCCGTTCAGTCTAAACATTTTGCATTGGCAGTGAAAAGTTTGCAGATATGAGCGTTCACCTTCGTCTGCTCTGATACGTAGTTAGTGCAGCATTAATGCTGTCATTCTGTTCCTTCATATTATAATTTTACCGTTTCTATTTCTGTCCACACTATATAGGGTATGAGGGTTCCCAGTTCTTTTGCTACAGTACTGGAGCATCTGAAGCCCTTGAGAGCATGTTTGTGATTTTCGGCAATATAAATAAAATTGACTTGACTTGATTAAGGGGTTACGACTGTGAGATGCAGCCATAAAGCTCAGAAAAAGATGCTTAATGTACTTTTGAGTTGAGATTATTTTGTCACACAGTTTGCAGATCTGTTTAAAATAAATATTTTCTCCTTATGCTGATTTTAATAAAAGATTTCCCATTAACCAGATTTGTGCACAGTCCCCCTAACTTCAGGGTGCATAATGTCTGCAGAGTGACACATACAGTGTAGCCCTCTGTCCAGTGTTTGATGCTGGTCCTGTGTGAAAGGCCCTGTTAACATCCCTGCATCAATAACACTGAGTTCCTGTGTATTCTTTGCACCTGACACTGATTGTGATTGTGATTGCAGTGTTGTAGCTGAAAGGTAGTGGGGGAAAATGGGCTTTTATGATGATGAGCTTTCAATAAATCCCCTTTGATTAATGATCTAATTATCGCATTACAGGAAAATGATGAAAAATGCCCCTCCTCTCTCGACACAAATAAAACATGAAGCTTATTCTTTCCTCATTTTATGCAGTCATATTTTTATGGAGAGTCGACAGCAGTTTTTTTTTTGTTCTTTTGTTTTCATGGCTCATTAGGATGAGTGAGTGCTCCTTCTCAAGTGTTTACACAACTCACATTATTACTAATACTGCTAGTTCAGAGCTATAAAAATTGCTTTCCTGTCATCCTGTTTTGCTGCAGGTGGGCTACGAGAATGCCGGCACCGTGGAGTTCCTGGTGGACAAACACGGCAAACACTACTTCATTGAAGTCAACTCTCGACTCCAGGTTGAACACACGGTCACCGAAGAAATCACAGAGTAAGTAGCAGATGTGTATGTGTGCGGAGGGCTTTGGGCAGCTGGTCAGTTGGGGCGGTTGTCATTTTGCGAGTTTGTTTGTTTGGTATCATCTGTCCACAGACAGGTGTGCAGCTTCAAGGTTAGATGACTCCCACTATGGCAAAGTTGCTGCAGTAGATAAGAGGAAAGGTTGGACGCATGGAGGAGGTGTAGGCCGAGTCGAGCGGATTTTTAAAGCGTGTGAGACAAGGAGCAAGGGAAGAGAGGCGGAACAGGTGGAATCAGTGAGGAGAAAAGATGAAAGATGAGGTCAAAGAGAGAGAGAGAGGGGGTGAGAGACAATGGGAATGGAGGAGAGAGAGAGGATAATGAAAGAAAGGAATAGCATTCTGCTTCACTGATGACCTGTGAGATTTGCTCGGCTGAAGCAGCACAGATGGGTCTCAGACTAATGCACGCACAAGACAAACACAAAGAAAGCACACAGGTTGCAGTTGTACAGGCCCGTCAGTCTTTGCTCAGCACTCAGGTGTGTGCACACAGAAAACTACAATTACACTAAATCGTATTGGATCCCAGCATAATAAGATCTATTAATGAATTAAGCGGACCACAAATCAGCGCCGCTAATACAGGAAGTTGTGCGCACGGGGGAGCGTTGCACGTTGCTCTGGCAAAGAAACATGTCTGACAACTTTGTTAGCTGCTTTCTCTCGCTGTCGCGATCATTTGTCTTCTTTCATCTCTTTGGTCTTTCAGTCTCTGTCTGGTTTGTTTTTCCTCCTACACAAAGACGCCCTTTGTTCAACTTGCTATATTTGCTTTACACCAGAGTGAGAGTAAATCAGCTCCGGATGAGTGAAAATACTCATCAGTAAACATTGAACTCCTGACGATCGTCAAGTCGAACAACCAGTTTCAACAAAAAGTCAATTTTGTTTCCCCAAATTGTTAATTTGTGGACAACTGTGTCTGCTTTTCAGACGATCCTGTCAGTGAAGTTTTTTAAATATGTATGTGAGCCCTATAAATGTGGGTAATGTGACTTAATAATTATGATATGAAAGGCAAGTTGACAGCATAACATTTGGATCAATTTGGTCTTTTTATTTGTGTTTTTTCTGTATAGGCCTGTACTGTTCTCTGATTTACATGAGGATTTACACCTGCCATTCATTTGAGTTTAAAAAGTTGGGTGCTTCATGTAGACTCAGAGGTGGAAGTGGTAGCTTCAGAGTCAGTGTGCCCTGGGTTAAACTCTGTTAAAGACGGGGTTATTAGGTAAATTATTTATGAATTAAAGGCCTTTGATGCTCTTAGTGCAGCCACACAGGTCACTTTACCTTGGCTGACAGACCCTCTCACACTCTCTTGATACCTTTGATTCTCCTGTTATGGCTCACCTTTATGATTCCATAAAGGATCTATGAAGCACCTGAGCAAATACTCGGCATAGCTCTACCCAACTTTTAAGCATCCTCATTAACTGAAAACACCTGCGAGTTTAAGTTCCAGTGTGAAGCTTACTTGTCAACAAAGATACAGGTACATTCAGAGCTCCTCACAAAAACCCACTGAGGTTTAATTGTAATAAATACATGCAATTTTCAGATTTCCAACATCTGCATGGGTTTCCATCCATGTTTGCACCGGCTATCCCTGCCTGTTCGAAGCACCATTAGAGTCATGGTGTGTTACCGGCACTGAATATTTTGGACGCTGTGTTGAAATCCCATGTCCTCACGTGGAAATCCCTCCAAGTTATTAGTGTCTTTAAAGCAAACCGAAGCCCTTGCTTCCAAGATTGAACAGATAATTGTTCACACCGAGCACTGCACAACTGCGCTAACACTATGTAATCTCTTCCATTTTTTCATCTGTTCAAACTTTTCAATTGTCTTTTCAGCTTTTTTTCCAGGATGATTCTCTGCATTTGTCTTACTGTATGAAAAATTTAAATGTGCAGAGCAGTAATGTATGAAGAAGATGGGCTATTTAACTTTATCATGAATAATGTATTCCATGTGCACAGATATATCTGCAGTGTAAACTCTCCAGAATTGCCTTTCTTTTCTATTACTGCTGTTGAATGCAGTGTCATATCTAATACATTTAGAAATGAAAAAGGGCTAAAACGCAGGATAAGGGACACTGAAGAACTCAGGCAATATCATACTAATATT
Organism: Chelmon rostratus; assembly: GCF_017976325.1. Lineage (NCBI taxonomy): Eukaryota > Metazoa > Chordata > Actinopteri > Chaetodontiformes > Chaetodontidae > Chelmon > Chelmon rostratus. Next base: position 7,402,251 of record NC_055680.1, on the reverse strand, counting down.
TTCATCCAGTTGCAGCTCACCAAGGATGTTGTGCTGCATTATTTGTGAGAACAAAGTGAGATGGGGAAAGACCTTGATTGCATGCTGCACATCAATAGTTTCTTTATATTCTGCCTTTGTGCCACTACCACCTCCGCCTACCCTCCTTTTGTTCTTTTATGTCTCTCCTCCTCCCCTTTTTGCACTTTTCTTTCAGTGAGCCAGCTTTTTACCTGCTTGCACACATGCATTGGCACACACTTGCCCTGTAACGCTGTGCTCCTATCAGCAAGACAGTAAGCTGATAGAAAGTCATCCTCACGTATTAGAGCCCCCCCCCCTTTCTGCAGTCCTGTACCAGTTTGTCATATCCTCTTTGTCCTGCAGAGAAAACCTTATATCACAGAGGAAATTTGTCATTTTGGGGAATTGGGGTCATTTGAATTGGCAGGAGTGCTGTAATTACTTGAATCTGGGCAGCGTCCGGCACATGCTGAAAGTTTCAGCTGTCACAAGCAACACTTTTCATTTGCACAGCTTTCATTTCAGGCTGAGGTTCAGCTCTAAGCAGCCACAGCTGAAGTATCTGGTGGCTGAAAGGGAGCACGGCTCTCCAACAGAAACTCCATCGGTATCCGTTTAAATTGCAGGGGACATGTACTCGTTAAAATCCGACAAGTAGAACGTTTGACTGTGAACGACAGGTTGAGGTTTTACTGTATGTGAACGCCGTGTCCATTAGTCTTTCAGCTTTTCTGTTTCACTCGACTGCGCTCCCAATCTCTGAGGTGTGCGAGCACATTCATTCTTGTTTTTGTGTGTTTGAAACCGACTGTGTTACTAATGGACTTGTCAGCGCTGTATTTGTCACACCGAGTTGGGAACCTCCCCTCTTAAACTTGCCGTTCATTCCCCAGCTCTCTTCCCCACACCATCTTTCATCACTTTGGTCTTGCCTGCCTAATTCCTTTTTCATCAATCATTCCCCTCATTCCTTATTCGATTTACTAACTTTCTCTGTTTTCAACCTGGCTGCAGTTGAGCCTTGGCTTCCTCGTCTTTTATCTTCATTCTCTCTGTCTTTGTCATTTTCCATCTCTCCTCCATTTTCCCGCAGCTCAGACGCCCAAATTCAAACAAGTTTTGTTGTGTGTAGCTCCGCTGGCTGCCATGCCGGGAAGCCCACCCTTCGTGAATGTCTGAGTGACTGGATTCAAAATGAGCCAGTCAGCCTCTCTGAAACTCCCTTAACTTGCTGTTCATTCTTCACTCCGTCGCTCTGTTTCATTCTCTTAGCCTGGCTTTATTTGTTTGAAAATCTGTCATTTGGTATTTGTTTTTTTGGCGCTCTCCCTCTCTCCCTTGCTGTGAATGTGCAGTTTTTTTTTCTTAACCTCATTGTTCTTTTCTTCTTCCTCTGCTTCTTCTTTCCTTCCCACCGCTCTGTTTTTAGCCATGACAGAGGCATTACATTGAGTCAAGTGGCTTGAAAATAACTCAGTACATTTACTCAAGTACTGTACCTGAGTACAATTTTGAGGTACTTTTGCTATTCTTGAGTATTTAAATTTCATACCACTTAACACTTCTGCTCCACTACGTCTTAAAGGTACTTTTTACTCCACTACCTTTATCTGACAGTTGGAGTTACTTGTGACTTTTCAAATTAAGAGTTTACAAGCAAAACATATGATCACTGTAACAAATATGATAATGTGTTATGGATTAAACTATCCAACAGAATATACTTCTACTTGAATTTTGCTGTTCATACTTTTGTTCTTTGACTTGAGTGGAATCTTGAATGTAGGACTACATTTAATCAAGGACTTCTCCCACCACTGCACTTTGGTCGTATATGTTGAGATTTTAGATGAAATAGCATGAATTTTGGTGCAGACGTTCACGGCTCCCATATGATGACTCTCAATGGCTTTCATGAGCTCCACCAGCAGGTTGACGATTCTGGTTCAGAGTTTAAATGTCGTGACAGCTTGAAAACTAGATTCAGATTTTATAAAATGCTACTGAACCCCGACCTTAGTCACAGGAATAACACCTGATCATTCTGCCTGTAATTGTTATTTATTAAACATAATGAGATAAAAGTAAAATACTACTACTACTACTACGACTAACTAACATTTTGAAATGGCAGTAATTTGGTGAGGGGTCCGTAATGACTTGATTAGGACTCAGGACACAAGTTTTGGAGTTTGACTTGACTCAGGACTTGTTGGTCTTGACTCTGTAAGAACTGATCACAGTGCAGGCAGAACTGAGATAACCAGAATGCTTAATTCCAGGTGTAAATGGAAAGTGCTGCGATGAGACGCCACCTGCAAATGTGCTCTTACCCTTGTTTTCCCCTCAATTAGATGCTCTCAGGAACAGTGTGTGTGTGTGTGTGTGTGTGTGTGTGTGTGTGTGTGTGTGTGTGTGTGTGTGTGTGTGTGTGTGTGTGTGTGTGTGTGTGTGTGTGTGTGTGTGTGTGTGTGTGTGTGTGTGTGTGTGTGTGTGTGTGTGTGTGTGTGTGCTTTGTATGCAGTTTGATCTAGGTGTTACTAATAGGATGCTGTCTGTAGTTAGGGTCAATGTGACACACACTGTCACACACTCAGGTATCAAAGTCCCCTCTCTCTTCTTCTCTCTCCTTAATCCATCCCGTCTTCCTTCCCACCCATCCATCTCATCCTTCATTCCTCCCTCAGGCTCTCCCCTTCATCTGTCTGTCCTCAGCTGACTCGCCGCATCCGTCTCTCCACCTCCATCCATCTCTCATCCCCCCCTTTCTCTCGCTCTCTTCCTCGCGCCATTGCCTCCTCCTCGGTCTTCCTCTTTCCCGCCGCTGTCCTTTCAGCCCTGTCAGTTTCTCCCTCTGTCATTCCCTCTCCTCCAGTCTCATTCCTCTTTCCTCCATCTCATCTTTGTCATGCTCTCCTCTCATTCACATTCATCCTCTCTTCTCTTCTCCTTGACATCTGCCCATGCATTCATCTCTCCCCTCTCTGTCCTTTACCTCACCTTTGCCTCATCCACTCCGTCTCACGCCTCATCTTTTTTGTCCCTTTATGAACTTGTCCCTCTCCGTCCTCTGTCCCTCCATCTGCCCTCTCTTATCCTGCTGTCTTGTCACTTTCTGCCTCCGGCTGTCTCTGTAGCTCCATCCTGTCATGTATTTGCACAGGTGGAAAACAAAATGAAAACAAATCTGTCGTGTATTTGCATTGATTAGTGCGTATGTTTACCATTATGATGACACCATATTTCAGATAGACCCTGATCATTACTGAATCTTTAAGGCCAATAGCATTACATTTGATTATTCTGGCAAAGACATGTAATAAGCTGTACAGGCGACTCATTTGTTCAAGAATAAACTTTTGAAAATGGCCATACTGGGTCTAATTTAGTCTAAATTAGAGGTCTTTACAAGTCACAACACAAGCTACATGTTATTGTTTCCCCGCTTCACAGCCGATCTCAAACAAGGAGCTGTGTCCCAAATCCATGCTGCATGTCAGTTGTGTGTTTATGCTGGAAGAGTGACAAAATATACTCATAACAGCCAGTATTCTTGCTATAAAACCATTTTACAGTGTGTTGTTGATGCAGTGTACAATTCAGTGCACAAAAGAACTGGAAGGAGCTTCTTCTAGCTGTAAAAATAAAGAAATCTTATAGATGTGTCGGTCATGACATGACACACAGACCTGAGACAACAGGACCTCTCACAGTTCGTTTAGACTGCATGAAAGTCTGGTCTGTGATACCAGGAGTTGAGGGGAGCCATGAAGACCTCTACTCCTTTGGCATTTTCTGGTCTGCTTGTTTTTTTCATGTCTCATTGGCCAACATTCACCGACGCTGCTGAATCTGTGATCATGATGCTGTTACAGCAGTTACAAGTCCAAGCTTACCACCTCAAACTTTACACAAAACTATCTTCACATTTATTTTCCCATGTGTCCTCCCACCTCTCTTCCTTCTCCTCTTCCCTGCCACGGTTCCTCACACTCCCTTCGCTGATGCTGTTTCTTCCTCCTCTGCTGCTCTTCTTCCTCCACCTTCCCTGGATATTGTTTTGATTGTTTGTCGCATCTCTCGCTTTTCGAGCTTGACAAGGTGGCATCTTTTTGACTGAGGAAGGCATCCTCTCACTTTTCACTTCCACTTTTTGCGTCTATCGCTTTCTGTCTCAGCGGCGGTAATGATAAAGTGTCAGCGAGGAGGCGGAATACCACAATCTATAATCAGAATGAATGGTCTCACACACACACACTCACACACACACTCATTCACAGATGCATACAAAAATACGCCCCCATAGTCAGAAATTTCGATGCCTAAAGGCATTGACCAATACCTGTACACACTTAATATAAGGAAAAACATTGCGCAGGACCATTATACGAAGACGTATTCATCTGTCTCCCAGCATTACTGAATTCCTGCACAACAGAGGCAGTTCTGTCTGATGCGTGTGTGCAACAGACAAACTGAGATACATGTAAGATATATTTTGTCTGGGAGGCATACCCTGTGCGTGTGAGATGCTTGTCTGTCTGAGAGGAATAGGCTTGAGTGTGTTTGTGAGACAGGGGGAACCGCCTCTGCATTCAACTCCAGCTCTGCCTTTGAACTTCTCCTCTCTCAAGGTTCAATTTGTCCATAATTTAGCTGTAAACGATCTTTTGTGCGTGGAGTGTGTGTTTGGCAGTGGCAGCGTGCATTCGGCTAGTGTGTGTAGTGTGCATGTTGCTGTCAACGGATATTGCCCATTTTGTTAGATTGGTGGACAGCAGTCCTTTAGATCCTAAAGTGATATAATTATACCCCCAGGCTCACGCTGTGTGTGCGTGTGTGTGTGTGCGTGTGTGTGCGTGTGTGTGCGTGTGAAAAGACGGCGAGGGATGGTGTGCCTGTTTGGACGACACCTCGCGAGGGTTTTTGCCTTTAATGTGGAGCCATCTGTGAGCGTGCACATGTGAGGGGCAAGTGTTAAGTCCAAACTTTCAGATGTGGCCCACCAGGAAATCACAACTGCTAAAACGAATCCCACCAGCTCCCAGATTATTTCCTGGACTTTCTGGTTTTCTCCAGTGTCCACACTATTTCCTCAAAAGCATGGAAACAAATCTGACAAGTCAACCATGTTAACATCTGAGAAGTGTTTTCTTTTCCCCAAAGTCTGTTTATTTTTTCAGGCAGTGCTTCCAGCCGGGCAGTGCATCGCCCCATCAAGCTCCATCAATTCAAATCCCACAAACAATTTCTAAGTTTACACCTAATCCAACACCTCAGAACAAGAACAAAATTGACCTTGAGGTGAGATTGTTTTGTCATTAGTTGAATATTGATTGTTTTATTTATTACTATTCGTTACTCCCTGTAGAAGCATACTTACAACTTTTATCTTCAATTTCTGCTACATTCTGCCAATAGAGCCCCTTAAATCATACACACTGAACCTTGAAGAACACCATCTCCAAAGAGGCTCTTCAACAAAACTCAACAAGGCAGGTTCCACTCACTAAGCTTTTCAGATCTTACGGTCTTCATCGGTGAACCACAAAATAGCGCTGAGCAGTTCAAAAATTGTGCAACAGCTTTTGGGAACAGCTGCTGCAAAGTCAGTAATTTTTGGCTGCTGTAATTAAAAAAAAAACAAAACAACAAAAAACACAACAAAGCTCTGGTGGAAAATTGTCAAAGGAATGGTGAGCAGACTCACCCTAACCCAACTACAAAAGCGAAGGCTCTCCCAGCTAACTGACCAGTCCAGTAAAATAATTTGGCTCATGAGTTTGACATCAAAACCCATGACCTCGAGCACACCAAGGCGGTCTGCCTTCAATACTGCACATGCATAATACAGCACGTTATAGAGGTTGTAGTGCGTGATTTCCTGCTGATATAGGACGTCTGGCACATGCTGAGGTTGTCGGCACCTCATATATTATATTTCAAATGAGAGTGACATGACGTGATTTGCTAACATTACCCAGTAGTGGATGTTGGCGATAGTAGACTTTGACTGATTGGCTTTTGAGGACATTTTGAATTGAAGCCATAATATTTTGTGCAGCATCTTTATTTCTTGCCGGTTGATTTCCATTCTTGGTGGGAAAGAAATGCCTCTAAAGCAGCTTTTAACCCACAGGGAAAGACTCTGCAGCTTATAGTGATATAGTGATGAATAACATGTTCCCACAGACAATCAGCATAGTATTGAAAACGAAATCTCTAAGGTCATTAAACAAACTGCATCAAATCCATCATGGAGACACGCAGGGTGACTGTGACCGGTCGATGCTCGTTTTAAAATAAAAAATCCAATAACACGCAGAAATTATCTTGACAGACTGACGGCAGGCTGAACTGTGATCTGGATTCACACCCGCAGCACAATGAAACAGTCCCGATGAGCCGATAATGAACCTGGTCCTGCTTGTGTTAAATCTGATTAAATGTCGCATTTGAATCATTTCTTTTTAAGGGCATCGCATATACAACCAGTACTGATCGTTACTGTAGTATTGTAATATTGATCGGCTACATTGAGTATCAATTTTCCCCCCATTGAAAGCCAGTGTTGTCCTGCTACAGAGGAATGACAAACATCTGCTTAGAATCTGTAATAAAAACAGTCATTATCTCAGTTTTGTTTTAGTGATGTAAAACAAATGGCCAGAATCTACCGCCCAGCGTTTAGTGTAAGGGAGGAATCAAATTTGAGCTTGATAATATCTAATGCTTCATGTTTAATGCTCTGATTTTTGCTGGTTAAGAGAAAAATTGCTATCATTACATCCCTTGGTATGAGGCCAATGAATAGCCCGCCACGTGATTTTGCCGTTGAAATATGCGTGCTTGTATGTGTGCGAGAGGAGCGGTGCTCTGGAGAGTTGCCTTCATTGCATTTAGCTCTAAATACAGCGACGAGATGAGCAGATGAAGAGGCTGCAATAAAGTGTGGTGTTTTCAGAAGCAGCGCACCACGGTTGTGCCTTCAAACAGAAAACAAAAGCATTCTCGTGCTTTTACTGCTTCTATTTTTACAGTTAGCAGACAAAAAGAGTGTTAGTGAATGTGTTTCCATGTGCATCAGAGAGCACTGAGTTAGCGTTGTGCTCGAGAGCGAGAACGCAACACCCGTTGTCTCGCTGTGTGTGTGTGCACATGCGTTGATGTTATCAGCGCTTGAGAGAAAATGTGTGCGCCGCATCTGGTTGTGTGTCTGTTTAGGCTACCTAATTAGTCTTAAATGACCACCCTCCATCTTCATCAAGCTGAGAAAGAGTGACAGTGAAGGGAGCGGGAGTGAGACAGACAGAAAGACACAGTGCCTCGCGTTAATTGACAGCGGGTCAGACAAACGAGGGGTGGAAATGGAGAGAGGCAAAAGGAACATGAGGTGAATTAAAAGAAGAGCTGGGCGACCCTGAGCTGCCGAGGGGACTAAAGCGCAGCAGCCCTGCCGGACCAAAGTTTCAGGCCTGCATTGCTTTGATATGTTTGATTCTGCATGAATACATTTCACAGTGGAACCATTTGCAGCCGTGCATTGTAATGCCTTTTCTCTATCCTTCAATTTGTCATTGAGCCTCTTTTCTTTCTGCTTGTCTTGCGATTTCCTCCCCCTTTTCATCCCATGCCGCCTTTAATTCTTTCTTTCTTTATCTCTTTCTCTCCTCCTTCCGTTCCCTCCTTGCCGAACGTTAGATACAGCAGCCAGCCTCTCCAGCTCCCTGCTCTCGGCTTTGATTTCCTTTTTGAACGTGGGAGTTGGAGGAGTTGCTGCCACATCAGCAATTATCCTCCCTCACAAGTTTTCCTAACCCTCTCACACTTGTTCATGTTTCTTGGCACTGTAAAGTATAAAAATATGTTTGAGAAAAGGTCAGCTCGCTATCATCATACACTTTACGATGAACATGCAACTAATTACAGGCTTGTTTGAAAAATGGCCACCATCCGCCTTCCTCCGCCTTGTGAGGAAATCCTCTTCATTTCATTAGTCCTGCATCCCTCTTTCATCCCTTTCTCCTCCCGACCATCCTCTCTAAACCTTTCCCCTCCAGCTCTCTCCTCCTCTGGACTTCTCCCCAGTTATATTTATTTTGCTCATGGCTTGTTGAATCTGTTATCCCACCCCCAACTCCTCTTCCTTCCCCTCCTCCTCCTCCTCTCTACACTGCCGTCCATTTCTGTCTTTCTCGATGCCACAAGGCAACACATGCAGCAGTAAGCAATCCACAGTGTCTCCTCATGTGGCCGCACACAGCGTGTCTGCATGTGTGTGTGTCTGCCCATAAAATAACCATTGACAAGGAAATAATGCTGAGCCGCATAGACGACATGCCTGGACGCTCTGTAATGAGCTAGATAATGGTTCTAATAATTGTAAGCCTGTGTGTGTGTATGTGTTTGAGTAAATTGTGTGTGAAGTAGTGATTACCTGAATCAGCCTTTATATTACAGTATGCTTTGATGTTTGTGTGAAAAATTCAGATGAATGCGTGTCTGTAAGCACTGCAGTATACAACTGAATCCAGCTTTTGATATTAAGCTATTTTGTGTAGTTTGTGTGTGAAACGGTGTACGCTCAAGCGTTCGTGCTTGTGTGTGTGTGCGTGCACTTGGAGGAGTTTTGTTTGGTTTTGTGAGCACGTCATAAAATAATTTTAAGGTGATTATAATTGTGCAGCGAAGCGTACAGTGAGTGATTGAGAAGTAAGCAGATGAATAAGAATGAGGGTGTGTGTGTGTGTGTGCGTGTGTGTGTCTGTCCTGACACCAGGGGAGGATCTAGTGTGTGTGTGTGTGTGTGTGTGTGTGTGTGTGTGTGTGTGTGTGTGTGTGTGTGTGTGTGTGTGTGTGTGTGTGTGTGTGTGAGGAGTGTGTTGAGGCTATTTATGATAATGGGAAGGATGCTTATCATGATTATAATCACAGCCGTCATTGTTTTTGGTTAAATGTAATGTTGTTTTTTTTTACATACATACCCGAACTTTACTCCCTTCTAACATTAAGGCCTTTTAATGTGACATGTTAGACATTTACTGGACTGTACAATAAGCTCCTGCATAAGGAGATGACTATAATTACTCATCGTTTATGAATGGAGATAATTGCTAGTAGCTATTTGCAGTGAAGCAACAAGGAGATGCAAGAAAGAGCAGAATGCAAAGAGCTAGAGAACAGTTTCACTGGTTTAACCTTCTGAACACTAGGCTTCTTTTGCTTGGTTTTACTTCCCTTTATTTGCAGACTATTGGCAGTCACCGCTTACTCTGTAGCTAGGTGTTTCAGAAAAAGCTCAGAAATGACATCAGTTTGCTTGTGAGTGGTGTTTTGTGTGTGCAAGTGTAGCTTTTGTCTGTGTGTATAAATGGCTCGTGGAGAGCATCTGTGTACTTTTTCAAAACTTTGGGCGCTTTGTAGAAAGCAAAGTATTGGACAAATACAAATGTTGACCTGATTGTTGTTGTGGATGAGAAGTTAAGGGTTCACAAAGTGATTAAATTCATCCTGAGGGCCACGTGAATGTTAACATATGTTGCTATATGCTTCACTGGAAAAGTGAAAACTTTGACCTGAAGGTGGCACCACTCAAAAAGTCAGGGCATCACTACAGGCAGTAAGGTCAGGAGTATCAATACTCTCGTACTTTTTTGATACATGTTTAAAACGTCACGATCTCTTTTAATCTTATGTTTGATAGAAACAAAAGTACAGAGGGTAAAAAAACAGTTCTACAATCAGATTTTAAAAACAAGGCTACACAGAGCAAAAGGGAAGAAAATCAATTAATCCGGCAACATTATTTTTAATATTATTACAGATGTGTTGGTATGTGTTCAGAGTCGTCTTCTGTGCTTTGGCGCTGTGTGTAGGTTAATAAAAAAAGAGAAAAATATTGGATTTTGTGTACCTGGGACTTTTCTTTTTGCCGTCCTATCAAAAGAGGTGGTGCTTATTTTTTTTATACTAGTATCATATATACTAGTTTAAAATTTTTGGTATTGTGACAGCATTAATAGACAGTAGGATTCATCCTCTGTGGACCATGAATTTGCCTAAAAGCTTTCATAACAAATGGTTGTCTCGGTTTTTCAGCTTGGATGTTACCGTGATACACATCAAAGATTCAGGTGTCCCTGCAAAGTGAGAGTTCTGCCATTATGTACCTGAGCAACGCACACCAGCTCCAACATATTGGCTCACATTCCTGTTGTTTTTTGATTGTTTCGTCCTTCCACCTGCGTAGATGGTAGTATAATGTTACTGAAGGTATTTCTATGGTGGTTGCCTTGCAGTATATTTCCTATATCACCACACTACCCTTGTTACGTATGATCCTGACAAGACTTCACACCCCTAAAAGAGCAACATCATTTAAACCCAAGGCTGGAATTAATGAAATCCTAATTTGCATGAATTACCATGACCTAAATGATAAATTAAACTGTAATTTCCATACGTTCCGTCCAGTAATCCCCTTTGGATTCCTACTAAGCCTTTTCTGCTGGCTTGGGGCTGCAGAGCCGAGTCATATCAAAGACTTGATGAAAACCAGAGGATTCAGCATCAAAAAGGTGGTGGATCATGGGTAAGGCCCTGGGACAGACATATGCATTTGGGGATAGCAGCAGAGGGCGGATACATCAGTCCTCTCCCAAGCTGAAAACAGAAGAAGCGTCTCCTGTATTTTTTCCCTTACATTCAAATGTCAAGTCTGCCTCCAAAGAGAAGCAGCAGCAGAAACTGCTTGGATATACCTGAAAACTCGCTGATGAAGATGTCAGCTTTATTTCTGTCTTGATTGTGCAGTCATGAGCCACAAGGGATTCATCAAGCACCGACCCACTTTGCATGACACGCTCTTCATTCGGCCCACTGAAGCCTGCAGGAAGGTGCTGGAGCGTTGTCTGGTTGAACCGACCAATCGCGGGTCATGTTTATCAACATTGTTCCGTTGTCACTCCCCACACAGCAACTAGCAGACTGGATACCAGGCGCCGCTGCTTGCATTCAAATGATTCACCCGCCTGTTAGTCAGAGAGCTGTGACTGGAATATAATGGGGTGAAATGACAGATGAAATCTCTCCCAGCAAGACGTAAAGGAAGCTTTGCCGCTTTGCTGGGCTGTCTGGCACGAAGCGAGCTTACCTATCGGTATATCACGCTGGGAACCTTGTCGAGAACATCATTTTATTTAAAAAGGCGTACACATAAATTGTTTGGTGTGCTTCTGTCTGCCTGCCTGTGTTGAGAGACTTCTCTCGCATGCAAACACAAGTACACATATACATTCATACATCAAAGATGCATCTGCAGTCTGCAGAGCTTTGGGTTTAATTAGGATGGTTTCCTGCTGCGTTCTGGTATATGGAGAGGAAGAGACCCCGTGACTCCATCCCCGCTGCACACTCGTATCATTATGTTGCATGGTTCGTTTGTCTAAAACCTGTAAGTGGAAATTCCAGCAGCGATGATGGCTGCAGATGTCGAGTATGTGTGTGTGTGCAGACACAGTTTGGTGTACGAGGAGATGCATGTGAATTTGTCAGTGTGTTCTTCTGCATGTATAGTCAGCATTGTGTGCAGGCATGTCTCTGTGAAACATCCGACCCTTTCTCTGCAAATACTGGTGCAGAATTACAGAGAAATCAGCTGTGGGAATGGAGGTCATCAGTATATTACAAGGCTGGTGGTATTCCAGATTTTGTTATTGTTAATAAATCCCATTAATGGCCATGACCAAAAATTAGGTGATCATGCTAACATTGCTTGTTTCAGTATAGTCAAAGCCTGTTTAAGTTCATCCCTCTGTGCTGCTGAGATTGTCCGAACACTTCACTGAGCCACACCATTGCACAGGATGTGTTCCTGATTAGTGTAAGCAGCAAGTCCTACAAAATCAATAGATCACCAAAGTGTTCTAATCTGATGGGTTTGGGGTTTAGCGCCACACTTTCATGTCATTTGCTTAAGAGAAAGATATTCACATTCAGAACTTAAAGAAACTTTTTTTCGTCTTTTTACTTAAGTTTGATGCCTTTGCATTTTGCAAATGCAGAATGTGTAATTGGAGATTGTTGCTGTGACTAAGGGCTCTATGAGTCCTACACTGCTACCCTGGGTCATGACAATAAGCATGATTTGTTCTTTAGAAAAAAGTAAAAAAAGGAGGTTAAATGTTAAGCCACACTCTTTTTCGTTCTCCTCTTACATTGCCCTCCTCTCTATCTGCTCTTCTTTCTATACACCTCGTCTTTCCCTTCTTCTAGTACTTAGTTTAATTTGTGAGGGCTAAAACAGTGTCATGCTAATACTGTGCACATATACTATCTGCAGCAGGCCTGAATTGAGTTATCTCTGTGCCTATTTGCTGTCTCTCTGTTTTCTCTCCCTCACGGTCTTCCTCTCTGTTAACTCGTGTCCTCATGCGTCCCTCCATATTTCTTGTTTCCTCTGCACTGCCCCCCCTCATTCTTCTCTTTCATTTTGTATTTATTGCATAGCATTTCTTTCTCTCCCAGCTGTTCTCCTCTCTCATTGTTGCCTCCATTTTATTCCGCCACAGCTCATATTTTACATTTATCACGTTATCTGTGTTGTCTGTGACTCATAGGCTTGTGTCACTCCGTCTGTGTGTATGTCTGTGTGTGTTTGTGTGTGTTTTTGATAACAGGCATGTTGTGTTTTTTCATGTCGTGTGCTGCCTGTTGGATGTCTTTCTGTGGGTGCATGTGCAGGACTGCTGATGCATTTTTAACTTACTTATGTGTGTGGATGCACAAATCTATGATTGTGTGTGTGTGTGTGGTCTTATTTATCTGGCTTTCCTCTCTTTCTCTCTCTATTTGTGACTTCCACTGTGCAATTTTCCGAGTGAGAGAACTTGGATTGCATTTTATCAGACCATATGGGTTTTTGCTTTTTTTTGGGTTTTGTGTGTACGCGTCTATTGGTGTGCATTTGCCTGTTTTGTTGAGTTGCTGTATGTATGGATCTTCTCGCAGACCTGTGCTCCATATTAACATCACCCTTCAAATTAAAATCTTGATTTGAGTGGTGCGACCTTTTAACTGAGCTGTGGTGTACCTGACTCTCAGTGCTGTGAATAATTGGCTGTTTTAAAATGAACTTCCGAATGATTGCTGCAGTTTATTTCATAACTTTGGCTTTGCTTGTTTTAGAGGCAGATGGATCCTGAGCTAACAAAACATATCAGGTTATGTTGCCTGGTTTGAACATTGCAGTTGATTAAATTACTAATAAAAGCTGAAGGTAGTCATCAGTAATGAATGAATTATGTGTTGCTTTATGTGTTCCTACTTCCTAAAGTGGTAGTAGGAATAATAAGTGCTACAAGTAGGGAATCTGCTCAAATACGGACATCTGCAATAGATGTTACTTTCCAAGATGACAAGAATAGCACATGAATGCTGAGTTTTTTCCTCCACGTTACAGTATGTATAGATAACAATGAAGCACAAGGTATAGATGCATGTTCAAGTGCTGTGTAGGTGTGTGGTCTATTCAGAGTTCATGGCAGCTTGTGGGAGTTTACTGACCCAATTCAAAGCAAAACCTGTAATTAGAGGAGCCCACTTACAAACCTGATGCCATGTTTATGGCCACTGTAGACTCTGGTCAGGTTTCCACTTTTACTGTGCACCACCTTACTGAAAGGACAATAGGTGTGGATCATTTCAAGGGTTGCAAACAGATGAGTTCAAGAGTTTGTGGTCAGGTTTCATTTCGAACGGGGCTCTGAAGCAGGAACAGCAACACAGCTGAGTCAGTATGGATCCAAGGAGACACACAGGTCAAGTGTAATTAAGCAGCATGGCGTCTTCAAGTGCTCCCCCCGCCCCCAGTACATCAATTTACACATCAGTCTTCGACCGTCTGTGGAAGAGCGCTCACTCTTAAAGGTTCCCAAGAAGCCCTTGAAACACGGTGCACTGTAAAAGTTGCAAGTTTAGACACAAATCAAATGTAAATGAGGAGTGAATCACAAACTTCTAAAATTACCAGAATCCCTTTAAAGGTCACACCTCAGGCAGTGATATCAGATCAGGTGTTTTTCTTTGATAGCAGACGGTGAAGTAAGGCAAAGCGAGGTGAATGCGGGAAAATCCTGATACAGGACATTGAATTTGATCAATTTGCCGTTTATCAGACACAATTAAAACAAGAATTGGCTCCATTTTCTTCATCCCCATGATGATTTGAATGTGTACACACATGGATATACACATGTGGCCGTGGAGTATGTTCTGTGTCCAGTTGACTGAATTGTATAATTTTTGTATTATTTAAAAGAAAACTTCATGAAGAGTAAAAAGAAGGGACGTAATGGGAACGCAGCTGTCGAGGCTTTCGCCACACTGAAGTGGCAGTGGTTCCATCTAAAGTGGGTCGGATGAACGATTAGATAGAAGCTGTCAATGGATCTCAGAAATGTAAATCAAGGCTACCCTTCCCCTAAACCGCTGTTACATAACAAAACTTCCTCTGCTCACTGCAGAAACCCAAGAACAACAGTCATCCTGCTGTTTGCTACCACAAAACAATACACGATTGCATGTCATGTATAATGCAGTGTGAAAAGCTGGAGGTTGCCCAACCTCTTAGCAATGCTCTTGTTTATTTATGGTAATTATCTGCATCATAGCGAATGTGAAATGACTTATTGATATTAAATAGTATGTGTTGTATCCATAAGTTGTAACTGAAGTAGGCCTGTATGTTGGCAGAAGAGTGCAGTGTGTAGCCTATAGCTTCATATCACATAGACATTTTAAAGGCCTGTTTTGAGTGTGTACTGACATCACTATCATTGGTAAAACTGTCTGTATTTGTACTGTATTCATTTTGTGTTCCCTCTCTGTCTGTTCTCTGTATTTCATTTCTCTCTGCCTCTCTCTCCCGCTCTCCCCCTTCTGCCTCTCCTCCTCTTATCTGCATGCACTGTCTCTCTCCTTTCGGCCTTCTCATCTTGTTCCTTGCTGCCTTCTGGACGCCGGAGTTATTTTGCATTCCTCTCCTCACTTTTCCATCTGCTTCATAACAATGAAAGCAGGAATTAATTAATAGGCTGATAGTGAGGCCTCAGAAAATAAGGAGAAAGCGAGCTGATAGAGAGAGGAAATCTAATCGGATAGGATGGTGTCTTTGTTTGTGGGTGTCTGCTGGGTTTGTGTGTGTCATCCATATTTTTCAGCCCCTCGCTGCCTCCTTGCCTTGTCCTCCTCCACTTATGTGCTCAACTCTGCCTCTCTTGATTTCTCTGTTTATCTAAAAACTGTTTTTTTTATTTTTAATTCCACCCATTTTCTACCTTAATTGGCAGTCTTAAACATCCTTTCCATCCATCTGTTCTCCTCCCCATAAAGAGTTCTTCCCTCACTGCACGTTGATAAACTGTGATTAATATTTCCCCCCTCCCTCCATCCCTTTCTCCCCCTCCCCCTCCATCTCCAGCCACGTTCTGTTTGCATTTGTGTATCGAACATGCAGCATAGTTTTCTGGCTGTCGGCTAAATTGATGTCAAAATGCCATCCTCATGCCACAATGATTCAAATTTCTTATTTCCTCCCCTCTCTCATGCAGACAACTCATCCCTCCCGTCTGTCTCTCCATTTCTCACCTCCCCTCGCCAGGCTCACGCTTCCTTTTCTTCTGTTTGCTGTCGAAAACCGTCTAATGAAATTCATACAAAACAAGATGGGAGGCTCAATGCCTTCCTCCTTGCCGTCCTCCCTGCTTTTCGCTTCCCGTCTTTGGCTTCGTCTTCGTTTGTTTTTCTTTCATATTTTCTCTCGCTCCATTTCCTTGAATTTATTGTCCTTTTCATCTGTCCTTCAGACTTTCCTCCATCGCTCTTCGTCATCTTATTTCTCTCTATGGGCCTGCTTTTCTTCCAGGTCCTGTTCCTCCATTTCTCTCTTGATTTCTGCTGTTGTCTTTGTTTGTGTGTATCCATCCTTCCTATTCCCTCGCAATCCATTGCTGCCACTTTCTTTGTCGTCCTCTTGTTTTTGTACATTTCCATTCTTGCAGGCCTCACTTGAAAGCATATTGCCTATATTTCCATTTCTTTATTTAGACAAGGTATCGCGTGTGTGTGCACGCGTGTACACATTTGGTGCAGACAAAAGTCTGCATTAGTTTTACCGAAATGAGAAATACATTTCTGCTTTGCTCTTTGCCACTTGCCCCGAAGCCTTGAAAAATGTATTTACGGTTACGGTTGTGCGAACATTAACAGATCTGAATGCTGAGGAAAAACACACACACACACCACACACACACACACGCACACACGCACACACACACACACCATGATGCAGTGCGAACTAACACTCAGCAAGCCAATGAAGTTACAAAATCAAGTGTTCACTTCAAAAGGAGTAAATGTTTTGCATTTCGAGGCCACATGTGGGAGGTTGGGAGGGAGAGGGGGAGACAATGGAAGATGAAAGGACGAGAGGCGGGAGGAGACAGGGAGGAAAGAACCGGAAAGGATAGAGAGAAGACAAGCAATGTAAAGAAAGGAGTAAAATGGAGAAAGGATGACAGTGAAATTAACGGGATGTATCAGTTATATCATACTTTTAATTTACTGGTTCTTAGTGCCCCTTCTTCTCTTGCTAACTTCCTCCCCTTAACTCACCCACCTTCCTTTCTCCCTTCCTTCCTTCCTTCCTCCCTCCACCCCTCGTTTCCCCTATTCCACTTCTTACAGCTGCCATATTAAACTTAAACATGGTTTGGCATTTTTAAAGATTGTCTTATTTGCTTTATTGGTGAGAGCTGAGTGATGAGAGGATTGATACCTCTCTAATGTCTCTCCATTCAATATGAAATTAAAGTCATCAGCAGCTTAGTTTAATGTAGCATTAAGGCTGGAAGCAGTTAGTCTGACTCTGTTAACAAAATCCGCCTACCAGCACCTCTAAGGCTCACTCATTAACAAGTTAAATCTCATTTATTTTATTTATACAATGTACAGAGCCAGGCCAGCTGTTTCTTCCTGTTGCCTGTCTTTATGCTAACTGAGGCTAATCGTCTCATGACTGTAATTATGTATTCAGTTTACACACATGAGTGATTTCAAACTTCACCAAGAAAGGTACCATTCCTTTAAACTCCTCTTTCTCCCTAATACTGCCTCCCAAGATTCCCACCTCCTCTCCTCCTGTCTCTCCTTCCTTGTTATCTCCATTTTTAATATAGCACCTTCCACCCTGAGTCATTTCTTCCTCCTCACCCCCTCCTCAATTCACCACGGTCATCCCCTCACTGCTCTTGTCCCACACTCACGCTTATCCGTCTTATCCCTCCTTCCCGCTCCCCTTCCAGCTCCTCTGCCTCCTCTCCAGCCTCCCCCTGCCTTCCACCTTCGCTTCCTCCCACCTCCTCTTTGCCTTCGTTCCTTTTGTCCTTTTGAGCGAGGCCAAATCCAATCTCTTCCACACTCCCACTTTTCCCACTCGCTCTTTCGGTTTTGGCATCCAGCTTTTTATCCTCTTCCATACTCCCACTCCCTCTGCTTCCCCTCACTTCATTTTCTGCTCTCTTGCTTAGAGTTGGGTATGTAAAGCTGTCATCTTGTCCCTTATATACTTATCTCTCAATCTTCTCCATCCGTGTGGATCTGGAGACAGGGGAAAAATATTTCCTTACCTCCCAGCCTGTTTGTCATATTGCCTTGACTATTTCTTCATCTCTGATGCCCACAACAAGCTTGATTCCTCTCCTCGCTACACTCCTGCTTCCTCTCTCTTTCCCTCCTTCTCCCCCTTTTAGTTCTGGGCACACAGCCACCCCCTTCTCCCTTGCTAACGAGCTCTGAGTGAAACGACTGAAAATGATATGCAATTAGCGCTCAGGCTTCATGGTCTCTGTGCGTGTGTGTGTGTGCGTGTGTGCGCACATGTGACAGATTGAGACGGAGTTGGTGTGCTTGCTGCTGAATGTGAATGTATGTGTGTGCTGGACTTTCAGATAGTGTGTGTGTGTGTGTGTGTGTGTGTGTGTGTGTGTGTGTGTGTGCGCGCGTCCCCAGGTTCCGCTGAGTTTCAGGCTAATGTACTTTCCATGTCCTGTGATAATGCTGGGACGTGTCCATCGAGGCGTAGTGGTGCATGTCTGTGCTCGCACATGTGTGCAAGAGGCCAATATCATGAATACTTTCCTAGATTATTCATGTATGTATACGCATTTTTATGAACATATTTGAGATTGAATGTCAAGGTGGAGGTGCACACCCCTCTGTCACAGGTCAGTACATTAAACGTCCTTCTCGCTGATCTCCTCCACCCCGACGATCTAACCTCCGGCATAACTCAGGGCGGACAAGATAATTCATTTTAATAGAATTACAGTTTAATGAAAGCCTCGTTGCACTCTTGACTCTGGAGATGACCTGCAGTAATTCTATGACGATCGTCTCTTGAAGGAGGATGTAAATTCCTGCTTTGAGATGCATAATCCACCCTTTTGTCATATGGAATCATCCTACCTCTTTGATTAGCATTCTGTATCACAAAATGGATTTCATTTTTGGTGCAGGAATCGTGCATGTGTGTTCTTTGTCCCTTGTATGTTTAGTGCGGTGAACAAGTTAGGCTAGCAGCATTACTGAATGAACTGAGCTTAGTGGCAGTCAGATAGAAGGCTCAGTTCATTTGTCAAGTCCTCGGCGTATAATTTAAACCAGCGGTCCCCAAAGACCCCATTGATTTGACCTTCGGGTGCCTGGAGGACAAAACAAGTGTGCCACAAGATTTGTTAATTTCCATTTCTTTTATGGTGCTTTTTTATGAAGCTCAGAATTACAAAGCAACATTTACATGAACTACATTTTGTTTGTTATAAGACTTACAAAAAAAAAAAGAACAATAAATATTAACCACTGTATTGATTGTTAATGCAGTTACTGCTGGGCACCGCTAACGACATGACCGCTTATTGTTTTGAGTTGTCGTGGCAACACAAAGTGTTTGTCTTTAGCATTTCCCTGGCACACAGATCTAAATAGAGCTAAAAGCAAGAGATGGTAAAAATAATGTTGTTTCACACGGTTTGTGAAAATAAATGGCACAAGTGTCGTTATACACTTGTGACGCTAGTCACAAACAAACATTTACCATGCAGCTGCTGCCTGCTAGAGAGGGAGAGCATCTCCAGATCCCACATGACTGGTACGTCTTCCTTTAAATGGCAGTAGAACATGAACCCAAATTAGGATTAGGAAGCCTTAACCTTTCCTCCGGTGCTTCAACAATAGTTGTGTCCTTATTATGACTTAACATAATCAAGCCTCAGACGCACTTAATGTTGGATGTCTTATGCTTTACCAGTAATATTTCACACTATCTAACATAACACGATGTGGATAATATGATGTTTTAGTCGACCCAGTTAATGTTGATGTCTGAACATGCTGCAGCAAAATGATCTGTCAGGTTTAAGTGTGCAAGCTTACTCAGACAAAACTTTTGCATTAGAGGATAAACAATGTGTGCATGGCATTGTGCTTTGGGTTTCTCCTCATCTTTTAAGCTACGTGAAGGGAAACCTGTTAAGTTCAATCAGAGTTTAGACTTTTGCTCGGATCATGGGAGCTGATTTGACTCGCTGTCCTTAAAGTGGTGCTTTCGTGCAGAAGTGTTAAATGAGGAGATTTCCAGCAGGGCATTTCTCCCAGACATTTTAAAAATCATTTTTTAAGGTGCCACGAGAAAATGCGTGTTAGCCATATAAGCTGAAATACGAGCTGGGGTGCAGAGGTGCGTGCATATACTTTATCCTCCAGGCTGTTCAGTTTCAGCTGTCTGCAGTGTCCGTGGTGATGTATTTTATTCCTATACGGCAAATGTGTCAGTTGGACAGGAAAGGATTTACACTGCTTATTCCAAAAAAGACTTTTCGGGTGCTGCTATCAAATCTGGCTAATACAGGATTTATGGGAATGCAGCCAGGGCAGGGCTGTAAATAATTTGGGCAAATGTGGGTTTGCAGTGTAACATGCTGGCGTGTTTGGGACCTGTGATTTCATCAGAGAGCAAATGTAAGATATTTACAAGCATATCAGAAGCCTTAAGCATGATTGTTCCATAGACAGGAGGGCCAAATGCAAAATAATGTACTTGGCTGCAAGGTGAGGGTGCTGACAGGATTTCAAAGAACAGATTCAGTGAGAAGACATATGTTCTCAGACACTTGTGGGGGTTCCCATTTTTCTTTTAGGTTGTCAGGGATCAAATATAAACTTAGCAGCTCTTCAGAGGCCCTGAGCAAGGCAGAAACACAACTGGCAAACAGTCAGGCATGCTGGGCAGGAAAAATAGACATGCAATATTGGGCTTGACATCCTGGAAGATTTATGTATTCTTTAGTGTTGTCAGAAATGAAGAATAAGTTCACACCTTTGCCACATCACAACTGCAAAGCGAGGCAACACAGTGCCCGAGTGCTGAAGGCAAAGAATGGAAGCAATATTTAGCTTGACATTTTTAGGTTATTTTGTTTTTATCAGGACAAACATTGACAAACAGTGCATCCTTAATAAACAGTGTTTTTAATGGCTAATATCTTTGCTGCCCCCCCCCCAAAAAAATGAACAAAATCAAAGCTAAGACCTATGACAAAGTTTGTTTCCATGACCTTCTTGGGCTCTTAGCATAACAGCAAAATGAGTCAGACTTTCCTCTGTGTTCCATTTGTCTTGTTATAATGTGATTATTTGCGAATTTCGGAAAATATGCACTACTAAACTTCTATCTGTTGAAACAGCAAGGGCCTAAAAGCAGGTACTGCGTTATTACATAATGTAATTTTGAGGCCTTGTACTGTAGAGGGGCCCCAAGTGAAAGTCCTGCTTTAAGAGCTTATCATTTCAGTTTATATTGTGCTTACATGCAGCATATTTCTAAATAAATTTATTTTTAATCAAATTTCTAGCAACTAAGTGACACACAGTAAACCTTGGGCTGGGCAGCGTTGCAGCTCAGGAGCAGTTCTTTGTTCCTGGGGCTGTTGGCAAGATGTAATTAAACTGCTATGTGCAGTGCTCGTGCATGGTGCTTGATGGGTACTTACATGACAGGATACTGACACAACATGGAGAGAGTCGGAAGAATTGGGGGTCAACAATATTTAACTGAATTTACAGCAGAAAACTTGACAATGAACCTGCTTTTTCTAATGTGCTGCTTAGTTTGAAATAGTTCTGTTGTTCTCTTTTTTCATAATTCACTTTATGGTAAAGAATTATATTTCTCATTTGCGCAACAGGGTACATTTATTCATCAGTTAATTACAACGAAATAAAAACTAACCTACCTGGAACCAGAACAAGCATAATGTACACACGTCTGTAAAAGATGTATATAATAAGAGCTACAATAGTTTTCATTTAAGTGTGGAAGTAAGAACTTATAAGACATAATTTTTCCTCTTTAATCAAATAAAACCGCTTCGCGCTTCCATAGTTTCTATTTATGACTGATTTCTGTTTGAGCTTTGTCCTGCACGTTAGCAGTAAACAGACCACAGAAAGATGGGAGATGCTCATTAAAGGCCTTTAAAACTACTTTCATAGAATGCAGGTCGCTCATGCCATTGATTTTTCAATTTCAGTTCAGTTTATTGCCACGGCGTGTAAATATATCTGTGTTGCTAAAGCATGTAACGGGAAAACATTGATAAAGGTGGATGATGAACAAGAAAGCTTTGGGATCTGTGATTTTAATAAGATCTGCTGATAAAAGAGCATGATTATATTTCTTTTGCACCCGTGCATCTCGTGTTTTGTACACATCCAACCTGACTTATTTATATCCGAAGCTCTTTACATACAATCTCATACATAATATATAAAACACACGTCATCATCAAGTGGGCTCATAAAGCACGGAACAGCTTGTGGAACACATTTCTAATATTTATATTGTAGGGTTTCATGTTTTGGACACACGAGAAGGAATTGTCTGTTTTTGTACAGATGTTTGAGGTCAGTTCTCTTTGATTCAGTATATACAGATGGAACCAAAGAGGATTGACCTCAAACATCTGCCCATCCTCTGTGCTCTCCAGCAGCGGGTTCGCTGTGTGTTTGTTGTCGTCTCTCATGTTGAGCATGTGCTGGAGTGCATTTTTCAACTCCTGCTTTTGCTGAAGGCATGTCATCCTCTCGCCGCGTAGTTCGGCCTCATTGTGGAACTTGTTAATGATACGGGGGACTACGATTTTGTAACTGGCTGCAGTGAGGGACAGATGTTGCTGCAGGCGCTTTAATTTTTCTCAGTCAAATTAGTATACAATGAATTTCATAAACCCTCGAGGGCCCTCATTCAATCAGTGTTGCCTTATGTTTTCAAAGTATAAGAATTAGGTGTGAAAAAAAAAAATAGGCCAACATGATTTGTCTGTCTATTTACAGTCTATGCATGGATGCCAAGTGACTCTCGACTCAAATGTTGAGTTGTTGTTGTTTGCCACTGAAATTTGTTTATTTGCAGAATATTAAAGGACTTACATTTCCATGACAGGACAGCCATTAGGCATATTTTTTCTTTGCTTTTCTTTATTCCAGCCTGAATGTACAAAAATGGACGAGTAAATGAAGGAATTCAAAAAGATGAAGTATGAGAGTAAATGTATGGTGGAAGGATTGAGCTGTAATCTAACACCAGGTTACTTTATTCTCTGACATTTAAGTCTTGGCTGGAGCATATTTCACTCAGAAGAAGCAAAACATGCAGTTTTGCCTCGAGGTGCTGCCCCCCAAGAAGGCTAGTTACTAATGTATGGTAACAGACGGGTGTCCTAATAAAGCAATTAAGTTCTGGGAATCGTTTCCATAACTACTGTTGGGCATGTCACTCATTAAGTGACTGATTCATCTCGTCCTTTCTATTATTTTTTTGAGGATTCAACTGGAGCTGTCTAAATTAAAAAAATACCAACATATTCATGTAACAAAAACATGACGTGAGCGCCTGTCCAAGTTATCAAGAGTGGATCTGCTTTTTCCACCAACACATTTCACACCAGGCTGATGCATAATTGTCCTTCTGTTTGGCCAGAGTGTGGATACCAGCTAATTGAGACATTAAGGAGACTGAAGCCAAGACGGTGTCCAAAATCTTCGCTTGTTTGCTAATGTGTGTGCCTTCTGTCTCTCATTCACTCTTCAAGGCGGAGGGGCTTCCCAGTTGCCCGAACGTGTTTACGTTTGGCAGCGGATTGGGTGCAGGGACGCAGCCATTTAAGAATTATGTGTCCTCGCCCTCTGTGTCCGTCCACTGCTGCGTTTAAAATGTCTCCAAAACACAGCCGAGATAAAATAGCATTACACATTTTGGCTGCGCGTTAGGCTGTGTGAGGTCACAAAGCTTAACCCAGCAAGTCTCATTTGAGTGTTGCATTTAAATAAAAGGCATACAGATGAGCCAAATTTGATGTTAAGCCTTACAACTCGTGGAAATAGGAGAAAATAGCTTGTATTTGTCCCTCTTATATTTTAATTATTTCTAATATTGTGTAATTACCCACTAAAATTACCATAATGGTCTCCAAAAAAGCACTTTTAGATGGTGAATAATACGTACTGTCAGTGTAAACTGTGTGTGTGTTGGTGTGACAGAACAAATGGGAAAACACATCATTTTTTATCAGCTACATCTCCTTGTTCTCATTTGGAATTTAATGAAGCAGAATAAAACCTGAAACGGTTCTCTCAGATGTCAGTTTTGTATCCAAACATTGATTTTTATCCAGCAGGTTTTGCAGTAAAAAATTTTCATCATTGTTAGTTTATTGCCTGTTAGTTATGATAATATATGTATATGAGTGATTTGTTCAGTCTTTTTTTCATTGTACTCGCTTACTGTGGGGCAGTTTTCATTAGTCACAAACCTGCAAAACATAAATAAAACAGAATGTGATCATTTGCTAATCCTTTTTGACATATATACAATTGAAAACAGTACAGAGACGATATAATTAATGTCTCACTTCATCAATTTAATTAATTTTTGTAAATATCTGCTTCTTCTGAATTTGATGCAGCAACACGTTTCAAACAAGTTGGGACAGGAGCAAAAAAAGGCTGAAAAAGTTGTGGAATGCTCCAATAACACCTGTTTGGAACATTCCACAGGTAAACAGGTTGATTGGTAACAGGTGACAGTGTCATGATTGGGTATGAAAGGCTCAGTCGTTCACATGCGAGGATGGAGCGAGGTTCACCTCTTTGTGAACACATGACTGTATAAAGGATGTTACTACATGGGCTCAGGAACACTTTGTAATCAGTTCATTTGCAAATGATTGCACTCTGTTTTTATTTGTTTTACACAGCATCCAAACTTTTATGGAACTGGAGTTGTACATTTGTTCATATAAGTATTTAATTTATGGAAGCAAACACTCGAAGATCAAAAAACACTGATCTAGTTTTTCAACTTGGTGCTCCTACGTGTCCTAGCACCTGGTTGATTGAGATTCTTCATCGCACACCTGAGCACACGTACTAATCTCTAATCAAACAAAAGTCATGTTGCTAATTTAGCAGTTGTTTTCAAATGTAATAACTGGGTTTTCCGTTTCCTGTTTGCCTCCCCAGGAGCAATCGTTTCAGCAACATCAAATTAGAACAATTTTTCTTGTTGTTTGTTTGTTTTAATCTGCTTTGTTTTGCTAGTAAGTGGTATCCACATGGGATTGTTTTCTTGTCACGCTTCACAGATTCATTTGTTCAAATGAGATGTGCTGGAAAAATCCTCACATCTGCTGCAAATCCACACCCTCCCCATTCAGAGCCGAGGCCAAGAATAGCTAGAATTGTTTGTATTGAATAAATGGCCTCACTAGTGTTTTAAAGTAAGCGGCAAAAAAAATCACAGTGACATGAAGGGGAATTTAAAGGTTATTCACCTCGTCGCCTTTCTCTCACTTGAACAGCGTGGACCTGGTGCATGCCCAGCTGCACGTGTGTGAGGGCCGCAGCCTGCCGGAACTGAACCTCAAACAAGACAAGATCAGGGTGAACGGCTGCGCCATCCAGTGCAGAGTGACGACCGAAGACCCGGCCAGAGGCTTCCAACCAGACACGGGGAGAATTGAGGTAGGGATCATTTTAAAATGACCGTAAGACTTTTGCCATACTGTGGTCAGAGAGGCCACATGTGGTTCTTCCTGCCACAACACTTACAAAGTCTGGAATAAG